>NC_081824.1:407733328-408048828 GCF_030867095.1 Alligator mississippiensis
TCAGAATAAAAAGTACCCTTTGCTACAAACAAGTGTTTTCCAAAACAATTTTTAAAAGGTCATGTGCAGAAAGAGATTTACTATCTGACAGTAGCATAACATGTTACATATAACATATACCACATTAATTTCACAATCTACCAGGAAGATTATGCTTCTGTAAGCAAAACAATGTGTGTGAATTTGGAGCGGAGATATACTTCTGAAGAGTACAACACCTAGATTTGCAGAGCCTAATTTTTTAACCATGCTAGAAAAAAATATCACAATTGTAAGCTGTTTTGAGCATTATTTATTTCACATAATCTGACCATTGGATACAATTCATCTGAAAGTAAAATATGCCATAAGCTATTGGTTCAACACAAATGGATATTGGGGTGAAGTATCTCCCAGCAAAATGTTATGACTGTAAGTACTGAAGTAGCAAAGGGTGCCATTAAAAGTTTTGACAGGCAGTAATTATTAAGTTGAAAAGTATTTTCTAAAAATATGTTTTAACAACAGATGTGCATTTCATGGAATAAGGCACAGATTAAAAATAATTTAAAACAACATCCCCACCCCAATATACTTAAATTAATTTCTGCCATGAATTAGTAGCCCACTAAACACAAAAGCCAATTAACGGACTATCAGCAAACAGGTTCCTCAAAATGCAGCCTTTAAAGTAAAATGACAGCTTACCAAAGTAATACAAGTGACAGAAAAGCAGACTCACATAAGATCACTCTAGAAGTTCTGCTAATAGTAGGAAGGGAAGAGTAGAGCTAACTCCAAGAGAAAAAGGGCACAAAAAGGCACAGCCTCATGAAAAATAAATTAAATAGAATGAGCCAGGTCCACCCCGCTTTCATAATGAACAGTGTGCAAGTGCTTTCATTTGAGTCATCTACTTTATTAACATTATGAAAAAGGGTAATCAAGCCATTTATCCACTTAAGAACAAACCAGCTATTTTCTTAATGGAACAATAAAACAAAGACAGTCATTTACTCATCAGAAATAGTCAACTGACTCTGCACATTAGAAGCTAGATAGACATTAACCAGGACTCTATTCTTAAATTTTAGTTTATGCACCACTCCGGCTTCTCAAAGAATCGGGTGGTCACTTGGTGTTGATTCCATTTGTATTCTAGCTGAGAATAACAGACCAGATATTGAGAGAAGATGAAACAGCAAGCAAAAAAAACCAAAACAAAAGGACAAAGCATTTAGGAAAAAGGGAAAAATCATATATAGTCTCTGTATAACAAACTTCTTGATTTGCCACAGGGTTACATGATCATAAACTGGAGTAGAAATGATCTACAACAGACAGGCAATCTCGTTATTGCAATGTGGCCCAGCCTACCGAAATGTTTGAAGATCTGCAATCCAGCAAGTAGCCAGAGTAATGCACTGGGCAAAAGTTTATAAGTAATGACACATAAAACACTACATTTAAAGATTCCTATTAAAGCTGCACAGAAAAAAAACTCAAAAGCTATGACTATGCAAACTTAATTCAGCCGTTTAAGTGCATACAGGCAGTCCTCGGACTTATGACACAACTGGTTCCTGAAAACCGCATCTTAAGTGAAACGTTGCAACTCAGAACCAATTTTCCCATAGGAAGCAATGTTATAAATGGAGGATTGGTTCCTGAACCAAGGTCGGATATCCTATTTTCACCAAAAATAACTCAGAATTTTGTACTCAATCAATTACAGATGAGTAATATAGCTACATTAATATATTTATATTGTAAATAACAATCATATTGATTTGGAAGGACTTCTTTGAGGTGACTTTGCTGGACTTTTTGAAGGGTTCTTGGCTAGCGTCTTCTCAGGAGTCTTCGCTGCAGGTTTTTCTGGAATCTTGTCTGCTTTCTTAAAGAAAGCGTGCAAGGAAGGTGTTCTCCAGGGAGATAGGTGATGCAGCAAACTCATTAGCTTGTGTGGCGCGGCGTCGGATCAAGCGTTGTAAAGTCAAAACTGACGTCAGAAAGTTGAAACAGGGTGTCAATTTATAAAAGTTGTAAGTATGAAACGTTATAACTTGAAATGTTGTAAGTTGACTGCCCATATTCATTCTGATATGGTTTTAACTGCATAGTCCCTCCAGCCCCATATGTCCTGTACCTTCTTCAGAGATCAGGATGGACAATACTCACTTAAGTAGGTAGCAAACATTTTATTTCGGGAAGTATCTGCTGAGCATGTGCAAACTGTCTTCCACCCCCCCCCCCATAGGCTCCCCAAAGGACTAGGGGTGCACTGATAAAGATTTTTTTGTCCGATATTGATCCGATAGCTAATACGCAGCCCAGTAGCCTGGAGACCAGCATCCAGTCAGTAAGTCTGTAGGGGGAAGAGGCATGAGGGGGCCAGATTGAGGCCCCCATGGTGAGGGAGGGAGTGGGGTTGAGGCAGGGGTGCTGGTGCTGACCAGCTGGGGCAGGGCAGGGCAGGGTGCAGGATAAAGCCACAGGAGGCTCGTCTGGGGGGCACAGGGAGGTGGGAAGGTTGGGGTGCAGCTCCTGGCTGTTGCATGCACCCTGAGGGAAGTATGGGGGGCATGTGCCCCCAAGATTTGTGCAAGGGGCAAAGGCAAGCTGCCTGCTGTGGATTCCGGCCCAGGAACTGCACCAGCCTTTTCCCGGTGTGGGGGGCTGAACCGGGGCTGTGCTCAGGGTGGATGGGGATAGGGCAGGTGGCAGCACTGGGAGGAGGGCTAGAGGAGGACTAGGGCAAATTTTGGGGTGGCTCTAGCCCACTCCATAGTCCCCTTCCCAGCACCACCCCCGCCCACCCCTCACACAGCCCTGGCCCAGACCCCCTGCTGGGAAGAGGCTGGTGCAACCCCTGGCCCCAAGCCCACAGCAGGCAGCCCACCCTTGCCCTACACACAGATCCAGGGAGCACATGCCCCAAATGCCTCCCCCGGGGGGTATGCATAGTGGCTGGGAGCTGCCCCTCTGTGCCCCCCAAGATAAGCTGCCCAAGGCTCCATCCCACGCCCCACACTGCGCCAGCTGGGCAATGCCTACCCCTGCCCCATTCTCTCCCTCACTGTGGGGACCTCCATCTGCTTCCCCACCACAAACTTACCAGCCAGATGCTACTCTCCATCCTGCCTGGCTATATTCGGGGCTTTGTGAATGGTGTGGCTGCACATGGCATGTATCAGTGACATTATTGGCTACACTGGCCAAAAAAAGTTGACTGTCGATAGTGTCTATTTTCCTTTTATCGGTGCCAATCCGATATGGACTGATATATGGGTGCACCTCTATACCAGACTGTACCTTATTTTGATGATCTTGCTAAGCGAGGGTTTGTTAACCAGGGGTATGCATACCCCTGGGGGTACTTGGAAAGGCCCTAGGGGGTACACGTGGCCGGGTGGGGATGGAGCGTCACCATCCACCACCCCAGGAACACAGTTTACTGTAATCTATTCTGCAATACAGAACTTTATTTTGACAACACCTAAAGAATATTGCCCTGAAAACACATCAACAATGGTCATTGTGAATGGGTATCCCAGACATGGGGGTTTCTGTAATGCAGACAAGCAACAGTATGATAATTCTTAACTCTGCCTCATATTCAAGTAACTGAGGCATTTAGTCACATACATGCTTTTAAGAAAGGAAAAAAGGTAAACATATTAAAAGTAGGGCTGTCAAATGATTAAAAAAACTGATGGCAATTAGTTACATGATTTAAAAAAATTAGTCATAATTAATTGAGAGTTTAATCACACAGCTAAAAACTCAAAATTATGTGCGGAAAAAACTCAAAATTATGCAAAATGATGCAGGTATTTTGTATGGTTGGGGGTGGGTGTAGGGTATGTCTGTGGAGGGGAATTTGTGACGGTGTGGAAGGCTATGGGTGTGTATGTGGGGTTTGGAGCCCAGGGAGGGGGGTTGTTCGCAGCGGGGTCTGGAGCCTGGGGTGGGGGGACCCCTGCATGCCCTGTCAGGATGCCCAATCTGAGCCGGGTCCCTACCCAGCTGCCCTGGGCCCAGGGTGTGCCCCCTACCTAAGCATGGCCCGCAGCAGCGGTGGCCTCAGGCAGCCTAGGCTGGGGGCAGCTGCTCCAGCCCCAGCCCCCACCTGGGCTCAAACTTTCTCACTGACTTGCTCAATGGGTTCCAGGTGGTCCCAACCTGCCCTGGGCCCAAGGATGCCAGGCAGCCCCGCTGTAGCCCAGTACCGCCTTACCCAAACCCCTGGCATTGCCAACTCAGGTGGTTGGGGCTATGGATGGGGGGTTGTGAGTGGGTGGGTGTGCCCCCCCCCTCCATCTTCCTGCTGCAGCTGTCCAGAGCCTGCATCCCCCTGGAACCTGCATGGAGCTGCCGTGGCAGGGCTGCCTGGCACCCCTGGGCCCCATGGCTCGGGCTCAGTGTGGGTTGGGACTGCCTAGGAGCTCTGGCACAGGCCCAGACTGGGGATGCACAGGGACCCACAGGCCCAGAGGCAGCTCGTGCCAGAGCTCCCAGGAAGTCCTGACCCACCCCAAGCCTGAGCCGTGAGGCCCAAGGGTGCCAGGTAGCCCTGCTGAGGCTCAGCACTGCCTTCCCTGAACCCCAGTAATGCCAGCCCAGCTGCTCAGGGCCCTGGATAGGGGTTGTGGGTAGGTGCGTGGGTGGGTGTGCCCTGCTCCCTCACCTTCCTGCTGCAGCTGCCTGGTGCCCATGCCCAGGCTGCCCTATGGCAACTCTGCACCATCACTACTGTCCCGTGAGGCAGCCTGAAGATGGTGATGATGGCAGCAAGGCAGGGCAGCCGGGGCAGAGGCTCCAAAACCACGTGCACAATTAACGTGTTAAAAAAATTAATACATTAATTGGTTCTTGCAGTAATTTCACATGTTAACAATTATTAATTGACAGCCCTAATTAAAAGAACTGAGATGGAGGAATAAAAAGAAAATTATTCATAGGAATACTAAAATACTGAAAGTGTCGTTGATTTAATCTATCAAACTCTTAAGGGGAGAACAGAAGGAAAAATATCACTAAAAGCTTTAATAGTATTTTATTTTCTAAACCATATTGACCTCTTTCAGGTTTGCATATTACTAAGGCATAAAGATTTTCTTTCTTGCAGTACTTTAGGGTAGGAAAGCCTATATTAAGTATACTGTAAATCAGCCACAGAAAATGCATATATAGTTGTAAGCGTTCATGAAAAAAATGACATATTTCAAAAAAGTTCTTCGGTGTTAATGGCTAAAATATTTTCTTTGCACAGTGACTGCAGCCAGTTGCAAAGTTCACATATAAAATCTCCTTTCAGAAGAATCTGTTATTAAAATATACTGATATGTAAGTCACAATGGAAAGGTACAATTTTATCTCAACATTTCCAAAACTTTCTCAACAATGTCAAGGAAAAAATACATGGATCCTAAAAGAGTACAAGACTGCTGGTAGCTCAGTTGTTGTAAATCATACAAATGACCTTGTACACATTAAGAATGTCAGAACTCAGATTTACTACATTCTCCTTTCATGCTTACACACAGTGGGAATTATGGACAGGGGAAAAATAGTGTTCAGTTAAGGCCAATCTGTTTTTCACGTAAAGTGTAATTATTCAACTAACATACTGAATTACATTCCTAAATTTAATACCAGGCTTACAAAGCATAAGCTTCTCTAGGGGAAAAAAGCATTTCTAATGCACTAGCACAGGAGTGAGTGTGAGTTCACCGGACAGCACATAATGGGAAAAAAAAAAAAGGAAATATCCAGTTTTATTATAACCTGTAAATGAAATCAAAGTATCTAGTCATATAAAAAAGTTTATAACTTTCTCCCATAGCCTACTTCACTGCTGCACACCCCACTCCACCCCCAAAAAACAGAGATAAGATGTGACATCCTGGTCCTACTGAAATAAATGGGATTTTTGCTATTGACATCTTCAGGACCAGGATTTCACATAAGATATCTAGAATAAATACTATCTAAATAAAGGAGTTAACTATAGTAGATTTCACAGTAGGTAGTGATGTGTACCAGGCTTTCTTAATCCCTTCTACTTAGACAATAAGAAGACAGCATTAGAAGGCTGCAATTTGATGTAGTCAGCTGAGGCAGGGGGAGCTGCAGGAGGAAAAGCAATAAGAGGAAGCCAAAAGCTGTAGAGCTAGAAGGTAGCTAGCTACTTCAGAGCCAGCTGCAAGGCAATAGGTTAGTGTTCTAGACAAGTAGGAAGGCAAACTGCAGAAGATGAGGGCCAGCTTTGAGGGAACACTGCTGCAATTGGTCAGGAGATCACATGACCAGAAGAGGTGGAGCCCTGGGAGATATAAAAAGCAGGGGTCCTGGTTTTCTGTTTAAAAATTGCAAATTCTTTAATTTTGTTTTTTAAAGCCTGCAAATCCTCTGATAAAAAACTCAAAATCCACAATTAAAATGAAACAACACTTTATGATATATATATATGAGAGAGAGAGAGGTATCAATTGAACACAATGTTTTACTGATATATTTACAATTTTTAAGCAATTTGGAAGCCTACCAGTGCCCCAATCACTATAATAAAATACATTCTAAATACCTATAAAATTTGGTATTTGATTTGGGGTTTTTTTTATCATGGCTCCATGCATCAGAGCGCCCACTGCCCCCTTCACTCACCAGGACTCCGGTCCAGGCCCCTCACTCCCAAGCCACAGCCCCCTGGCCCTCCTGACCCTCGCCCCCCACCACCCTAGCCCTGCTGGAGGGGGCTCCTAGCTGTCAGGGCCAGGGACCCGGGTCTGCAGCCTCCCACAGCAGCACAGGAGACAGCAGCTGCTGCGGCTGCCCAAGCAGGGAGCAGAGCACAAAGTCCGGCTCCCCCTCCCCCACAGGTGGCAGGGCTAAAGCGGAGCCATGGGGCGGCAGAGGTGGGTGCAGGCTGTCCTCCCCCTGGGGCCTCTGTGCTTAGCAGCTGGGATCTAACGCAGCAGAGCAGAGTGAAGCCAGGTGGGGAAGTTCCTTGCTGCTGCATGCCCTGCACTGCCCTGGCAAGGCGCGCTCTGCCCACCCAGCAGCAGCGAGGGGTCAAACCCTGCCACCCCCACTGCTGCTGGGGGAGGCAGAGGGCACTTCACCAGGGCAGCATGGGACTTGTAGCAGCAAGGAACTTCACCTCCTGGCCCTGCCATGCCGGGTCCCACCCACTGGGCCACAGAGGAGGAGGGCAGCAGGGAGGGGAGTCCCAAGCCTACAGTGGCCAGCCCCCAACCCAGCCCTGCCTCATGTGCAGATCTGAGGGACACGTGTGTCCCCTGTTCCCCCAGGAGTGCATGCAGTGTTGAGGAGCCAGCCCCTCCCCTCCCAGACAAGCTGCCTGCAACTCCATCCCACTCCCCACCCGGGCCCTGCAACCGTGCATTCCAGCCCAGGCCCCAAGCCCCATGCACCGCCCAGCTGGGCAGCATCCCCAACCCCAGCTCTGCCCAACTCCCTCCCTCACTATGGGGGCCTCAATCCCCTCCTCCCCAACAAAACTTGGAGCTGCTGTCTAGGCTGCCTGGTGGCCATGTTCATCTACATGCACATGGCATCTCCTGCCTCACTGCCCTCCTCTTGCTCTCCTAGGCCCTTGCAGATTGGAACTCTGCCAGCCTCCAGAGAGCTCTTTGCAAAAGTTGAAAATCCATGTGTTTCTCCATTAAAATGAGAAATCTGCATGTTGGGAGCTGAAGGGAGGCAGAGCCAGGCCCTGGCACTCAGGGCCTAAAGCTCGAGTACCACTGCTGTAGGCTGTTAAACAGGAGATTTTAGGATGTGACAACAGGGCTGGTGGAGGATGCAGGTGAGGTTCCCTGAGAGGTGCTTAATACTGTCAGGACTGAGGCCAGGACAGAGCCCCTCAAGAGTCTGGGGCCCAGTGGGTACTGTAGGGAAAAGTTAAGTAGTTCTCAGGCAGTGAGTAAGCAACCATGCAAAGGGCCAGGGCAGCCTAGTACCAAAGAGGATAGGGACAAGGGGTCCAAACAGACTGACACCAACAGGGAGAAGCCAACAGGCTGTGTGAAGGAAGACTAAGTGACGCCAAGGCATGGGCATAAGGATGATGCCAAGGCATGGCCGTGTCTATGGCGGCAGCTGGAGGACACAATTAACATCCCTAAGGCAATTTAGTGCCATAAGGCACAGATAGAGCAAGTAGGGCCATGAGCGGGGTACACAGGCCAGGATTTGTGCCATCAGGATACATAAAGTTTTGGTACTGGACTAAGGGTCTTGAGAGAGACAAATAGGAATTAAGGTTTTCCCAGACCCATCAGATGCAACCAGAAATACTCCAGGACTCGGAAGCAGCCTCCTAATTCACATAGCATATACATCAAGGCGTAGCAGGCCTTGGTGTTTACAAAGGGGTAAACTGGGGAGCTGAAGTAAGGCAGGTTTAACACTGCCACCCTCAGAGGCCAGTCCTACTACACACTATAAATGGCATAGAGGAGACCATTACAAAGTGTTTCTGCTTTGAGGTGTAAGACTAACTTATCCCAAACCCCCAGCGGTACATATCTTCCAGTTGATGGAAAATACCAATAATTCTCCATGATCCAACCCATTGTAAATGGAGAAAATTGGAATCTGTCTCCTTCTTGAGAGGGTAATGGGGAAAAGAGGGGATGACTTCCTTCCCTGACATTGAAACATTTCTTTATAGATGCTTACATAATAGCTTCTGTTTCTTATATGCTTATCCTATAAGGTATCTCGTACTGAGAATTGTAAGGGCCTTAGAGAAAGAGATTCACAAAAACTAAAGTGGCCTGGCAAGTGAAAGAGAAAAAAGGGGACTTCTCCAATTCTGGAAAGTTTGTCTTCTCACTATGTGAGTCCTGCCAGGGTGATCCAGTGCTTTTCCAGAAAATCTCTTTCCTAAAAGGCAATGTGCCACTTGGGTAAAACTCTCATGTCCACTGTCACACATGTCTTCTGCTAGTGAGCTACTGGTAAGCAAGAAAGACACCAACTTGAATATGAACTGGAAGATACTGCACAGAAGAACTGGGCCAGAGATTGACCCATATATTCAGCACTTTTAATCCACCAAGGCCACATGATTCAGACCTCAGACCTTGAAAGGTTGTTTTTTTTATTATCAGTGCTGTTGGTATTACTTCTGAAGCAAGTCACAGGGAGAACTAGCTGAGATGACCTTTGTGACTTCTGGAAAATGGCTCAGACTCCTAGATAGACACTTGCCTGAACCATAAGATAGTCCAGTTGAGAGGGTGCCTATATGTTCATTATACATACTCTCACGAGAAATTCACCATTCCTTGGAAATCAGCTAAATGCTGCACATTGCCTTGGAGATGGCGGCATCAGGTTTATCCAGAACGTCTTAATAATTTCCTGGAAATCCTCATAAAAGTGGACAAATAAAAGGACACCCCTTCATCGTAGCTTTCTGAACAGGGAAGTTACCTTCATACAGAGACAGAACATTAGACCTTGGCTTTTGACTTCTGCTTCTCCCTTTCAGAGGGCTCACAGCTGCACCAACAAAACAGGGGAAGGAATTCAATACATGTCTGAAGGAGAACCTGCTCAGAAAGGGGAAGTAAAATGGTTGCCTACCACAGAGGCCCTATGATACTAGAGATGCAAGGACAGAAAGATAGAAATTGATTCTCCACAAAAGTAAAGGAGAGCACTGAGGGCAAGACACAGCAGGGACAGAAGTTAAGACATGCAATGTCTAATGTACTTGCATTCACTTTTCTCTTATTCTGTGTCATACATAACCCCTCAGAAGTCTTTACAGGCCACTTGTTTAGTGAAGGGACTGCTTCTGTTAAGATCCCTCCTAGAAGAAGCACAAAAAGCCAGAAGCGGCACTCAAGACATTAGCAACATACTACAAGAAGTACCAGGCCTGATCCAGAGATGATGGAGAGTCTGGAGTACTACTTGAAAAACTGTGGCTGCCATAAGGTAAAATCATAGGAAAATAGGCTGGAAGGGAACTCAAGAGACCATCTAATCTAACCTCCTGTTCGACGCAGGATCATCTATGCCAGCAACTTCTTGACCAACTGTGAGATAGCAAATAGTAAGAGAGGACGAGAGAGAATGGAGTCACGACTAGAACAAGAGCTATGCGAGGAGGCAATTGAGCCTACAATGGAGCCTGCAGAAGCTATTGCCCAGTATCAGACTAAACGTACTCCCTTCTACCTCCCCTCAAAATAACCCAAATCTTCCCTATTTACACGTGATTTGTGCAGTGTTGCAACAGGAACTACTAGTATAGTTAGTCCAAACTAAGTCTTCCCAATCTCAGACTATGAAGGGATTTTTGTTATTTGTCCCTGGTCACATTTCCACATTACACAACTAGGTGCTGCAACAGCAAAAAAAAAAAAGCTACAGATACAGACATAGATCAGTATTCTCTAAGTAGAAGTGGACAAACCCAGTAGTGCCTGAATTATATTTCCTGTTTAAGTGAACTCATTTACAAATCCAACCCCCAGCACTATATGTCACTGTCTGAGTCCATGCTTCCTGGATTATGCTTACTAGTAAATGATTCATAACACGTAGATTTAGACTGTCTACGTTAGACATTAGCAAAATAAATAATAAGCATGAATGCAACTAGAATGTAGACCCTTAAGACTTTTCCAAAATTCCTGGCAGGATGAGACACTACAGAAAGACCACATGGCTTTTAAAATAAATAATAAATAAATAAATAACTTACCTACACTACTTCAATTCTGAAATTCTAGCTTTCAACAACACAGCAAAAATAATTTAAAATATTAAGTGACACCCACATTTCATAACCCGTCCGGACTAGAAAAGTTTTTTGGACCAATGAAAAGCACTTTCAGAGCTGAAAGTTTTTAAGCACTGGTCCTGTATTATAAGCAAAAATACCAATTTTTATCCTCATCAGTTATCTCAAATCTCAAAACTTAGCAATGCTGTCTCTAATACATCAGGTCCACGGTTTTATAGCAGTCTCTGTGGTATAAATACATCCTGATACATCTAGTGTCTTTTTGCAACAATATAGTATTACATGTCCCTGCTCTTTTAAAGCCTACCATAACCATCTCAACCTTTTACTATAGAACAAAACTCCCCTTTTTTATAAGACTTGCCCTCCTCACAATGACCATCCTTACATTTATCCTCCTCTCTGCCACCTGCACTATTCAGCATGCTCAACTGGAAGAAGCTTGCAGCAGAATGGTCCCTTGGGAATTCATTTTTTCAGCCACAACCTTGATTTGGTTATCATTACAGCAGGCTCCATGTTTCTCCATCTTGTAACGCCAAATTATTGGAGCTACAAGATGAATGCCTAAACAAAATTTCTTCAGGAGTTGGAGATTTTTTTTAAGAGGTCTTAAATTTCCTCCAGAAATATCTGCAACTTGATTATTCTTTAAAGAACTTTATGTGGGTATCTACAGAAATGGAGATAAGCACAATGCATCTGTAAAGGCGCCAATGCTTGTTATATTTATGCCACAATTAGCATGTTAATCTCAGCATAAATGCCAAAGATGCCATACATAAACCCAGTTTAAGGCACCATAAAACGGCAAACCAGCCATAAAAATGTTCCACATATAATTTTTATGGTTGGTTCGTATGGCACCTTAAACTGAATGTCTGGCATGTCTACGGCTAACCCAATACAGCTGCTGACAGTCAGCTGACTTTTAGCCGCCGCCTCCAGACAGCCCTGAGTCACGCCAGGCTACAGGCACCCAGTTTCCAGCCAGCTGCTGTAGGAGGGAATCAGGATTATGATCCTGGTCTTCTCCTGCACCAACAAGTGGAAAGGGTGAGGTTGGGATCTGATCCCAAAAGCACATGCACATGTGGCATGGCAGAAGATGCAGCTATTGGTACTGGGGATCAGATCCTATGGCAACTTTAAATTAATGTATGCCAGGGACCTAAACAGAATGAATGCATGTCAGACTCATTTCTTGTTTCAATGAAACTGGAATGAAACTTCTCTCCCCTCCTCAGCATCCCACCTCTCTCCCATTGCCTGGGTGGGAAAGAACAGGAAAAAAAACAATAAATAGTTGTAATAAATGAGGTTTAAACTAGTGCTGTCCACTATATGTGATCCCCTAGGCTACCATGAGCTGTGTGAAAATATCGGAAAGAAAGCTGCATTGACAGCTCCACCCAAAATTGAGTTAACAGTTTAAATAGAGGGCACTCAGTTCATTGAAACTAACACGTGACATTGTTAATAAGTACTAGCCAATCACAGTCAAATGGCAGGTCATGTAAAAAAGAAGTCAGAGGCAAGATTACAAAACAAATATTATTTTAGAAGGACAGGAAAAAGGTGCTTTTCAGAAACTAGAAAAATATTATCAGAAAACTAAAAAATATGATCAGTAAGCTCAACAGTATTTAGTAACTCTTTGAAAGCTGCCTTTCTGATTCTATGTTACCAAAATGTTTCTTTATGAAATAACAAAGCCTACCTTTAAAAGGGTTTGAAATCTTAAAAGGAATTACTCTTGCCATTCCCTAACATAGGCTACTAGGTACAATGTGTATTTAAGGACTACTTCACTGTACTCTCGGGTACATTAAGGCATAGGACATGCTTTAGAATAGATCTACTAAAGAAGCACGTAATGCAGGAAACGTATGTGGTTCCTTATGTTTCATGTATTGACCTTAATAATTATTAGAACTTAAATTCCCAAATACATTTGAGTAGCTAACAACCCCTTCAGCAATATAGTTCAGAAAATGACCTGTAAAGTTCACATAGTGTCCAATATAACATTCTATTAGTGTTTCAAGCCATTTGCGGAGTTGAAGCTATCTATATTTATAATCTCATTTAAGCATATTAGATAGATTAAACTCTCTCTCTAAACAGACCAAAACACTAGGCTCCCCACCAAAGTTTTGTATCAAGTAGTGGGTTCTATTGACACAAATCTGTAAGCATTTAATAACCACTAGCAAAGGATGCTCTTGTCCTAAATATTTTGTTTCTGCAATACCACAGAAGTCACAACTGCTTGAACTAATTTCTGTTTTGCTCACCCACACTTCAGGAAGAAACAGTAAGCTTTCAAAACACTGAAAAGGTCAGCTACAGCAATAACCAAATCATTTTTTAAAAATAAACTCTACAAAATATACATTAAATTAAGTTATACCAATATGGTCTCTTTTAATGTACCATACCTGTTGTTCATCCTCCATGACGTTGCTGGCAAATTCAAACACAAGCTCATTCTGTTGTACAATTGCTGCCATAATAAAGCATTCCCAGGTCTCAGTTCCACATAAAAAAAATCCTCTTAAATGTAGCAGGATGGAGACTATCACCAAAACCCAGTCAGGCAGAAAAACAAGGTCATGAAATAAATCAGGTGTCTGGGCTAATAATTCTTGGACAGTCAATCTTCTTGAGCTCTTCTCTTCTCAAAGATAAACATACCAGGGAAATCCTTTCCTGAATTGTTCTTTTCACTCGGATAACCTTTCACCACTGAAAAACAACAAAAAAATTACAATTAATAAGCAATTGCCTTAACTATAAATAATAGTACTGGCTATACAAGCGTTTGTTCAGTCTCAGACATGAGATACCTCTTGATCTCATAAAGCTAGCTACTTCTGTGCTTTTACTGATCTTATTTCTGCAAACAAAAAACCAAATTATTTCACTGGCTTAGAAAATTGTTTGTTTGGTTTACTTCAGGAATCAGAACACTAATTTCAAAATGTTCCAAATTAAAATAAAAATAAGGTAGCATATTTTAGTAACTGCTAACTAACCCAAAGAGCTATGCTAATTATTTAAGATGTATTTTTCAGTTGACGTACCAAAGAGAAAATTCAAAGCAAAACATAAAAACCCAGAATAATCTAATCAGCTACTGGATACACAAAGTACTATCACCTTCTCCTCCTCCTCATTTACAGATCCAACTTGCCAAGTTGTTGTTTTGCCAGTTAAATGCCACTTTATCTTGGATAACTCTGCATAGTGGAATAGATAAAGCAAATTCAGAGTTCTTAAAAAGTAAAGTGTATTTAAAAACCATCTAAAATCAGAAAGCCTTTAGTTCTTACACTAAGTTGATCTTCAGCTTCTTTTCTCAAAATGCACTGTAAACTTATCCTTATCTCTAGCACAGGCTTGTAAGCAGCAGGAAGGAAACAGCAGTGACCACGTCATGGCAAATTAGAACATGCAAAGAACTACTCAGTACAATAGAAAAAAGAGAGAGAGAGAGAGAAATGCAACTTAGGAATGTAAACAGCTTCTTTCAGGGGTATGTGCTTCTATCTCCCTAATTTCTAGGGGATCCAACAATAATAATAGGTAGATGTGGCTAAAATGGATCTGGCAGTGATAAGCTATAATACATTTTCTTCACAATCTAAAAACGTGACTCACTTTTTGCGATTATGTGACTCATTCAGCAAACTGATTAGAAAGAGCTGAGAAATGTATTCAAAAGGGATAGCATTACAATATGGGCGAACATTTTCAAAAACAGAAACCTAAAGTTAGGACCTAACATCCATATTTAGGTACCGATCTACAGATTTAAGACACTAGATTTAGACACACATATTTTAATGTTTTCTGTATACTTCCTTAAATTGTATTAAATTAAGGCATCTCCTAAAACACAGATATATATTAGATGTAGGGCAATCGGTTATGAAATATTATATTATAATATATTATACACTGTGCCCATTCAAGTCAAAAGGAAAGTTTCTTATTGCCTTTTGGCTAAATCCTGCTCCCATTTGTGATGATTATTAACTGTTATTTATATCCATGGAAGGGCTACAGAATCTCTGGTTTGCTTTTACCGTAGAGTAAGACATGGAGAATGAAACTGCTGCTCTCTTTCCATGCTGTCAAGAAACCTAATAGGAAGGAGCATGTCATGTGCTCACCTTCCTAACTTTACAGAAATCCAACAGCCCAGGGACAGAGTGTCTATTGTAGTTTCCCAAACTCCCAAAAGCCAATGACATAATATCTAAGAATCTAATATAATTACTCAATCCTTCTCTTCCAAAAAGTTGGGAAATGCAAGATTATGCAAATATATGAATCTCCCCGCTTACATGCGATGGTTTAATTTGCAGTTATACACCCCAAGAGAATAATTATAGCCCTAAGTAGATGCATTCATCACAGTTCTATTAGTGGGAACTACATCTGTAAACAAAATAATTTTTCTAACTCTAAAAATGAGAACTATTGACGTATTAAATACTAAATCAGTTTGTGTCTGAGGTTTCCCAGAAACAGCAGGCTATGACAGCACCATGCCCTGCCTGCATCACAATGTTCCTACTCCATAACCCGTTACCTCCATGGCCATTTAGTCCTAAGCCTCTGTCTCAGAACACGTGACTGTTAGTAACATGAGTCATATAAACATGCCTGCTAAGAGTTGGGCTGAAACCATCTTGTTGCACCTTGGCCACCCTGCAGCTTGTATGCTGACATTCAAAATAAAGGATGCAGTAGCACAATAAAGTAGTTTAATCTCTCCTACCAATAAATTAGCTCTCCAACAAAAGTATTTTGTTTGAAAACAGTTACCCCAGCTAAATGAACAATACCCATTTCCATGTTGCAAATGTGAAAACCTCCTTAACTTGCAAGAGATGATTTAATTTGCTGTCAGACTTCCCGTGCAAATAATCAAAGGTGTAAGTAAAGGGCACATAATCATCAGTTATGGCACCAGAGGCTACAGGCATAACAAAGAAGAATAGAAGCTAATGTGTAAAGCCTACTGACATGATGTTTCTCTCTCAATAAAATATGTAGAGTTATTAACAGAAAGCATTTCTAAACCAGCACACATGTAAAAATTCAGAGGCAGAATATCCTTTTGAGTAGCAAAGAGTACAGAGAAATAGATGTAGAACCAGGAATATAATCCAGATTTTCAGGTGATCAGTTTAACTACTAGATACATTCCCTAGAAAGTCAGCACTTAATGTTTATTCTTTCACTGATGCCAGAACATAATTCCTAATTGAGAATTAGAGCAATTACTTACAACCATTGATGGATGACATGGTTCTTAAAAGTTTTACCTTGCACTTCAGTTTTCACTTGAGTATTAAGGATATATTTACCAGTTTATCTTGGGAAGTCTTTATTAACCACATATAAATACCTATGCTTAGGCTTCTTTAAACCTGTAATGCAATAACAGGAAAAAAAAAAACCATGGACGTATCACCACCATTGCATGCAAGCATTAAATAATTGTATCCTGTTTTTTTAACTGGATTTAGACTGTACTTCTGAAAATATAGAGGGACAAAGGGGAGGAAATAGGACTTAATTTCAGCAAAATAGTTGTCTATTGTTACCAAATCCAGCACCATCAACTTTCTTACACAGACATAATAATGTATGTTTCTAAGAAGAAAGACTATAGCAATATTTTTGTAAAATGCAAACACTTAATTTTAGATGTTTTTCCTCCCAAACACTTCATTGGGTTTGAACATTTTGTGTGATGGACCCAATGCTACAAAGTGTACAACAGGAATCTGGCACCCAAAAAGAGCTGCTGTAGCTGCAAGTTAGAAGTCCTTTGATAATCTTTTCTCATTTCTCTTTTAAAATAAAATACCTGGGACAAAATTATATTTTGTAATATGACACCATTTTAAATATGATGCCAGAACTTCTACAGGCATAAAGACTAGACGCGTAATATTTTAACGCTAATGAAATGTACATCAGTTTCTAAACAGATGTAAATTACACCAGGGTCCATATTGGATAGAAGACATTTGCCCCAGTCCCTTCTCCTCTGTCCACCAGAATGGCCTGTTTGCATTGAGCAAATGGCTACCCTGGACAGACAACACTTGCCCCAGTGTGTTTTATACCAAGGTATTTGTACCCCCGTTTTTTTCCCCAGGGTTATTCTACACCAGATTCTAATAGGTCTATACATCATGCAGATACTCTTTTATGCCACTTGCACTGGTGTTGTGTGTCCAAGTCTTTAGAATTTAAAACACAAAGCTCTGACTTACTACTACTGAATGTCTCAGACTTAACTGTTTTAATAAAAGAAATTACTTTTGAAACAACTTCATGATGTTGTTATCAAGTTGCCACAGGAGTACAGAGACAGAAGGGTCACTTCAGACACGTCACTGGGCTTATCACTCAGGAATACCAAAATATTTTCAATTCTTAACTGTATTTCCCCATAATGTGAACCAGTATCTATCAATACACTGGAATTAAACAGAAAATAATCTGATGTTAGTCTCAACCCCAAGAGAGACCCTAAGCAAGGTCTCTGTACACGACTACACTAATTGCTGGATGAGTTGCAATAATCTATGCCTTTATGCATTTGTTCTAAATTCCAGACGTATATCTTTATCACTTACAAGTTTTTATCTTAGACTTTGATCCTCCAATGGACTTCTGTTCAAAATACCACCAACATTAACAAGACATTGTGTGGCTCCAAAGTTCTGCATATATTAATGCCCTTACTTGATCAGAACTTTAACATACATTTGAAACAAGTTTTAATATTTTTACAATAATGATAAATAGTTTTATGTCAGATTGTTAGGAAAAAAGAAATGGATCCTAGAAATTGAATAGGAACATACTTTCTTCACCTGGGGATTAAACAGCCACATAATCAACAACATTATGGGCCAAATCCAAGGACAGTAAAGTCAGACTGTCTCATGGATCGGTCATTTCTGGATCTAGTCTTACTGCTATTATCATCGTCATCACCCTTATCATTCTTACTGTAAAGGTCATAGAATCATAGAAATTAAGGGCTGGAAGGGACCTCAAAAGATCATCAAGTCCAACCCTGCCTCCTGCTCTGGGCAGGAATACTGCTGAGATCAAATGATCCCAGCAAGATGTCTGTCCAGTCTCCTCCTGAAGATTTCCAAGGTTGGGGACTGCACCACCTCCTTGGGAAGTCTATTCCAGAATCTGGTCATCCTTACCATAAAGAAGTTCTTCCTTACAACCAACCTGAAACCATCCTCTAATAGTTTATGGCCATTGCTCCTTGTCCTCCCCTGGGGCACCCTAGTGAACAATTTTTCTCTCAGCTCCCGATGCTCACCTCTTACATATTTATAGATGGCCACCAAGTCCCTCCCTTCACCCCCCACTTCAGTCTTCTCTCCCCCAGGCTAAACAGTCCCAGATCCATTAGTCTTTCCTCATAAGGTTTGTCCTCCAGGCCCTTAATCAATCTTGTAGCCCTTCCCTGGACCTTTTCAAGATTCTCCACATCTTTTTCAAAGTGTGGGGCCCAGAACTAGATACAACACTCCAGCTGGGGTCTCACCAGTGCCAAGTAGAGAGGGAGTATCGCTCCCTTAGCCCTGCTTGCAACACATCAGCTAATGCATTCCCAGTATGCTATTAGCCCTACAGTACCGCACTGGCAGCTCATGTTCATTTTGTGATCAACCATAACCCCAAAGACCCTTTCAGCCATCGTGCTGGCCAGGACATCTCCTTCTAACTTATATTCATGTCTCTGGCTACTTCTCCCCAGGTGAAGCACTATGCATTTATCCTTATTGATCCAGTTCTGCTCTGCCCACCTTTCCAGCTTGTTCAGGTCCGGTTGGATCCGCATCTTATCCCTTAGCATGACTGCTTTTCCCCATAACTTAGTATCATCTGCAAACTTGGCCAGCGTGCTTTCCACATCTTCATCTAAATCATTGATAAAGATGTTGAACAGCAAAGGGCCAAGGAAAGAACCCTGCGGGACACCACTGACCACCTCCCTCCAAGATAATACAGACCTGTCCACTACAAACCTGTCCATTACACCTGTTATGGTTCCTACAGGTTTAATAAATAGCCCTAAACATCTATCAAGAAATAAAAGCATAGCAGAACAGTGAAAAATACACTCTTGAAGCCATGCCATTCCTTTCCCTATTATTGTAGTATGTATAAAATAAGAAGAACCTTTCACCAACACCAGGACAGTTCAAGACACTGGAGTTATAGAACTTTTTTTTTGTTTAACCATAAGGTTACACCTATACCTTTGCTTTTATTATTGTTTGCATCAAAACATCTTGCTGATCACAAACTAAAATAGAAGTAGGAGCATTTTATGGCTAAGTACAGATAGTCAAAAAGCCTGAGGCTGAACTGATTCAGTCTTTGCAGGTTAATCTAAGCTGCAAAGATTGACCCAATAAGCAAATGAACAGACAGTCACTTTTGATTCAGGAAATGCAGTCACATGCCTGCAGTGGCTCAAGCCAGAAGCCAGGGGATTCTAAAGCATGGCTCTCTGGCACGCAGCGAGCCTGGGCTGTGTATTTGCTTCCTCCTCCTGCTGCCCCCAAGGTCTCCGGGATTTGCAGTCCAGACTCACAGCAGCAGGACTCCGCAGGTACCTCTGGGATTTTTGTCCACAGTTACAGCCAGCACTAAGCAAGCAGGGCAGGGCAGCTTTGTACTCAGGGGAAGGGAAGTTTAATCTCCCTCCCTAGCCCCAGGCCCCAGCAGGGGTTTGCCTGGGGGGGCCAATGAGCCAGCCAGTGAGGCCAGTGAGCCAGCCCTCACTACTCCAGATAGGGAGCAGAGGGGCAGGACTAGCCCTGCTCTCTGGAGCAGACAGCTTAGCCTAGCCCAGGGCTGCAAAATGGAGGGATGTTGGGGACTCTGATTTAAGTTGAACTAGAAAGAAGTCTGGGACAGAAGTTTCATAAACCAGTTTGATCTAAATCAGTTAAGTCTGATACTATATTCAATCAGGTTTATCTTAAACCAGTTTCAGCCATTTTGAAACTGGTTTATATGCACTGAACTTCTATTATGTTACAGGTTTAAGCCAGTTACTGATCACTTTATATGTAACTTCTGTCCCTAGCCTATATGATAAAACAATGCAAAAGTAAGAACCATGTACTAGTCTTTATCTAACATTTACCTAAATACAAATAAAAACTATCTTAGTCCCCTCAGAAATCCTCCTCTTCTACTGAGTCTGCACATCCTTTGAAACAACCCCCTTGATTATCCTGGCAGAAGTTATGCTCAGCCAGCTTGCACCCTAATAAATTTCTAGTAGCTATATCCCAAGAGGATTTGAACAAAGTGGTACTCTATGCCTTCTTTCCTGGCATTCCAACTTCTT
Source organism: Alligator mississippiensis (assembly GCF_030867095.1). Lineage (NCBI taxonomy): Eukaryota > Metazoa > Chordata > Crocodylia > Alligatoridae > Alligator > Alligator mississippiensis. The sequence continues at coordinate 407,753,524 of NC_081824.1, forward strand.
CCTGTACTAACTTGCAGCACACCCTTTCTGCTTGAGGCCTCGTGCTATCAAAATTTGGTCAGTTCAATAAAGCTGGTAAAAGATACCTGTTGAAGAACCATTCCTGGTTTCTACGGTGATGTTGCAATGTTGCTACTCAGTATTTCGCAGCATATGGCTAAAGCTCCAAATTCCAGTTTCCTATATCAACGAGTTGTTTCTTCATATCATGATGTTATTACCAGGGATCCTGGTTTTCTCTGATAAAAAAAAAAATCCCAAATTTCAGATTAAAAAAGTAACCCAAAATACACATTTTTCATTTTAATCACAAAAAAACATGGATTTTGGGCTACTCTTTAAATCCAAAAATTGTGGATTTTTTTAATCAGAGAAAACCAGGATCCCTGGTTATTACCTTGTAGAGCTCTTATTGTCTCAGCACGCAAGCACCAAAATAAAAAGCATTGAAATAATACAGTCCTATCAACAAAGTGCCCCAATGTTGCACACTGCCATAACAAACACCCATCAACTTCCCACAAACAAAATTAAAAAGCTTCTCTGCAAAATCAAAAACCTTTGCCACCACTCTTGGACTGATAGTTCCTAGGACTGAAAAAGCAAGCATCCCAGCTGAAACCAGTGATAAGATGCAAGGTGTGAGGACATCTTTGAGCCAATCTGGTTCAGTCTCATTCAGGGTGTACAGATCATCACAAACAGCCTGAATTACCCCTGGGAAAAATACTAGAATATAAACCCCAATCCAGCAAAACATGTAAGCAACATGCTCAACTTAACATACCAGTAGTCTCATTAAAGTCAATGAGATTACTTACGTGCTTACAGTTAAAAACAAGCTTAACTGTTCTGCTGTGGAACTGAGCACTGGCATTAGGCACTAAACAGTGCTCATCCCATATGGAACATGAAGAGCTGAATTATGCATTAGCTGAAGCTTCCAAGTGGTTTTCATAAGTAATCTCAAGCAGAACATGTTATTAGTTTTAGCCTGGAGGCAACCAAGTTGGACTAACTACTAAAACAGAATAGAAATGAAATAATGTCGCAGCCACATGGTAAGGATGTGGGGAGAAGGGATTAAGCAGGGGCAGGCAATTATTTTGGGCGGAGGGCTGCTTACTGAATTTTGGCAAGCCATCGAGGGCCACATGACAGGCAGCCAGGGGCAGATAAAGATTAATTTCCTAATTTTTCAGGTACCCCGCAGGCTGGATGGAATGGCCTGGTGGGCCACATCTGGACCGTGGACCACATTTTGATCGCCCCTGGGTTAAAGGAACGCTAGGGTAGTGGTTCTTAACTTTTTTGTACCAGGACCCATTTGTAAACATCAATGGCCAGTCCCGACCCAGTGCCCCTCACTCCCGACCTGCTGCCCCCACCCCCAGGCCCCAGCCCCTCAGTGTGTGGGGCCAGGGGAGGGAGTGTGGAACAGGGTGGGGTATGTGTGAGGTATGGGGAGCCCAAAGCAGCTACTTGCAGGCTGGAAATCTGCCAGCCTGCAAGGGAAAAAACACAGTTTCCCACATTTTTCTCCTTTAAAGGAGAATCCATTTTTAAAGTTTATTGATCCATTTTTAAAGTTTGCTCATGACCCTTTAGTATATTCTTGTGATCCACTTTTGGGTTGCAACCCACAGGTTGAGAAATGCTGGACAAGGACACTATCACCTGGGAATTTAGGCAGCAAATCATCTTAGCTGAAGATGGATATTCAGATACATGATCAGTGATCTTCTAAATATTTCCCTTTGTCAACAGGCATCACTTCTCTCTTGCCTAGACTGAAGCAGAGCCTGCTCGTTTCAGTCAAACCCCTATCTCAGTAAGCCACTACATAACGCAATCAGAATGCAGAACCTGGAACTGATGGAAAGGGAACAGAGAGCCGAAGGGCATCAGCAGTTTGCTGACACAACAGCCTCAAATGCTTTATCATTATCTCCTTGAGTGGCTGTTTATACTTTACACACTGAGAAGAAATGCTAACAAAATAGTTTACTGTAGGACCCTACATGCAAGATTTCCATGTAAGAGCCAGTGACTAGCCTGAACTATACTTTACAAGGTATCCATGGTGGAGACATATACCAAATTAAAGGTTGCTGACTGTCCACTGTTACAAAACATTTTAGAAAAAATCAACAATGCCTCAAGATAAATAGTGGTAAAAGCAGCTGATCCATCCTTTTCTTTGTCCAATAACTAAATTACTACCAATATCTACAGCCTCCGTTTCACAGTCAAGTTGGAAACTGGCCTGTTTCCATAGGCTCTGGGTTCACAAAAAGTCCAGATTATTCAGATTTATCAAAGAAAGGACATTTTAATTAAATACTTGATTAAAAGTATATTGAATCTCTTACCTAAAGTTCAGGCAACCACTACTTACTCTAATGTTTCCAGGCAGCCTGGATGTAGGTAATGAAAAGTACCTTGCTTCCAAATAATAGTGTCAATGAATATTTCTCCACTAGTATGGTCTCTGTTAGTCTGCATATGTAACATACAGCAAGATTTGATTCAGACTATGTCTAAAAAGGACTTCAGCCTTATTTGCACTATTAAAATTCCCTGAAAATTGGTCTTATTAGTTAGGAGACCTGGTGGAGAAAAGTAATTCTCATGTTCCTTCACATTTATTCTGTGCAGGTTCTTGTAACAGTGTTAGAAATATGGCTGTAGCTTTAGGAACCCCATCTGCCCTTGTATCCCTGTGGAAAAGACTTACCTGAGACAGAGCAGAGGCAGCAGGAGACTGTGCTGGGAGATAAAAGCGGCGAAAGTGAAACCACGGCAGGCAGAGCCACCGCAGGAAAATACAAAAAGGAAAAAAAAAAATGGTCGAGCCTGAAGGAGCCAGGGCCGATAGCCCCATTGGTGTGGGCACGCTTTATAACAGCGTGCTGGGATCAACTGGGCAGCCAGACCCCCAGATCCAAGTTAAAAAACCCAGCAGAAGACAAGCTGGGGGGACCGGAAGTGGCATCCCCAGCCAGCCCAGAGGGGCCAGGGAAGTTAAGCAGTCCCAGTGAGGGGGCCTGGTGGTTACCCTGGGAAGGGGTCTCCACAATAGCTCAGGGCCAGAGAGTGCCCAGGGATTTGGCTACAGAGCTGGCGTTGACCGAAGAAACCACCAGCAGAGACTGAAGCCCGGCATGACTCGGTGGAGCCAGGATACAGGCGAGACAGACTGACAGCAGGTACCAAGCCTGGGGCGGAGGCAACGGGTTGGGGGACGGACCGGCGCTGAGGCCAGACAACACATAACTGGAAAGGAAGAAGGCCAGGAGAAACGCACAGGATAGCGACATCTCCCACACCTGGCAGCCATCATATTCCAGGAACCCAAGCATCAAAGACGGCACAGGACATCAGCCTCAACAACGCAGGTGACAATGTCAATGTTGGCGCTAGGCGGGATGTAGGGGAGGTTGGAGCCCCACAAAGGCGGAACAGCAGGAACGACCGAGGGGAGACGCTAAGGGGAGACGGGACCAAAACATTATCCTCCCAATCTGAAGACAATCATCATCAAAGATGTGGCAGGCGAGGCCCCCTGGTGAACCGACCCAAAGTCGTTCCAGTAACCCAACTGTTCATCCCTAAAAATAACGGCGAGGCTAGAGAGGAATCCCCATATGAGACGCACTGGAGAGAGACACGGCAGACTACAATCCCCCTATGTAGCTAAGGCTGTTGCAAAATGTTTAGTACTAGCAGCAAGAAGTTTCATTTCTCTCATTCCAGAAAGATTTAGAATGAAATTGCTTCAGACTGAACAGAATCTGAAATGTTTAAATCAAAACGGCAATCAAATGACTTGGCTGATTCAGGGGAGGGACTTGAAGCAAGGTCTCCCACCTCAAAGGGAGGCTCTCCTAACACTAGACTAAATGGATTAAAGTCTGAGTTGAATACTGACATGAGGTCTTCTTCAATCCCTCCTGCTGAAGCCATTCTTCCTTGCATAACTTAGGCAAATATTCCTTGAGCTAGAGTGAGAATGGAAAATGACCATTCACTGGTAAGGAGGATCTCTGCGCCCAGATTATGCAGCAGCAAATATTTAATTATTTATGCAAGGTGGAACAGCATCAGTAAAACAAGAGAGTGGAAGATTTTCCACACAGTCAGGATTAGAACACTCATGAGACGGGAAGCAGGAAAAAATGTGGGGTCAAATCTCTGCCACCAAACCCTACTTTCACACTGGTGAATTCACTCCCCGCACTAACCTTTTCCCTCCAAATTATTCTTCCGTTTCTGGCACCATTTGAGAATGACTACATCTCTTTTTGCGTAAAGTTTACTATTTTCTGAAAATATTTCATCCAGCTCTACTGATTTACAAGTCAAATGGTTATGCAGCTTTGCAAAATACTCTGACACAGTGGTTGAGACGGCAATCCCCCTGACATTTAAAGTTAGATGTGAAAACATAAGATGAGTAAAATTTTCAAAATGTTTATATGACTTCAGAGCATCAGATTTGTTAAGTTTCCATTAGATTGTGGAGTCTAAAGTGCCTAAGTCACTTCTGAAAATAAAACTTTAGGTCCTAAACCCTCGTTTACACAAAAAAAAATTGTGTTAACCACTTTAAACTATCATGATATCAATAAAGCAGTATAACGCCTCTACTTAGGTTGCAGCAATTCTGATGTAAAAGGTGCTTAAAATAGCATAGCTATTTAAATATATATATCAGACTCCTAAGCAGTATAACTAGATTAGTGTGCGTCTGTATAGACACACTCTGTATAGACACACTCTATACAAACCAGGCCTTCGTCACTTTGAAAGACTTATGTACATGTATAAGTGCTTGCCCTGTCTTTCTGAATTGGTTTGTACAATTCTATTTTAGTGGCCAGTAATGACCTTACTCCCAGCCCCTCTCCAAGTTTCTCAGGAATCATCTGTATGCCAATCCTCATGAACACTGAGTTTTTGCCACTGGGGCCATCCCACCCAGGATTCACCCCCACAGGATCTCTGTGTTTATGATATACTATGTAAATAAATATAAATAATATATGAATGAATGGCATGGAAAGGGAACATCAGGTTCTCCAATTTATCCCTGCTTGCAGTACTAGAACAAAGGGGAATTAATTTAAATGGAAAAACAGTAAACTAAAATTGACTAAAGGAAAACAATTTAAAAATAAAATGAAGCCTGGTGGGATTCAATACTATAGATAGGATAGAGCCAAGAGCTTACTAATTTTACAAAGAGTATTAGAGATGTCTATATGGACATCTACATGGAAAAATGTAAAATTGTATGTTAGTTAAGCTTGTAAAAAGAAAACAAATTCCAAAGGGATACAAACCATCACACTTCAAACTTCTGACAGATATTAGACAAGCTTCCCATAAAAGGCAGAACTCCTCCTACAGTAGTTGGTCATTAATAGACTTTTGCACTTTCCTCTGAAACAACTGATAAAGCCCAATGCCCAAAACAGAAAAGATAACCATTAGTCTCATCTGGTATGGTAGTTCTTCTTCTGTGTGGAATAAGTTTCCTATTCTAGTTCAACACAGCCCTTGACTCCACATTCAAATCCTTCCCCTCTGTAAAAAACAGAGTGGGCAGATCTTATTACAGTTTATTAAGTCTATGAAGAGAGGAAAATAAAAAGACCTCTAAATTATTCTTTCTCCCGTAATATCAAGTGTCCCTTACTCTTTATACTGTAAACATTTTGGACGGTCTGTTTTTATATATTGGGCAGGGAGATTGTGGTGGAGCACCTTTGGGGTGCTTGCTATGTGGCAGGGGCTGCAATAGGCTGGGGCCAAGCCCAGCAGGGAAGGAAGCCAAGCAAAGCCCCCAAATCTCATTTTAAAGGGGGAGGTGTGTGGCGGTGCACCTTGAGGGTGCTTGCCATGTGGCAGGGGCTGCTGTAGGTTGGGGCAGAGCCCAGCAGGGAAGGCAGCCAAGTGAAGCCCCCACCAGATCTCATTCCAAGTGGGGAGGTGTGTGGCAGAGCACCTTTGGGGGTGCTCACCACTTGAGGGCTCTCACAGGCTCTGAGGGGAGCCTGCTTTGGAGGAGCAGCAGGGGAAACCTCCCCAGTTACCATTTTAAGCGGGGAGGTGTGTGGCAGGGCACTGTTGGTGCCTGCCACTTTAAGACCTAGGCCAAGCAGCCGGCAGGTGCCTGATTACGGTGGCCATTTTAGATCTCTGGCCGCACATATAAGCAGCTCAGTTCCCTGCTGGCTGACAAGGCAGCAACATGACCTGGCTGCAAGGCTTGATGGAACACCCTGGAGGTAAGCGAGGAGCTGTAGGAGATGGGTTGGAGGCTCCTGGTCCTGGGCATGACCAGTAAGGGGGCGGAGATGTGGAGCCCCAGCAAAGGGGGAAAACCCAAAGGGCTGAGAGCCCTGTATGTTTATATGTATAGAGTTGCCCCTGGAAGGGGCCAGAGCAAGATCAGACCCGGTTGGGTAATTGGCTGGCCACTACTCCAGTGAGGGTCACGGGAGAGACCCAAAAGACGGTACGTGTGCCACCCAAGGTATGAACTAGGTAAAGCCTATGGCCTAAGGGGCCCGCTCAAACAGGGAGCAAGGCAGTATAAGCTGTCGATGTGAGAAAGAGACCCTGTGAGAGAGAGTGTGTGTCTGAGGCCTGACAATGAGGCCTAAGCTTGTTCTGGCTGCAGGCCGAGAGCATATTGTCATCTGGATGCCATCTGTGAGGCATGGGCTGCAGTGTAGGGGAGGTACAGAGCCACAGATGGCGCCCCCTGGCATCGGGGTTTAAAATGGGCAGCCTCCCGCCTTAATTAACATCATATTAATTACCAATAAGGCATGGCAGGTGAGTTGGGTGGGTAGTATGCCCATAGGCAAGTGGGGAACCTAGCACTGTGGCTAGGCAGGGAGCCCCACATTGCCACAGAGATGCTTGCAGCCATGCCAAATCCCACTGTTTGCAATGTAAAGGGGTCTGTCAATGTAAAGGCAGCAGAAGGATTTGGATCCAAGGTAACTGACTTGTTAATAACAATCATAATCTAATAAATAAGTCACAGGGGAATCCTCTTTGCTAAAGTAAAAAAAGGAGGGGAGGTTGCAGTAGCTTTTCTGATCAGGTGACATACTTTCCAAGCTATCAATAAGCAACCTCTACCAGGTATTGGAATTAATCTTCCAACTAGTTTACGCTAAAATCATCACAAAACTGTCTAGCTCACAAAATGGTAAAAACTTTTTTTCTTTTTTTAACCACTGTGGGCAGCTGTTAATAATTCATTACTGAGAAATACTTCATGCTGTTGACCTAACATATTGACTATTTTATTAGCCTATCACAGGAGTGACCATGCTAAAAATACATGGTTTTTAAACTGCCAAAGAAGGAAATTTTACTTTAAACCTATCTCTAATGGTTTCTTGTCAAAGTTTCTCATTCAGGGCAAGGTTGGCTGCTCAGACCTAGATAAGCCCAGATCAGGCAGCAGAACTCCCCCAAGAACTGCTATAGGAACTTAAACAGAAGTGGAATACTGCATTAAAACACCACCTCTACAACTAATGCAAGGTGCCATGCTTCCATTTTGTTGGCAGCCAGGACTATCAAGAAAGTGCTGTTAAACAAAAAAGCATCATTCCTAGGAACTACTCATTTTCTTCTACAATGTACACTAATGTTGATGACTTCTATAGGGCTGCCTTTGTAAATTGGCTTTGCTTACTTTCATTTATGTGCACCATTAGAAAACATTTTGAACATTAGTTTGGCTTTTTCTGCACTACCATCATACACACCCACAAATCTAGTCACACCACAGTATGCTGTAAGCCTCTGATATATACTCATATTTACTATGGAGTTTCTCTGTTGTTCTTAAATGTAAGTAATCTTACCTTTTACCCCTCTGAAATCAATGTGAAAGCAGTGCAGACTAGGCAATACTCCTTGCCTCTTTGCTGTCAGCTGTCAGCAGTATGAACAGCCATAATCCACTGAAGCAGGCTGCTATTACTCAGCTAGACTTGAAATTCCAGTTCTTTCACATTGCTGTCTATTTTCCTTCATTAAGCTTGCCTGTCCAACCTTGTATCAAATTACATGGAGCCAACATTTATAGCACCTTGCAAAACAGTCAAACATATCACATACCTCAGTCTGCCTATACCTGCTGCCCTCACATTTAATTCCTGTTGTCACCAAGGGAAACTGTTTTGCACTAAAATTGTCATTAAAAACAGATTTCTGAAAAGCAAACAAACCTGGTATAAAGGGGACATTTTCCCCTAATACACCAGCTAACGGACAGTACCCAAATACTCCAATCAACAAACAAGGTACTGACACATTCTTAATACAATTCCAAATCATTTTATCATCCTACAATTTAACCTTACAGACTTCCCCTGAAATACAGTGGGACATACAGCTTCTGAAATGCCAATATGACCAAATGCCTTTGGGGACAGTAAAAAGCAATGAGGTTTATACTAATGCAAACAGAAATTATCTTGTACAGACATCTTTACTTGATTTTCTTTCAGCTTCTCAGAAAATGTCTGTTTATAGAAGCTTAAAATGTATCTATCAGAATTCAGGATGATCAGAGGAAAGCCTACTTAGACAAATGCCACACCTCCCCTCCGACTGCACTGCTTCTAACTTAGGGCAGGAGGTAGCCAAACTTTTTTGACACATGACTGGTGTGGTTACTGCAGATGGAATTTCTGGCCTGCAAGTGTTTCAGGGCTGTTCCTTTGCGTGACAAACACATGGCACTGCCTTCAGCTTGTTTTGTTTTCCTGTAATCATTTTACACCACTTTGCCTTCCTGGAGTGGCAGACATGTGTGCTGTTTCATCCACACTCGAGCTTGCCAGTCTGCCTCCATTAAACCTGGAGCGTCAAGTGGGGAGGAAAGAAAACAAAAACAAACAAAGCTATTCCAACTCAGGTGGCTTAGGAACCGTGTGCATAACATTTCAACTGTGATACTGTTACTGTGGGCCAGGCAAAGCACTTTGTCCATTTCTACATTAAAATCATTTTCAAATTGTATGCGTCATGCTTCAGAACCTAAAGAATGAGAAAGATATGTATCTAGTATATAACTGCTAGCACAAACGCCTTTCTTAGCCACAGAGAGTGACTAACTTCGGCAGGATGGACAATGTGAGGTAAGGTTCTCATTAACAGCCATTCAACAGGCCAACTCCTGCACGAGTATACAATTTGATTCATTCTTTTGTTTAAACTAAGTCTGCTATCTCGTTAATTTATTTTGATTTTTGTCTGAAGCTAACAGACTTTAATCTCTTTTTTTCATCATTTTAAGCTACACAACTTAACGACAAAACAACACAACTTCAGTGCTTATCAGTGTCCTTTCTTAACTGCTACAATGGAGTCCTCTGGGTCTGACCTAGCAGAGCACCTTATTTAACAATAAATATTTTTTTCTATAAGTATAGGATATGGGGCGGGGCGTTCAACAGTTCAGTAGCAACAATTCATTCCCTTCTCCCTCTAATTTACAGGCCTCACCAGTTGAGAAGCCTATCTTTTCAAAGGATGGATCTGAAGCTTTATTGATTTACATTATTTGTTGTGATGAGTCTCACTTAGGTTTCCTCACATATGAATATGAAGTACTTCAACCATAACATGGGTATGTTGGTCCTCTGATTTTACCACAGGAATTCGAAGTGGAGGCTCCACAAAATAAGCAGGAAAGGATCTGCCTTCCTGGCTTGAATCAGAAACAGCATGATCTCTGTATGTTGCTGCCAGAAATAGGTTTTTAACCGCTTCTAGTGATAGTTTTGTCACCTATTTTCAGATGTTACCAGTCTCCCCTGCAACTCAGTTTTCAGTTTCAGATTCTTCAGAAAGGCTTCACTAGGTGACCTAATGTGATGAGTGGACAGTGACAAATAATAATATGGAATCCAACCTTTTTTAGGGTTTGGAGGATCCAGCATCACTATCAACTCCTGCAAGAGTAAGTATTGAGGCTGGGCAAGCAAAGAGAGATTAAAATCTCAGTCAACAATCTCTCAAAGTAGTCATACAATATATCATGTGAAAATCACCAGGGTTCAACATACGGTACTGTTTCAAAATGACCTAAAGAGCTCATTACCTCCTATAGGTAGAAATGCTTGGACTAGAAAAGCCTGTAGGAGCAAGAATTAAAGGTAGTATGGGGGGAGACAGGCACAACATACTAACCTGTATCAGCAGCCATATTGGTTGATGTGAAACACTGGCACACAAGGAAGTGGGATGTGACAAAAGTCAGATTTCATAAATACCCTCCTTTTGAGATTCTGCTTTGCAGTGACCCCGCCTCAGAAGAAGACATATTTCAATTTAGTGTTTGATGAAGATTTTTAGTGATGAGCATTTTAAACAAAAACACAATACATTCCTTCTTTTATTACCTAAAGGGAACTGCTGTAATTGCAGAGCAACTACATGTCTGAAGAAAGGGGTAAAAAAATAAAAATAAGACCGCAGATAACATACTGAACACAGTATCTGTAATCTTTTTTTCACCAAGGTTATGTCCACTGCTGGGTTTTTCTTGCCTTTTTCAATACAAAGAATTCTGTGACGGCTGTGTGGTATTTGTATTCTATCCTCTGCCCTCCCTTGGCATAATCCTATTCTCTGCCGTCACGAAAAGTATTGAACCATATGGGAGGGACACTGAAGTGCATTAAAAGTTCTTCCCTGCTTTGGGATGCTTTCTTAAACTAGGAGATAAATTTATAGTAGTCCTGGAATGCTGTGCATTCAAAAGCTTTTCTAAGTCTATTCCAACCATGTAGTTGGTCCAATAAAAGATATTAGCCACAAAAATGCTTGCCTCTGACATAAGTTCATAACTTTCTTTGTGAGCCAGACTATACCCCTGAATTCCTAAACCTATTTTCCCATGTGATTTTCCTTGTTTTTTAAGATCACTTTAACTATCATTACTTTTTATTGAAGTGATATAGTAAGAGGGCTGGACTTTAGGGTTCACCTTACCATTTAAACCAGGGGTGTTAAACATCTGGCCCATGAAGCTATGGCATCAGCCCCCACTGCTGCATGTAGGTCTTGGAGTGACCAACAGGCAGCACACTGGCTGTGCTGGGAGGTCCTGCATGCCATACAGGGTACCTGTTCCAGCTCATGTCATGGAGTGGCTGCTGCAAGCAGCATAGCCTCGGAGGTGCTGCGTGCCAGTCTGGGGCCGTGCTGTATGCAGCAGCTGCTCCAGGCAGCAGCAGCAGCTCCAGATCTGGAATGCAGGGCTGGTCAGTGGGCCTGGTGCAGCCCGCAGACTGACCCCATGCCACTCATCTGGCCCACAGGGCTGGATGAGTTTGACACCCTCTGCTTTAAATGCTAGAACACACTTGTGATAATTCTATTTGTAAGTGTAAATTAAAATGTTGTGCCATTGTTTTGACCTTCTTTTCACTTCCTGCATGGATGACTTGCACTTGTTTTCCTTGTCACCATGGGATGAGGTAAAAAATTAGAAAATACCCCGGCCATGCTCAAGTAGTCAAGGATAAGGTTAAACATTCTCCCTTGCCTCTGACATGAGGCTAAAAATTCCCCTTAGATGTTGGAGGAAAAAAGATACCTACCAAACAGGTTTGTTCTCAACTAAGGGAATGTTCTCAAATGCTAACTGAAACTGAACTTGAAATTGGAAGATGAAATGAAAAAAAATTTAAAAATGAGGATGAAGTGTGCCCGTGGTTAACCACCACACAGCCAGAGAGTTTCAAAATAAAGTTTTTGATGCAAGTTGCCAATAACTGTCTGCTTTTAGGCAGTCAATTACTTAACTGGGAGGAGGGTGGTATGCAACACAACAAAAAACTCTGAGGTTCTGCTAGTCCTCTATTTTAAGCAACTTTAATGCACTTATCACCATGCCCAGAGACAGACTACTCCCATTAAAATCATTAGTGCAGCACTTCACTCCTACACAAAGGCAGCTTTTCCTTCCTCCTCTCCTTTCTTCCTTCCCTCTCTTCCCCCACACACCTGATGTTATTGAGAGTGTTATTTTGAGGCAGGTTATGATAGCCTTTTTTTTTCCTTTTAAATCAACCTGTTTTTAAATTAAGAAAAACTGAACTGGAATTTAAGAAACTTTCCTGGATATCCTTACCTGACAATTTCTTTCTATTAATCATAGAATCATAGAAGTAGGGTCGGAAGGGACCTTGTAGATCTTCAAGTCCAACCCCCTGCCTGGGCAGGAGGGAAACTGGGCTCAAGTGACCCCAGCCAGGTAGGCATCGAGCCACTTCTTAAAGACCCCCAGGGTAGAAGCCAGCACCACTTCCCTTGGAAGTTGGTTCCAGATCCTAGCCACCCTAACTGTGAAGTAGTTCCTACGGATGTCTAATCTAAACCTACTCTCCAACAACTTGTGGCCGTTATTCCTTGTTATCCCAGGGGGCGCTAGGGAAACAAGGTCTCTCCCAAACCCTTCTGGTCCCCCCTAGTGAGTTTATAGATGGTCACAAGGTCCCCCCTTAGCCTTCTCTTGTGAAGGCTGAACAGGTTCAGGTCCCGTAGCCTCTCGTTGTAGGGTCTGCCCTGCTGTCCCCGGATCATGTGGGTGGCCCTCCTCTGGACCCTCTCAATGTTGTCCACATCCCTCTTGAAGTGGGGTGCCCAGAACTGGATGCAGTACTCCAGCTGTGGCCTGACCAGTGTCGCATAGAGGGGAAGGATCACCTCCTTGGCCCTACTTGAGATGCACCTGTGGATGCATGATAGGGTCCGGTTAGCCCTGCCAACCATGACCTCGCATTGTCGGCCCATGTTCATCTTGGAGTCACTCCAAGATGAACATGACTCCAATGATGACTCCAAGATCCCTTTCTGCCTCCGTGCTCTCAAGAAGGGAGTTACCCATCTTATAAGTGTGCTGCCGGTTACTACTGCCCAAGTGCAGCACCCTGCACTTATCCATATTGAAACGCATCCTGTTTTTGTTAGCACACCCTTGCAACCTATCCAGGTCTTTCTGCAGTCTTTCCCTCCCTACTAGCATGCCCACCTCACCCCAAATTTTGGTATCATCAGCAAATTTGAACAGGTTGCTTTTCACCCCGTCGTCCAAATCGCTGATAAAGAAATTGAACAGTGCGGGCCTAAGGACCGAGCCCTTGGGGGACTCCGCTGCCCACTTCCCCCCAGGTCGAATATGACCCGTCCACCACCACCCTCTGAGTACGACCCTTCAGCCAATTAGCAATCCATCTGATCGTGTAGGCATCGATGCCGCAGTCACCTAGTTTTTTAATGAGGATGGGGTGGGAGACCGTGTCAAAGGCCTTGCTGAAGTCCAGAAAGACTACATCCACGGCAACACCTGCATCCAATGCTTTTGTGACCTTATCGTAAAAGGCATTCAGGTTGGTCTGACATGACCTGCCCCTAATGAAACCATGCTGGTTGCCCCTGAGCATCATCCCCAATGCCGGCCCATCACAGATGTGATCCTTGATGAACTTCTCAAAGAGTTTCCCCAGGATTGAGGTAAGACTGACGGGCCTATAGTTGCCCAGGTCCTCCCTCCTCCCTTTCTTAAAGATGGGGACCACATTGGCTATCTTCTAATCATCTGGCACCTGGCCCAAGCACCACGAGAGCTCGTAAAGTCGTGCCAAGGGCCCAGCAATAACCCCTGCTAGCTCCCTCAACACCCTGGGGTGGAGAGCATCTGGACCTGCTGACTTGAACACATCCAGCCCCTCCAGAAGCACTCTAACCCGGTCCTCCTCAACCTTAGGTCTTGAGGCGTTCCCCTCGAGTCCGTCTTGAAACACTGTGGGGGAGTCCCAGTCCCTGCACAAGAAAACAGAGGTGAAGACCAAGTGTCTCTTCTTTGACTGTGAGTTAGTATTCCAGTGTAGGTTTTCCTTCCATCACACATCTTTTGGCCTTGAGTACATTTTCAAAAGTATGTAGGTCCCATTTTCAAAAAAATACTTTAACAGTAAAGGTGTCTACTTCTGTAAGTTTTGTTGATTTATATATATGTGGAATAACTGAGACAGCAAAACCTCCCCTGTTGTACATGAAGTTATACTGGGATAACCTATTCCAGTTTGGGGAGGTGAAATAACCTATCACAGTGTGAAATGTCTTGTACTAGTTTAAATAGACCAGCCTAGTTATGCTGGTTAAAAACAAAACAGTTATACTGGTAAAACATTTTAAGTGTAGCCCAGGCCTAAGTCTCTCTGAAATGTGAAAAACTCTTAAGTGCCTAAGACCCTGATCCACAAAAATATTTAGGCGCTGAATTCTAAAACAGGAGTTAGGTGTCTAACCCTATGTGGATCAGCACTTGCATCACTTTTGGAAAATGGCAGTTTAGGTGCTTTTTTAAATTTTACCGGTCTCTAATTTAGGATTTTAAAGGGTTGGTACGATGTTCAATTGAGTTACCTAGTTCAATCCATCCAGTTTAGAAAGTTTTAACTATAAAGTTATAAAGTGTAATTCATATCAACCTAAATAACTCCATCTCACTTCATACCTTTAAAGCCATCTAGATAAGGTCTGAGAATATTTTCAGAGGTATGACATGATGAGCCTCAACCCCATAATTAAGGTGAAGATGTATTTGCTGTTTATACAACTGATTTTCTCAGTGCTCTAAAAATCCACATGTGCATTCAGATTTATTGAAAATGTATGTGCCTCACTAGGGTCCAGACTCAAGAACAAAGGTCTGCCTAATCCTATGTGGCCCATCAGGCAGCTTTTGCAGCCACAACACATAAAAGAATATGACTAGCATTGGATCTGGCTATATTAGACTTCCCAGCCCAAATGACAAGATACCCACTCAGTTAGGGTCACTGGAGACAGTCTTTGGTATGACTTCGTAGCGGTGCTTGAACTCATACCTCTGGACCCACAGTGAAATACTGCCTTGCTGCTGTACCCACTCAGCTTGTCTCAGGTGTGCCTCTCTGAGATTCAGGGTTACGCTAATAAACAAACTTGCAAGTAGAGACAAACAATCTAATTTGTGGATTCCACCCCCCAGTTACAAAGCATTAGGATCCAGCATGGTCTGAAGTGTAGGGATGGGAAGAGCTAGCCGTCTAGACTAGGGACAGAAGTTGCACACAAACTGGTTTAAGTGATCAGAAACTGGTTTAAACCTGTAACAGAACAGAAGTTCAGTGCACATAAACCAGTTTCAAAATAGCAGAAACTGGTTTAAGATAAACCTGGCTGAATATAGTATCAGACTTAACTAATTTGAGTCAAACCAGTTTATAAAACCTCTATCCCAGCCCCCTTCCTGGTTCAAGTTAAATCACAGCCCTCAGTATCCCAGCATACTTTCCAACCCTGGGCTGGGCTTTGCTGTCTGCTCCAGAGAGCAGGGCTGGCCCCGCCCCTCTACTCCCAAGGGGACAAGGAGCAAGCCAGGCTGGGAAAGCAGCCCAGTCTATGTGGGGGAGATGGGGCGAGAAGCACACACGCTGTCCCCATCCCCTGGCAAACCCTGGCTGCAGGCTGGGGCCAGGGAGGGAGTTAAACACCCCTTCCCCTACTCAAACCTACTGCTGGCTGCAACTGTTGACTACAAATCCCAGAGGCACCTGGAAGCAGGAAGAAATGATGAGCAACCCTGCAGAGCCCTGCTGCTTTAATTCTGGACTGCAAATCCCAGAGACCTCAGGGGGGAACCTGCAAATCCCAGAAGAGGAAGTGAACACACAGCCTGAGAGCTGTGCTCTAGTGCCCCACGGCTTCTAGCCTAAGCCACTGCAGGCATGTGACTACATTTCCTGAATCAAAGGTAAATGTCTGTTCACTTCTGTTTGAATTTAATCTGTGCAGCTTGGACTAACCTGAAAAGACTGAATCAATTCAACCTTGGGCTTTTTTGACTGTCTGTACCTAGCTATAGGGATCAGCAGGTCTACTGAACCTGGTTATTCACAGAAATGAAGTTAAATTATCTCCACGCTTGCAGGCAGGTTTAAAAACCCACAGTAGCATTTTATAACCATGAAACACAAGTCAGAGATCCAAAAAATTAATATGAATAAGAAGCACATTTAGATTCAGGACTTAAGTGAATAAGGGGACAAGCAGTAAAAAGGTGTCTGCAAAAATCTGCACATCTCATTTTGTATTATCTTGGGAAATGTCTGGACCAAAGCCCAAACAATTCCTTTACACATATACTCATAGAAGACATGGGTTTTCACTACTGAATCTGTTTGGTCATTCTGTATTAAAATCAGTGAGTCCACTAGAAAGTGGACATGCTGCAGGGGCAAAGGCACCATTTTCTCCACGTACAACCATGGGTCAAGATTTGGCCCCTTGCAGTGAAGCCCTCATTCACAAATTCACTTACACCTTCAAATAGAAAAGCTGCTGTGCTGACAAATTCAGGAATGGGACCTGTGAGGGATGAATCAGGAACACTTGAGAATGGTTCTACCTACCTTTTAAAGATTAGGTAGACATTTTTCTTCTAGGCTTTGGGTTATGTGCTTAAAGAACAGTTACCTAACCTGGGGCCCAGAAAGTACTGTAATGAAAAAAATAAAAATATGCTTGTTGGAAGAGGGCAGGGAAGGGAGGCAAACACTGGAAACAAACATCTGAACTTCCCTCAAAAATATCACAGCCATTGAAAAAATGGAGGAAAAATCTACAGGAACACCAGATGGTACTTGTTAGTCTATCTCCTCCAAGTTGGGTGAGATGTAAAACTACTAGAGCGTGGAGATTAAATGAGCACTGGCTCTCATTAACACTCCCATCACATCAGTCTTATCACAGGGATTTACCTCATACCCAAACAGAAGGGGAATGAGGGAAAACAGTGATTAAAACAGAAAGTGAACTGCAACCTTAACAACTTTCACACTGTCTGTTGTAAAATGTAAGGAGGATTTGTTTTAAATATAAACTACATTGTTCCCAATTCTGTTTTTATTTTGGTACTTAAGACTTGATCTATAACAAGAGTTTCCAACCTTTTTTAAGGAGTTTACCCCTTCTAGTGCGTACCCCTCCCGGACTCTACCCCCTAAAGGAGTGGGAGGGGGGGTCCCCCCCACCCCCACAGCCAGTTGACAGGTGTGGGGGGGGGGGAATCCCCAGCAGCTGGTTGATGAGCTGGGGGGGGGGGGGGTACTTCAGTGGCGGAAAGCAACCATGGCAGCAAGTGGCAACACAGTGGTGGCAGGAGAAGCAGGGGTACTTGGGAAGTGTGCCACCACCTCCAACTGTCACTTGATACCACACAGCAATGCGCATCCCAAGTACCCTCGTTTCTCCACGCCACTGCCGCATACCCCCTGGGGCCTTCCTAAGTACTAGTAGGGGTATGTGTACCCCCGGTTGACAACCTGTGATCTATAAGCTCAAAACCTCCAATAAACATAAGGAAATTAAATTAATTTCAGGATTGTATTAAGTGGGGGCATGGAGGGAGAAACAATACCATGTCCTCTGCCTTTTGAAAGAAGAGATTAAGCTTTAAAGAATACAGATAACTACTTTATCTTTCAAGTAAAGGAATATCACTAATCTAAAACTGCTGATTACCCATTTTTGAACTTAAAAGGTTGTTAGGGGATTCATACCACATGCATAAAAAAAAGAAAGAAAAGCAAAGGCAGAAATTAATCCCAATACCTTCAAATAATTATCCAGATTTTAAGATGTGCCCAATTCCCTGCAATTTAAACTTATAAATTATTATGTTTTCTAGAGCACCAGACATGGCCTTCAAGATGTTTCAGACCATTTTACCACACCCAAGTCCCAATTAATTTGCCCAGAGAACATGAAACTAAAAGAGTCTCCAGCAAAGATGCCCCCAAATGAACTTTGGTCAACACAAAGATTGCAGTTAGCGCCCATAAAAACCTACCACAAAAATAACTCCATAGTATATTTACCTAAGGGGAGATTATAATTAAATTCTAATTAAAATATATGAATTTGCTAATACAAAACATTTGTGCATCCTACTCAATGTCCAAACTGCAAGCTTAATAAATTAACTATGCAGCAGTGATGTGTAAGTTAGCATGAGATTTCCTTTAAAATCATGAGAGTTTTAAAAAATGCAGAATGTGAGCTTTCTACATTTTCTGAATGTTGACCCTTCAGAGTGCACATACGTTCTCCGTTAGCATGAAGCTTTTTTTTTTTTTAATATGAAAGTTGTTGCTTTAAGGGCAGGGGAAACACTCTGAATACTGCAGGATCTCAGGGGAGTGGGGGTGTGGAGAATCACAAGACTTGGCAATATTGCAGTTCTTTAAAACAGACATTGACCCTATTACCTGATTTGAAGCCACCCCAATGCATCTTACTACTGGCCTAGTAACCTCTTACTTGTACCTCATTAGCAGTTTTTCAAACTCAAAATAATTCCTGTATTAACACTGATGAAAAAAATTTGGAATTCAGATAGTTACTGCTCTACTAACAACTCCTCTAGCTACCATTTGACAATTATGGTACATTACTCAATCTCCGATAAATAAGAGAATGGTAAAATATGAGAAGTAAATAGATTTAATTCAAATTTCTTCAAAAGACAGCTTTGTTACACAACAGCTGTCCATGCTACAAACTAGAGTCATCTCTTAGTTCATCTGTTCCTCTGCTAGTGGTTTAACTGACAGGAAGCAGAAAAGAAGATACAGAGTCTAAATGACAAGTGTTTCCTGCCTTTACTGCTCTTTTTTTTTTCTTTCTTATTATAAAATAATCCATTTGTCCTTTTAGTCTGCCAGACACAGATATAAGTAGCAGCATACACAGGAACTTACAACTTTTCTTTTTTCAGAAAAGGTGAGGAAAAAAGTTATTGCCACACAAAAAAACAGTCAGTTTGATTAGGGGAGACTTACCCGAGCTTACTGAAGCACAGCTTCATGAGGCACACAAGACACGATATCAAACCATGATCACATGTTCTTTTCTAATATGGCCCAGGCTAACATGTTACGATCCCAGTGATTTTAGTGTGTGGCCTTCTGCAAATCAGCTATTAGACAGCAGAGCATCTGAACAGTTAAAAGTACTTGATATCTGATACCAGGCATAACAAAGAAAAAGATTCGCTGTCAGTATACAATATAGTTTGTGGTAGAAACCATGCTGCTTAGAACTTCCCTTTGAGAACTCATCCACACGGAACTTGAAATATACCAAAAACATCAAATGAAAATATTGTAAGCCGTGCAAGAGAACAGATTAAATGGGGTAACAGGATTTTTCAATCTAATATCTGTAATTCTGTGATGAAATAGAAAAAAAAAATGGCGAAGTATGTGGTGGCTGAAATAAAACCGATAGTAAGAACTAACATGGCGTTGGCAAGCAAAGAATCAGACACCAGACAAAGCAAAATTTGGAGTAGCTGTAACCAAACTCCTTGGTCCTGTAATGAGTATATGGACTATATATTTTAATTCCCACCCTACATCCTCCTCCACACACATACACCCCTCCTAAAAAGTCCCCACAAGGTTAATTCCTCTGCTTGGTTTCAGAACAACCCCCAACACTTGATGGTATGAGAAAGTTTCATTTCCTTAAAGTAACTGGCCATAAAGTTGACCATCTATGTTTAAGGACATAAGAGGGGAGGAGAGAAATTGTTTAAGGTGGTCTCAGAGAGTGCATCTAGGTGTAAGCATGACTTGTGACAATCTTCTCCACTTTCAGCGGGCAAATGCTTTGGTGTAATGGTATAAAACTGAGCAAAACCAAATTTAAGCCGCGTGTTCACTAGTTTAACTGTCAACAGAACAAAACCACTGAAAATAAACAGTATAATCTATTTTCTTAGAATGTAATAATGCCATCCAAGAGTGTAGTAGCTGAGCACCTTCTATATAAAACCAACAGGAAAAGGAAAACCTGTTTTGAGCTTCATGGGGTCCCTGGCCCTTCTCTCTTCCTAGGGTCAGAACTCTGCCACAGATATAAGTGCACTGGGAGAAATATATGAATAAAAGAGCAGTTTGAATTATGAGCACCCTTTATGGTGGAAAAAGTTTCTTAAGAAAGCAGCTTAGCAATGTTTCGTAAAGATGGTCAAGGCTCTGGATTCATCTGATCTTCTCTGGATTCCTTTGACAGAAGGTTCTTTATCCCAGTAGTCATAGGACCTCCATGTCTGAGAACTGCATTGTCCATCCCAGTGGTTAACAGATCAAACTTAGGTCTTTGGTATAGCTGTAGCTTGATCCATTTATTACTCTGATAATTCGGATCAAAATCTTAAACTGACATCAGAAGTTAACTGGAAGCCAGTGGCTGATTCAGGGGTGAACAATTATTTCAGCTGGCAGGCCACTTAAAAAGCTTTAGTGAACTGTCAAGGGCTGCATGAACAACATCTTTCAGAAGCCACCATTTTAACAAGTTATAGATAAAAACAAATCACACACTAAAATTAAGCATCTATTGTAACATATTTTAATTTTCTTTCAAAAAATCATTTTTGTCCTGATTTATGTTTTTTTGAGTAATGTATATAGGGGCAATTCCATAATAGCTCAAAATTAAGTCTTACTCTTATATATTGGGAGGCAGGGAGGAGGGTGTCTAGGTGTGTGGTTGTATGCATGTGGGAGGTGTGGATGTGGGGTGTGTGTTGGGATGGGGGGGGTGCATGTGGGGGGGGCTGCCTGCACACTAGGTCCTGGGAGCCAGCTAGGAGTGGGAAGAGGAAAGGTAGAGGGGTAGGGGGTGCGTGCACTTGCCAGGGCAGTGCAGGTACAATATGCAGCTGCCCCCACAGCACTTCTAATGGGGCTCAGCCCTGCCCGCTCCTATCCGGGGCAGCCCACATCGCACTCTTGCCTGCACCCGGCCTCACCCTGGCCAGTGCATAAACTTCCCAGTGTGGCTGCAGCCATCTGGGTGCTGTTCAGTTCTCCCCAGCTCCAGCAGCTCGTCCTCCTGCGTCTGCTGCACTGATCCAGGTGTGCGTGTGGGGTGGGGAGGCCTGGAGAGTCCTGCCCCAATGTGCGGGACCCCAGCTCTGCTGGAGGCAGGGGGAGCCAAGCAGCACCTAGGCAGCTGCAGCCATACTGAGAGCAGTCCTGCTAGGAAGCTATGCACGCTAGCCGGGGCTGGGGCAGTGTGGGCTACCTCGAGTGGGAGTAGGAGGGCTTGGCCCAAGCAGAGTGCTGTGGGGGCAGCCGCAGGCCATATCCAGCTCGCGGGCCATATTTTGCCTAACCCTGTCTTAAATATATTTGACAGAAACAGCTTGGCACCACATGGTACCAGAGAAACATGATTCAGGGCACCACCCTTGACAAACACTCCGCTAATCCAAAACATCCAAACAAAGGAAAAAAAATACAAAGTTATGTTTATTCAAAACCCTGTGTGAATGGTTGCAGGAAGATCTGCAGCTTACTAAGTTTTGCAGTACTGGCGGAGAGACCTACAATATGACTTAAAAAGTCTTTTCCATTTCAGATTCCAACAATATTATGCAGCCAACATTTTATAAAGTTGCTGCTTCTTTGTAAGTCACATCAGTCATATCTTGCAACATACATTGGCAGGATTTTATGTTTTCCTAAGAAAACTGGGGTGGCAGAGCTGTTGACACTGAGCCAAAACTAGTTTACATAGAACTTGAATATTCTTTTTAACCCTGAATATTCATCTGTGTTTTATGTACAAAATAGAAGTTTTATTAAAGCAAAAAACTCACAGATCATAACAAAGAGATACTTTTGTGATGTCTAACTAAATTTAACTTCCTGCAACATTAGGCAAAAAGGAATGCTTATAAGCATAATAGCCTCTAGTATATTAACATACTTATATACTACAAAATTAGCCAATAATAAGGACGCCTAGAACAAGAAGTTAACTTTTTGACCTCGTGAGAAAGGGAACCTGGTAGTAAATGAGATTTTCTGATGCATCGAAAAGGTGGCATGTTCCTAAAGCTGATTTTTAAAAAATATTATAAAAGTAATATCATGATTATTCACACTTTCAGTGATATTTGTAAAGACATTTAAAGTTCTTTAAATTCTTTGACAACTGAAGATTTATCCCTAGGACTGGTTACTGTAACACAATGGCAAAACACTACCATATTTTGAACTGCCGGTTTGCAGTACTCAGCTGGCCTCATTACAGCTAACAGGATTGTGTGGTTTCCACATGGCAGCTTTTTTTCACCGAACAATCTTTGAGATACTTTATTTTGTACATCCAAACCTCCCAACCTATCTGTGTTTTCAGCAGTGGTTTTTTGGTTTTTTGTTTGGGGGGGGGGCGGGGGGAGAGGCATGGAAATCACCTTAAAGCTTAACCAGCAAACGTTGGGCTAATGCACAATATTCACAGTGAGAGTCCAAAAGCAAAAGCAAAACTGACCTAGCCTATGTCCATTAAGCCAACTTGATATATAGGGCAAGATATAAACAGCATTCATGGATTTTTGTTTGATTAGTTTGAACCAGGTGAGGAATATGATTTTTAACCCAAACAGCATCACTTTAACAAATATCCTGAATAGGACAGTTTCCAGATAACCAAGGAATTTTTTACAATGTTGACTTAGCAAGCAAAACACAATAACCGACTATTCTGTTTGCACTAAAAAGGCAGTACCTAGTGCAACGAGTTAATATTTTATCACAGCAGTTGGACGGGCAGTCAACGATAATCAACTTTTTAATTTATTTTTAGCTCTTACATTTTTAGTACTACTACTAAGGAAGCATTCTTTAGAGTTCCAGGTTTATCTTACCTTTCTCTTCAGCTAAAATAAGTTTTAAAGAGGCTTAAGCTCCCATAAGGTCTGCCTGATTCTTGTGTCGCTTCAGATTCAGTGCAAAGGTCATCAGCTCATTTAAATATCCTGCCTTTGCAGACAGGCTACAACTAGAATGCTTTTACTGCAGGAAAAGCTAACATTCTTTTAAAAGTAAGAGCAACCTACTTCTTGTCCCTATGTTTCCTTTGCCTTCCTTCCCCAAAGAAGGAAAAAATAAAGCAGACAATTTGTTCCTTTTTGTACATATTCCCCCTCCCTTCCCCCAAACTCCCCATGCTATCCTTCCCAAGTTTTTTATAATCAAGATAATCAAATAATTTTGGGCAGAGCAAACATTGTAAATACTGTAGATAATGCTTCTTTCTCTTGTACAAAATAATGGTATGAATGCTACGGTCATTTCTGGGCACAAGCTTTCTCAAAGTGAAATCTATGTGCAATGAGGGGAAAGGAGATGCTGTTCATTAAGGATAACACATGTAAACTTGTCACAAGGTACCTTGTCCCCTTCCACTGGGACAACTTAATAATCTTTAACAATGTGCATCTTACTACCAGTCCTATGTTCTCGTTCCTGGGGCCTCAGCACCACTGTAGTGAAACTTAGACACTAGAAAATTCATCTAGAATCTGGTTATAATACATGCATACATCCAGTTTAGCTAAAAGTGTAAGTTTAAATAACTGGAGTAAATTTGTATCTGGCCATTCTTACTTATAAACAACTTCTGGCCAGGTTGAAACCCATGCATCAGACCTTTAACTGAACTAGTACAGCTTGTGTGTGTACACGAGATCTATGAGACTATTTCTCCTTTCCATTTTCAGTCTTGTCTAAAAACAGAACATGCACTGGCTGAACTGAAACTGGTTAAAAATGAATTTGGCTCAACTGATACAGACCCCTGTGTGGTGAGACTTTATATACGGTTAAAAAGACCTACAACTGACCATGTACAAAGTGCACTAATTTTACTACTATTGTTCATGTCTGGTGCAACTCTGTGGTAAGACAAGACCATAAGTAAAGCCTGGGGTGACCTGGGCAGAAAAAAAGTCATCATAATCACAGCTTAAAAATAGAGAAGCTTAAATCGTATATGGCTCTGGTATTATTTACCCCTCTTATTCATAAATAAATACCAAATTTGTTTAACATTATACTAAAAAGTTCAGTTCTGTATATAGATCCTATGCCGTCTTCAAAACAACACAGAGGAAACAAGCTAACCAATACCTTGGTACATTACTTCCAGAATTCAATCCAGTTTTATCTTTTTTCTTGCTCATAAATTAACTAGAGATGCTTGCGTATTGCAAAAATAAAAATCTATGCATTGCATGCTTCATGAAACCTTCAGTTAACATTTTACTAAAATGCAGTAAAACGTATATTAGACTATGACAGTGGCTCCACCAACACTGTGTTGGTGCAGCATCGCAGTGAATCTGTGGACTATGTGCTGAGTGGAATGGCACTGACTGAGTTACTGTCTCAGCCAGTAGTGTTTCGCTCTTTATATATGCACACTTTTTCTATTACAAGCAATAATGATGCTCTAACTTTATACACACCCTGGGCATCTTGACAGTGCTAATTATCTGCACACTTTCCAGTATTGCTGGATTTACAGCATGTGACAGATATCTTAAAGTACTGAGATAATAGCATGCTTCAGAATTCATACACATAATATACTACCATACCAACTTTCCCTGACTATGCAGCCTCATGTTACTAGAAACCTCTGCAAACCTCAGTTTCCCCTATTATATTATCACAACATTGGCACAATCAGGTCCTGGTGTCTTCTAACGTAGTAATGGTCCAACTGGCATCTGTTTAATAGTCTATTACCGCTTGTTTTTAGATGAGGACTATGAAAATAGTATGAGCATCACTAGAAGTACAAATTCAGAAGAACATTTTATCAAATAAGGATTTTTTTTTTTTGGTGAGCTAGAATGTAAAAGCCTCCATGATACATTTTTTAAATTATTTAAATTAGCTGCTTCCTAGACTATGGCTATGTTAAACCAATTAAAATTTCTGCATTTGGCTTTTTAAAAGGTACTTATTCTTCGAATGTTGGCTTTGGCTGGTTACTAGAATAAATAAACTTTTTGCTACAAAGTCCAGTGTTGGTAAGAATGCCATAAACATTCTCTACTATACAATGAAATAGTGACTTGAAGTTACTTCACTTCCTGTCTAAGGTTTCTCATTTTCTTTTCTTGAAAAAAAAAAACCCCATGTACATTAATAGAACAGGGCGCAGTTTGCCAATAGCATAACTTAAGTGTTTTGCCTAAAACTGTATATTGTATGAAGAGCCCTAAGAGCCCATGAAGGGAATTCTCACAATTTGGATATAATCTGCCACACTTAATCTAGCGGCATATCAACTGTGGCATAAATTTCTTTGATTCTTTCTATGATTCTCTTTTCAGGTAACTCCTATTCTCAAGTTACACCAGCACTGACCACTGTTAGCATTGCATCACTAAATGGACAGGGCTTTCACATGTTTAATTCCCAGCTGGTACTTGTTTGAACAAATTATAGTTGTAGACAGGAGTAGTTTACAGAAGCAATTTAAAAAAAATCATCACCTGTCAACATAATGGGTAGCACAAAACTGGACAGCAGACCAGCAGTCTCCACTGAAGGAGCTGGGCCAGATTTTGCCCTCAGATGTATATGTGCAACTCAGTGACTTCAAGGCACAGTAGTCTAGCTTGCTTTTCCAGAGGAGCCCCTCCTGTTTGGAGAGCTGGCCTACTGCCACATACAAGAAATCATAGTAGTGCTCCTTCGAAAGATTACCTATGTTTGCTCTACTACAGCATCTATTCTCCCACATGCAATATCCTACAAGAGCTACAACTTAATATTGCTGTTATAAACTTTCTATCAACATGGAAGAGGAGTTACTTAAAATGAATTTTCTGATATTACACCAGCCCCAGGTACAAACACACAGCACACACAGTAACTGGATTTCACAGTCACATTTTACTATTTTTAAGCATATTTCCCCTCCCTCGTGCAGGACAAAAAACTCACACAAACAACGAGATAAGTAGGTAAGAGAACAGTGAACATGACTATCCTTAAACTTAAAAAAGAAGGGTTTTTTTCCTCTAATGCCTTAAATTTGTATTAATCGTGTCACAGCAGCCAATTAGAAATGCAAGGGAAATTTAATGAGAAAACTGAGTGATGAAACCATACATATAACCACTATAGCCAGGTAACATCCTCACTAGTTTTCTTGCAACTGTCAAGGATCATTTGAACCACTCTCTCATCCATTTCCCTCGGCCCCTAAAAGTAGGGCTGTCGAACTTCTAAGCAGCTGGGGGCCTCACATGCCAGTGGCTGCACCAGCACAAATCACAGGACCCCCACTGCACCACACACACAAGTGCCCCCCCTCCCTCTGCTACACTGTGCATGTAGGTGCCCACTGCACTGCATGCGCAGCATCCCGACCTCACCCTCAGCTCCCTAGCTGCAAGCTACCCCAGTGCACTACGCCTTGCAAGCACCCCAGACCATAGGCTCTGATGACACACAGGACCCCACTGTGCCGCTCCACCCCACTCTCTGGGGTGGGATAGGAAGCCAGAGGAGGGAAGGGAAGCCTGAAGATCCTGGGTGCTGCTGCTGCAACAGGAGTGATGGAGGAGCAGCTGGGTGGGAGCATGGGGACCAAATTAACCTCTTGTGGTCTGTATATGGTCCATGGGCTGCCAGTTGGACACTCCTGTCCTAGAAAGGTCTCACTGAAAGACCACTCAACCTAGAAAGGAATTGGGATTGAATGACTCCCTTTCAATTTAAATCGTTAATTCTGAAAATCAAGGAGCAGCCACCCCACTACTCATCATAAGGTCAGATAAATAATGAAGTTTTTCCACTAGGTAATGGAAATTACTAGTGCAGCTGCTAAGCATTTACAAAACAAAGGATACAAAATAACCACATAAAAACATCATCCCAAAAGGTAAAATCAAATTACCAACAATCCCATGTACTTTATTAAAAAGAATTTTTAAAAGTAATTTAAACTTAAATTTCCATATACAAAAAGAGAACATGCTATTTAAACCACCTGAAAGCTTTCCCTCAGGTTGCCAGCCTACAGCTTTGACATTATGTTTATTCATAAGTGACTACAAACAAAGTAATTTCTTACAATGTAAAGGAAGAGTTTTAAATAAAAACACAAGGACTTTGAGGGCTCACGTTGAAACTATAAAATGAAAGCAGTTTTTGACTTTGGTTTCTAATCCAGTATGAAGTTCTATATGAAATCAGATGGGTAATCTCTTTAAGGACGTATTATCAGTTAAATTAATTTAGCCAATGGCCATTAGATATACAATTTGTCACTAAAGATGGTCACTGGCTGTTTAAAACCTAATAACACATCAAGGTAAAAATACATAAACTTTAGGCCATATCTGATCAGATCTTTTCAGGACAAAAGGCTGATACAGTTGGCACCTTTGCCCGAGGACAGGTCCAGAGACTGAACTATACTGAGGAATATATCATTTTTACTGTTGAAAAGATTAGTCCTCTCCTATTAGGACAATGATAATATATACAGGATCTCACATTATCTTTTGATACATAAAAGGACCTCAACTTTCAATGCCCACATTCTCTGAAAAACAAATATTTAAATGCTCCTCCCTAGACAAAATAAGATTTAGCAAAGCAAACTCTCTCTAAAGCACACCAGTAGCATAAAAAGTGTAATGAGTCACTTACTTTTAGCAAGGTCTCATTGCTTACAAAAAGGATCAAACGAGATTGGTAACATTCACTCCCCTTTCTTCCCCTGTAATGACTCACCCCATAGGAAGAAAGTCTCTGCTCTTCTCATATTCAATGCAACTCAGGTGTTAAAACTGCCAGTGAAAACTACAAAATGAAAGACAGGAAACTACCAAAAAGTAAAAGCTACTTTGGAGATCAAAGTTCCTCCTCCACTATGAAGGGAAACCTCACATTTTCATTATAAATATTTTCAAATTTTAGCTCACCCAATTTGGCTCTACTTTACTTCACCCTGTTCACATTCAGACACTCCAGAGAGGAGTAAAACGATTTATGTTTAACATAAAAACCCAAGAAACAGAATACCCCACTGTTTCCAAAGCTATGTAAGTCTCACAAGCAGTTACAGCACCAGACCAACTACTTTTGGTTTTAATTTGTGTATCTCTTTCTTGTACCAACAGCAAGCCTACAAACTCTTCACTAATCGTATTGAGCAGTGAAGAAAATAATACTTTTTAGAAGCTCAGACACGTATTTTGCAGGAATGCTCATGCCGATAGGCTGGTGGGAGTTTTGGATGATGTCATAGCTATGCATCAACTCCCAACAGTTGCAGCTGGGACTTCATCAATTAAATTAAATCCAGAGATCCCAGCCTGTGGGTGGACAGAAAAATCGTTACTTTCTTTTTGGGACATACAACATAACACACAGCCTTTAACTGGAAAAATCAGTCATGATCTATCATCATTATCATTATCATCTATTATCATTCTCTCTTCTAGCTTCTTATCTGCCTAGTGGGAGAACTTTAAAGTTAATTTTTTTTAAAGTAACTAGGACTCTTAAACCACTTTCCTCAATTCATTCAAATGTATAGTGAACCAAATGATTCAGTAGTTTTCTTGTATTCAACTCTGCTTCCACAAGGAACTGGAAATTTCCCCTGGCCAAAGGTGAACTAGAAACAGCTGCACTACAGAAGTGTTCTGGATGCTATAATCAAACCACAGCAATCTGGGACTCCCTAGTTCAACTTTTTAACACACTAATTCAGCTTTTAGCACTCCAACTACAGAAAAGAAAACCAACAAAAGGGAGGGAAATCAGTGGGTTTTCCCTTTTGTTAGTTCAAATGGAGAGAATGAGTGTTGTCTTAGTTTGAACGACGAGTGAGTTTCAAAGTGGACATCAAAACTTATGCAGCTGCTGGAAAGAAACAGGAATCAAATACTCCAAGACATATTAAATATTCAACAAAAAAAGTTCCACAATACAACCTGCTCCTTACTAATTTTACCCATCTCTTAAGTATTTTTCAGGCAGAAGGATACATTGCTCATAATAAACAGGGACCCACTGAGTGGGATTAAAAAAATAAATAAATAAAAATTAAACCTAATAAGCTACAGCAGGGTACAAGGAAAGGTACAACAGGTGAATGCTGGAGAGGACTGAAGAAAGCAAAATACCCCAAAGCATGACCATTGGCCTAATAGTTGACTTCTCCCTCAACTCCATTACATGCCCCAGAAGTAGACATTATATGATACTATGTATAATAAGGGCAATATCAAACTAAGTTTTATTCCTCTGTAATTAATTTTTCAGTTTAGAAGGAATTAAACTATTTTTAACTGAAAAAATAAAATCCGGGGTCCAAAGCTACTATCCTTAGACAAAACAGAAACCATACTTGGCACCCCCTTGAAACAAATATTTTTGCATGGTGGATCATAAGTTATACCTAAGGTATAATGTGTATTTAAAATTAAATAGTGTTTTGACAACTTGCTTCCCATAAGGCCTTCTTGTACAAATACCCCTACACCTAGCCTCATTTACAATATACCTTTCTTCTGTCATATCCAAAGTGCTAATTTCTGAGAAACAAGTCATATGTAGAGAGACATTTATGTATA
The DNA here is from genome assembly GCF_030867095.1 of Alligator mississippiensis. NCBI lineage: Eukaryota > Metazoa > Chordata > Crocodylia > Alligatoridae > Alligator > Alligator mississippiensis. Next base: position 407,783,087 of record NC_081824.1, read on the forward strand.
ATTTTTCTTGAATGAAAAAAAATTAAACTCTTCCTCTATTTTAAATTCTATATTGTCATAAAGGGATTTATTAGCCTATTTCAATAGAAATAAACTTGTAGATGTGAGGCCATATGTAAGATTAATCATCCATTCTTTACATTATGAACCTACTATTAAAGTGGCTGAGAATCAAATCTTAGTTTATCCAGAGCAAATGTAATCATACTCTGCAGTTTTATGCACTAGTACTTTGTCCAAACTTATTTTCAGAACACCTTGTACTACAAATTAAACAATTAATTTAAATACATGCCCAGTTTTGAAAAATAAAGGTGTCAACTTAGTAGTGCTTAGAGTAGTTGGAATCAGCAGAACATTTGAAGCATTAGTTAATACAAGAACGTACCTGAAATGCAGTAGCATTTAAAACGTCAAGGCTTTAAGGCTTATTTCAGGTGTATTGCTGTCAAGTATGTAGAAGCAATGTAATTGCTCTTAACATTTTGCAAAACAGCAAAACACAGTTTACACAGCACTTCCATATAAAATGACCACTTCCATTTATAATTTTAAAACACCGTCCATGCAGTTGTACGCCAATAGAGAATGCTCTTTTTTTCATTCTTACTCTCATGGTCTATCAGAGGTATTTCTGGCATATAAAATATTTATTTAAAACATACTTTGCCTACAAGACCAAAACCCTGCAAGAACTGGCATTCTTTGTTTTTCCCCTGGTACTTACTGCAATCAAGCATGTGACTTGAGTTCATACATTAACAGAGGTAAAAAAAAAAAAAAAGCATACAGCCATGTTTTAGCAACAGGTACACCTCCCCTGCTGTTAGTGTGATATCCCTTCATTACAGACCCAGTGCCACTGGAAGACAAAAAAGTTACCTTAATGTTTTGGAAGGTGTTTGCATAGTCCCAAGAGCCAGAAAGGGAAAAAAGAAATCCAGCAGTTTTATGCAGTTAAAATGGCTACTGTAGATTGGGGAAGTAGTGTCTGTGCTTCGGCTTATGAGTCATACATGAAACCGAGTGTTTCTCAGGGAGGCACGCCCATGTTGCTGTGGGCCCAATTACCCTGCTAGGTCAAACATGCAAATCTGCAGGTATGAGGGGAAAAGAGAACAACTTGAATCATCCAGCCCCACCTTAGCTAGCAAGAGCAAAGGCCAGATAATCTTTGTAAGAAACTGGAATGCAGAGTCAGGACAAGGTGTACTTCAGGCTGTTCTAACCCCACGTCTAAGTAACTGAAAGGCATTCACTTTGTTATTAAGTACTTAAAAGCAAATAAAATACACATGGTTTTTTTTTTTAACAGCAAAGAACGGGAAAGGTACTGCTGCTGTTGACTGGAGTTGTAAAAATATGACAGGTGCACAAAAACTTGCTGTGTTTGTAAAACAACGGACAAAGACAGGTTCAATCAATTTACATAATGATGTCAGATTTACCTTGCTTTACCCTCTATTTGTTAATCGAGTGAAACCGGTCTTTGTCTGTGCAAAGAGACAACAAACAAGCTCTAAGTTTAAATAACAATGTAACTTAATAAGTTGTTTTTGGTTTTTTATTGATTAATGTAGTATTTGTATACAAATGAGAATGGTTTCCGAATAGCTGCCATCCTTACAGTCTTACACTACAAATGTCTAACTTGTTATTCTATGTAAATAGATTTTTGGGATAAATACAAGCACACGATTACATTTTATTACATGGTATTCTATTCTACCCTACCCTATTTTTTAAATTAAATAGTTTCTGACATCTGGTGTTTGCTCTTCAGATTTATAATCTTCACACTAATCAGGAATAATTCAAATGCTTAGGTCCCAAGATATACATGCACCATTTCTACTGAAGTCAGCTGGAGTACATGAGCACAGTCAAGAGAAATATATGGTCCCTTAGATTCTCCAATAAATTTCCAATATTCTGTCTGTTATTAAACTGTTACTATCTATTGTTTGTCAAGCTGACACACCAGGCTCAGAGCTGCACAGGACACAGATAAAGGCTCTGTAAGCACTTGGGGCAGTGACTGATCACACAAACACAGTGAGATGCAAAAGGACTGAGAACATTATAACTGTAAAAAGCAGGTTTTGTTTTCAATCAGGAAAGGGTTAATGTAAGTGTTCTTGTGGGCTAGATTTTGTAGCTTTTCTGGAAAAAAGAATGATTTCAAGAAGGACAGAGCCTAGCACAGTGGATACAGAGGTCATTCTAGGCAGGGAGAAGGGCATGGGAAAGCACAAACACCCAAGCGGGAACACTGGTGGTGCAAAGAGGCCAACATAGGGCACAACTAAAGGCAAGGGTGAAAGTGTGGAAGAGGGAGCATCATGTATAGCACTGGAGGCAAAAATCCAGATTTTCAGGTGAGTTTAGCAGCTGAATGGAAACATTCCAGATGCAATTATATCTAATGAATATGAAACAACATCTACCAGTAATTAAACAATACCTGAGCAAGTCACTTGCTAAGCAAAATGGATTAATTTTATGTAAGTTACTATATCTGCTTAATTACTGGTTACAGTGACACTTATTAATTGAGAAACAAATACTATTTCGGCTTCCCTCACTTCCAACCTTTACGGTTTCAGTGGGATCATACAAAATGCAAGGTAGGGCAGAATCTGGTTCTCAGTTTAATGTATAACCAGAGTAATAACCTAGACATAATTTTATGAGTTATTTTATTAAGTCAGATTGCAGTATACCTGAGGACAGGATGAAAAAAAAGTAAGCTGAATAGCAGCAATTTCTTTACCGCTTGCCAAGTTAAAAAAAAATCAATTAAAGATCCCCATAAAGGAATTTCATTAGAGTTCTATAGCACAGTATGCATTCATTTGTATTTATTTGAAAAACTCAACAGTATTGGAAACGCCATTATGTCACTATAGTCAGAGAATATTTTCCAGCTCCTGTGGGAGGCATATTGTACACTGACTCCTTCCATCCACATAATTTTAATGCTATCTTCCATGTGCCATGATAGACAAGACATCTATTTGGATTCTGCACTGCAAACTCTTATGCAAAATATGAGAACCCTGAAAAACCTGATACAGGTGCACAAACACCTTTTTGTTGGTTTTATAAATTTGGTACAATAGATCAGTTATGGCCAAGTCTAGCCAGTAAGCCATAGGTTGCTGACCCCTTCTTTAAGTACTTAAATGGCTGCTATTACCATAGCATTTTGCCACTCAAATACTATGTTTAAACCATGTATCTCTCTTTTTGGGTCATTTTTGTATCTCTAAAGAGCTTCTCTTCCCTCTCATCTCAAGATTTACAAGGATCTGATGGATAAATCTTGAAACTGGAGACCAGGAGACCAAGATTATAGGTCAAACCCTCAACTCAAAAGGTGACATAAATGTTGTCATACAATGTCTTTCTGTGCACACTATATATAGAAAAAGGAGATATAAACTCACCTATGTTCACTACAGTTTTTTCCTAGACTTTAGGCTTTTAGGAAATGAAATGCAAGAATACAAAACAGAAGCATACAGTAGGCACTCTTATTTTTAAAGGTTGGGCAGGGGAAGAGAAAGACCCCTGGTTTGGGGCCCTTCAGGTCATGAGCAAGAATGTTTGTCTTCCAAAATGATGTAAAAGAGTTATTTCACAAGTCTGCAGTTTAGTCACTCCTGGCCTTTAAAAACTAACCGCATGCCTGTATGTCATGGAAGGGACAAAGCAAGTGTTTAAATGGAAACAAATTGAGAGCTAAAGAGGAAAAATAAGCTCTGCCACTGTACATTCTGGTTTGCTTCATATGCTTCTTGACAGACACAGTTAATTTGGCTTCTACAGCAACGGGTTAGCCTCCTTCAGTGCCACGGTTTACAGCCTTGTACAGTCCGGTACAGAAATCTGTGAGAGAAGCTCTCTTGAGTAGACAAGTTAAATATTTACACTTCCCCATTTAAAAATATGTTATAGTTGACTTAATCTCTCACACAGTTATGCATATTGAGGTCAAGATTTGCTAATGTGCGAGCCTAAATTTGGGTACAAAAAATAAGTGATCTAATTTTTAAGGCCTGCAAAATGCTGAAATTTCCACTGTCTTATCAACACTGGGAAATTCATCACAACCTTTTCAGTAATTCAGTTATTTATTTCAAAACTGGTAGGACCCATAAGATAGAAAAACTTCCATTTTGCCACCATTTCAGTTAAACCTGCTGTAGAGCGAGTTTAATCAGTGGTAGCAACAAAAATGTTGCTAGCTGTATCCCCTAGGTCCCATCACATTTAAAATTAATTCAGCTGAGTCTCCGGGAATCATCTTATAAAGTTTTACCAGAGTAGACATAATTACTGACTCGGGTCAACTTTTGTACCAGAAAGCTTGTCTAATGCCTTGCCCAGTTATACAGTTGATCCAGTAAAAGAGATCACAAAAAAAATCCAACCTTGTTTCTCACGTATATTAGCTTAGACATGGGGTGCTCAACCTCTGGCCCATGAGCCAAAGTGTGGCCAGTGAAGACTTTGCAACCAGCCTGCAGGGCTCCTGGTGGGTTAGAAAATTTAGCAGTGGGGGAGCTAAGGCCACCAGTTAAGACCACCACCCCTCCCTGCTGCCAAAATCCCAAGCCCTGGGTTGTAGGAGGGCCATGACCCCGCTCTGACCACAAGACCAGATCAGGGCCAGGCCACACCCCACTCTCCCTGCACAGCTGCTCCCTTCTCCCCATGCCTCCCTCCCATGGGTCCAGACCATGTTCCCTTCCCTCCCATTTGGCAAAGTTGGGGCCAGGCCACACCTCCTTCCACCCACAGGGCTAAGCCATGCCCCCTCACCCTTGGGGCTGGACCACGTTCCCTCATGGGGCTAGGTTGGGTCATGCCCCCTTTTCCCACATGACTGGGTGGGGACCAGCTACCACCCACCCTGTTCCATACAGCCAGATGGGGCCCCACTGTGCCTGTTCTGGGCCCAGGGAGGGATCAGGCACTGCCCATCCAGCCTGATGGATGTAAAGGTTAAGCACCACTGGTTTACACTGATTGATAGCAGGCTGCTAGAAAAAAAAACATGCAGTAAATAGGACATTATGAGATAGCCACTCATCTGCCAGCACTTCAGGAACAATACAAAAACATTTTGCTTGATGGCCTACCTTCAGAAAAGCCCACCTAACTAATTTGGACAGCAAGATCCAAACTTGAGAAACTGAGCGGAACAAAGCCTCTCAACTAATTTATAAAGAATATATTCCCTGCATCAGGGGGGAAAAGGAGCAGACCCCTTCTAAGGGGATCTGAAGAAGATGGGCATTCCTAGACCGCTTCACAGAGATGGTAAAGCCTTCTGACAAGGCAGTTATGCAGACCTGGTTATTGTTATAAAATTGTTTTTTCTATGTAATGGTTTGCTCCTTCCTTTAGGATTAAAGGAAATACTTTAGTCAAAAAGGTTGTCTGGTCGTGTTCTCTTGAAGGGAGTTCTTCACTGAATCTACTCATTAAACATAGTCTTTACACATGCTTACGAAGCCCAGATCTCAATCTAGCAATGGAAGAATCACATGAATCACCCTAGGAAAGATCAAGGCTTGAGGCCTGTCACCTGCAGGGTACATGCAGATCAGGGAATGGAAGTTAAGTACAGCTTTAAACAAAATACTCAAAATGGACTTAACTATTTCAGCATCCCTTCCCAACACTCACTTCTCATGTATACCTTCACTCTGTTTCACTTCTTCAATCAGTTTAGAAAGCATACCATAAGTTACCTGATATTATGCACATACTCCTATCAGTATCTTTAATGGAAGTCACCCTGTTAAAACCCACAGGTGTAACAGAAATGCAAATAAATAATACAATGTGAGGAGATTAATTCATGGTTCTCTCTCACTCTATGGAATTCACACTCACAAAAGACAAAACCATTATGTGTAAAGTGATTTTAAATCAAACAGAACGGGGTGGTCCTACTTCACAACAGCTAGGGCCTGCATGCTGCATTGATTGTGGCCCCTGGGCTGCACACCACACACCATTTGGGCTCCCAGGATCCCTACAGTGCACAGCCCCTCCACCCCCACCTACCATCATGGGAGCAGTGAGAGCCTTCATCATCACCTCCACCAAGCAAGCTCCCCTGCTGCCACATAGGTAAGCCCCATCTCACCTCCTCCCATCCCCCTTGCCACGGACACATAAGCGACACAAGCCCTCCCACTGCTGCTGCCACATGATTGAGTCCTTCCATGCCCCTGCCACACAAGCAGCATGAGCCCCTGCCATCACTGATGCACAAGGAGTACCCAGTTCCCTCCCCCACTGCCACATGGGCAGCAAACTTACAAGGTCTCCTCCTACTATGCTGCCTTGCCTGAGACTCTAGCTGCTGAGACAGCAGCAGGTGCAATGGTAAGGCAGGAGTGGCAACTGAGCAGAAAGAAGCCTGCAAACTGCACTTCAACCCCTCCTAGGTAAGGTGCAGCCCATGGGCTGCCAGTTATAGGGTTACCATACATCAGAGTTTTCCCAGACATCACCTCTTTTTTGGCCCCCTGTCCTTGTGTCTGAGCAGGTTTTTAAAATGCAAAAAAATGTCTCAGTTTTTCCTTTGCCTACACTTTTCCCAGGCACAAGCAGCTTGGATACTTGGGGCTAGGAGCAGTGGGCAAAAGCACAGAGGTGTGTATCTGTGTGTGTGTTATGATTAATGACATCTAGACAGACGTGATAGAAAAATCAAATCTGTTGTCACTTCCCCAAACACCTTTTACTTATTCAAGTGTAGTTTAGCTTTCTTTAATTACTTCCTAGTACTTATACATGGAACACCAAACTGAACAAGGAGGCCCACTGTCCTTTTTTATTTCCAATACCTCCTCTAGACCCCGTTCTTTAATGATCCCTGCAACAAATTAACCAACCATATGGCAAAGCTGATGAACAGATGAAAACAGCTGTATCAAAAAATTAAAAAAGCATATTCAATACCAATAGGAACTCTGGACTGAAAGGCCTCTTCAGCCACGAGTGGAGTCTCCTGAATTTTCAGACAATCATTTATGCAAGGTTTCCTCAAAATCACCATTTTAAACCCTCATACAACTATAAGGCAAAAAACCAGAAAAGCCAAGAACATTCTAATACATGATACAGGTAAAAGCAGGGGAGACAAGAGCACTACCAATGACCTGACATTGCTACTACAGGGAACAACTTGGTTAATATATGTTCAGAAGATCCTAGCCTTGGGGGCAGGACTCGCAGGGGCAGGGTGTGTGGCCAGGCAGCTGGGATGGGGCCGCAGCCAGGAGCAAGATGGCTGGGCAGGGCTGGGGGGACTCTGGGATCTAGGGGTGGTGATAACACAGGGCTGGAACTGGGGCAAGGGCAAGGGCCAGGGCAGAGTCCCAGTTGTGCTGCCCCATGCTCTGTCACAGCTCCGTGCTCCTGGGTTCTCCATTGAGACCAGCTGGGAGCCACGCAGGCAGGGGCTGCTGGGAAATGAAGTCCAGCCGCTGGCCCAATCTACCATTTTGCCCACCCCTAGGGTTACCATACATCCGGGGTCTCTCCACCATATCCTCTTTTTTGGCTCTCTGTCCTACTGTCCGGGCGGGTTTTTTGAATCCAAGCAAATGTCCGGGTTTTTGCTCTGCCTCTGCTTTCTGGGGCACTAGCAGCTTGGCTGCTTAGGAGCAGCAGGCAAGGTGACTGGCTTGCAGGAGTCACATGCTCTGTCTGTGCGTGGGTCCCAGCAAGATACTCCCAGGTAAGAGACACTAAGAGAGAGAGAGTGTACGTGTGTGTATGCAGCAGGGCTGGTGGGGCAGGGGTTGTGGGTCAGAAGCGAGGGGCACTGGCAGGGCTAGGGGGGGCAGAGGATGTGGGTAGGGAGCAAGGGGCACTGGAAGGGCTGGGGAGGGCAGGGGCTGTGGGTCTGGTGTGAGGGGCACCAGCAGGGCTGGAGAGGCTGTGGCTTAGGAATGAGGGGCAGAGGCAAGGCACGGGTATGACACCTGTCGGGGGGGAGGGGTGGTCTCTTTTTTGATACTGGAAATACGGTAACCCTACCCACTCCTGCACTACACAGTCCTTGACAACCTGACCTCAGGGGAAAATTAAATTCTGACCCCAAATTTAGAAGCTGATATGATCCTGAAGAGGAGAAGAATGAGATCCTCTGGCTAAGAACAGCCTAGTTTTCCAAATACCAAAAAGAGCATTAGTACATCCTTGTCAGGAACTCCCAGACTCAGTTGTTACCAAGCTCCTAATGCTTCAGAGGAAAGCAAAAATAAAATAAAATAAAAAAGAAACCCCCAGAAACCAGTCACACCATCTTAATCACTTTACTTGTATACTATATCCTATTCTTCATCTGGAAAAGTTTACAATTTAAGACCAAAGAAACTGTGCCTTATTATTTTAGGTACTATCATACCTAGCTTACTTTAGGTGCTATTGTAATTTAAATAATCAATGCATTATTATAGTTAATATTATAAACAATTAGATGATGTAATGATAATAAAGCTTTAACTATATAAGACCTTAGGTTACTCGCTCTAGTCTATAACTACTGGCAAGCAGAGTAAAAAACCTGATCTGTGGTAATAATTCCCTGATCTGTGAGCTGATTTAATCAATATTGAGTTAGCGTGAATAGCCTACAGTCCTAAAATTAGTGTAAATGCATCTTTCTTGTATGTTTAGTGACCTATTCTGTCACTGCTTCAGTGGCAATGCTGTATAGAATAAATTTATTTTATGTCTGTAGGCTTTTAGGAAACCATCAACTTGAAATAACCAGTTTAAAAAACAAGAACAATAAATCCCTTGCCATTTCTATGATTTTACTCATATTTTACTTTTTTCAGAAGCATTAATTCACTTGCTATTGTTATATAAGAGTTTCACAAACACCTGAGTGAACTAAGCATGGGATATAACACTACTAGATAAAACATTTTCCAGAAGGAAGTGAGTTTGATCGTGGCCACAATTAAACAGAACACTAAAGATGTCAGGACAACATCTTGTAGGACATATTTCAGAACTTTATTTTTCCCTTGTCAAACGTGAAAGATTGTTGAGTTTGTTGTTTTTGTTTCTATTTAAGAGGATGACTGTATTTTTTCAAGATGCTCTGTTGGGATGATTCTCAGCATACATGCCTCACAATTATGGTCAGAGGTGTTACCATGTCACTTAAAAGTTCACTCCCTGCTCTCAGCACTTACTCTTTGTCTCTCTCACATAAAATAGCAACCTGAAAATATCTGGAAGCAGATTGTTCATTTTTTTCAATGTTAGTATTTTAGAAGAAATGATACAATGAAGGAAACCAAATTTAACAAATGAATAGGGAGAGGTAAACCTACATTACAGATACATATGGCAACAAAGTCACAAAACAATTGGAAACATTTTAACATGAGATAACAACTTAATTAGCCTGCACTATAATCCACCAAGGAATCCCCATTAAGCAACTTCAACCATACACTATTTACACTAGTACCGTAAAGTGTCAATTACATTTTTGGAAGCTGCTAAATATTCATAAATAATACACACTTAATAGAATCAAAATAATGTGTAAAAAGATGTCACATCTAGATTTGTCACTATCAAAAATCATGAATGAAACATTTGATAAATTTGCTCAGTAAGGAATGCTATTCTTCATAGCAGCCCGAGCCAAGCACACCTACACAGTGAAGTTACTGCATGCACTGTTAGTATTACTATTATTATTTGACTATAGGAGGGAGAAAGGAGGAAAACAAGAGGAAGGGGTCACAGTGTTCCGTCAAACCTTCTCCTAAAACTCAGCAGCACCACCCAAACCCAGAGAAGTCTGGATCCAAAGTTGTCAAGATGACCTTCTGTAGCTTGATCTTTTTTATTTAGACCAAGAAGCCAGGGGGTGAAAGATCCAACAGCCACAGAAAATACGCCACGTTGCAGGAGGTTATTCTTTATATTTTAATTAGGTACGGAGTTATTTTATTGAAACTTATTTTAGAAAATGATGATAACCATCAATTGTATATACATATGGGAGTATACACAGAATTAACGGAAGTCCGGTTAACCTGGCAAGCAAGCTTAATAAATATGGTCAGGTGCTTATGAGAGAGAGCAATGAATTCACACAGAAGTCTTTCTGCATTATGCAGGATGTGAATAAAAAGGAAGAGAGAATCCTGCTTATAATAGGTTTTACAGCTGCTTTGATTACTGAAGAAAGATAAAGGACACTATAAAGGAGTAAAAAAGGCACATTGCATGGAAAATTAACTGGATAATTATAAAAACACTCCTACTGCACATATTGCAATTCACTCAGTTTGAGAACTGACTGTGAAATAAGAGAGCAACACACACAAAATGCTTGGTAAATGTTAAATGTAAATGTGAAATGTTTTCAGTTGTAGGATGATCTACACAGGCACAAGCAAAATTATTGAATCCAATGAGGGACATCAAGTGAGGACAGCAGTATTTCTCTTCTGTATTAACCTTCTCATTAAGAATGGAAAAGCGGTAATGGGAAAAAAAATAAAGACAAAGGAGAGAACGCAAAAATCTAAGAGCTTTCACACAGGGGTATGGATGGCTGGATGACCAAAACTTTGACCTATCACCTGTATTTCAACTTGGCTATTCACAAATGCAGAGAGAGTAAGTGCGAGTGTCTGCTTTGCACTTATCTGTAGTCCTGGTGAATACATAGATTACTGAAATATAGAAGATCAGTTCTGGGAATCAGTCCAAGACAGATTATTCATCTCTATTAAATTGTGTGCCCACAAAAATGAAGCAAGATGGGCACTCCTAGAAGACACCTGTGTGCATGCAGGTCCAGACTTGTAGAGAGAAGCACCATCCAAAAAAGTATTTTATTTTTGCATGGCCCTCCTGAGGAACAAGACTAGATGGACTAGATGTTAAAAGTGACAGAAAATTTTATGGTTCTCTGACCAAAATGCCAATTTTATTTCCAGAAGTCTTGTTTTTAACTTTTCCTCCTGGTATTAAGCCATGTTGAACCACTTCTGTCTATAGTTAAAGGAATCTTTAATTGCCAAACCTATTTAGAAAAGTGTCCAGTGGCCCAATTTTCCATTGTCCAGAGTCAGGGTGACTAAATACATTTCTGTTCTTGACATAAAAGCCAATAAACAGTTCTTCTAAGGAAGAAGAGGGAAAAAAGGATTTGAAATACATTTTCCTCCTTTCACAACAGAAAAAAAACCTGGCTGACTGGCATTTTCAGGCCAGTCATCAATACTTTATTAAACTAGTTAATTCCATGGCTCTGCTATTCTTTTACCCCAAAATTGACACCACCCAATAACCACTCCATGCTTCCTTTTGTCTCTGAGCCTTAATTATGTTCAGAAGACTGCTGCCTTCCTAGGAGATCCCAATTAGTCCCAGCTAGTGGGCCTTGCCTCCAGGCAATTCCTAAGGGATGAGAAGGGTGACTGGAGTGGAGTGGGGGAAAGACCAGAAGAGTTCACTATTCTATGCCCATTAAAACAAAATCCACTCTTTTACATTGTGGGAAATGTCAGTCTAAGAGCAATTTTCTAAGTTGCAAGGGTATTGGTATGCACACCTTCAACAGTGAAGTGGAGTCACACCCACATGTTCAGGAATTGTTAAGCAAAATCCACACTGCCTTACTAAAATCTCGCTTAGATTGCTACGGGCACATACAACTGAAAGGGTAAGAATGCAGTCCTTTTGCGTTCAATAGTTTTTTTTCAGCGACAGCATGCTGAGAGTTTTGCAGGCCAAAACAAGAAACAACTGAAAAGTATACAACCTAAACCAACACAATAAGCAGGCAAGATAGGGGAAAGAACATGAAAAAAAAGAGTCTAAGTTGTTACATTTGGCTTAGATCTTGTTCTACACTTCACTGAATTTTCTGTATTTTGTGTTGGTCCGTGGCAGGTGGCAGGGGCCTGCCCAGAGCCCGGGTCTGTGGATGGAAGTAAGTACTGTACATCCCTATTAGCTATTTGTTAATAAAATTACTGCAATGTCTCAAAGCGACAAAGAGCAAAGCAGATAAAGAACACTACTGCCAAGAATGTTAGTGTAACAAAAAACACTGTATATCCAATAATAATTTATTCAATGCTTGCTGAACAGCAAAGGTATAATCTTGTTACCCAGCACAAGTTGGTCATGTGAGGACATTAGAGCCCCACCCACTGACACTTCTCCCCTCCTCTCAGCTGGAGCACTATAGTAAAAGCCCCTTGACCAAAGCCATCCTGCCCAATGGTGGCAGGACATGGGCAGGGCTCCCCCTCTACCAGAGCCCGAGAAGACAGACTGCAGCCCAGCATAGGGAGAGCCCTCACCACCAAATGCTGCTGCAGGCATGGTTCTACAGGCTATTTAAAGCTCTGGGGGGCAGATCCAGCCCACAGGCCATAGGCTGCCAGCCACTGATATAACCTGCAACCAGTCCCATTCTTCCATATCCAGCAAGGCCAAAGCATGAGCTTAGTTCAAGCCTCCTGCTCAAAAGATAAGTGCAAAAGTTCACATGTCTATTGATGTTGATATACTCAAACTAAAACCTCAATCATCCTAACAGATGATCCATAAAAACACACTTTTAGGTCTTTTGGCAACTGTTTTAGATTTAAAAAAAATATATTTGATGACAAGATTTAGGTTCTACCACTTCTACCAATTTTTGGTAAAGATTATCATTTGGCTCATCTTAAAAGTACTGACAGGAATCCCTTATCTAAGCACCCCTCTTTGCAGTATCAATAATATTAAAGTTAAATTACCTGCAGATAGCTTGAGACTTTCTATTCCGTATCCTTTTACCATAGTTTCCAATGATTCTACAATTATTTTAATTATCTCTGATTTTTCAGTAGGATTTCCATATTTTTTCTGTACCTGTTGATATTCTACTGGACCCAGGGAGGAAAATCAGCCCTGCACTGATTGAGGGCAAACGTCTTTTCTAGAGGTAAAGACTTGAGAGATGTATTCCCTCCAACTCAGTGCAGGACCAATTGTGAGAGTTTGTTTTAAATTGTGTGTGGGTACTGGCATCTTATTTTAAGCTGCTTGTTACTTTTTCATTTCACATATCTTCTTTCTTCCCCCCATGCCTATTTATTTCTCGTGTTTCTTTCTTTCTCTTTGCCATAGAAAACTCTGCACCCATCACATGCATTAAATCACCGAAGGTCAGAATACTGAATCTTTAAGTTTGGTACTGCTTTAGTTTAACACAACTTAAGCTGGTGTGATGATGCTCCAATCAGGACTTGGTAGTAATCCACTCATTTGCCTACTTGGTGCCTCTCCAGTTTGTGAGAAGCAGAGTTACATTTCCTGAAAGAAGCAACAAGTCATCCCAGAATGATACAATAAGTGTCTTATCATTTGTGTCAAGACAGGCCCTGTGTAAAAAGAGTCTGAAACATATACTGCTGAAAACAAAGGGGAAAAAAATTGAAATATACATGCCCTCCTCTCACATCATTCCAATTTTAACGTAGTACTTGGACTAATACTACTTCAGAACTCCCCACTTTAAAAAAATTATTTTCTGCAAATATTAACAATTCAATAGAAAGCAAGTAAAAGTCATATTTTCTTTCCTGTGCCACCCATACACAAATATATAATTAAATAACTGTCAATCTTTAGGCATCTATAGTCAGACATTTACTGTTTAATAAATTGCCCATTATTTTACACCCAAAAGAAAGAATATTTAACATTATTCAAATAAATGTGAAATCAATTTAATCAACATAAAACTCTATTAAAAGCTACATATACATTTGTTTCAAACCCTGTAACCACTTTTGAAACTGTATTTTCTTATGCCTGAGCATTTGTGATGGAGCAAAAGAAGGGACATTTACTTTAATTTCTGATAAGATTTTGTTCTGCCCAACATACCCTGATGTAAAAAAGAACATGTTTAATCCAGAATGAATCTTCATTTTACCAAGCATCTGGACACTACTCTGATACCTGAGGAAAGAATGAATAAGTTCCACCCAATTTTAAAAAGCCCCAAAATATATAGTAGCATCCTAACTAAACATGCTATATTAATTCTGAAATCTAGAAAATATTTTTTTTGGAATCCCTGACGTAAATTCCATTAAGCAACAATTATCAACAATATAACCTGTGCCTTGTATAGCTGGATTTTCCTTATCCTTACACGAATCCTAAGCATACATTAAAACAAACTAATATATCTGGATTATTTATATGTATCTGTATATGTATATTCAGTGTGTACAGAGCCTAGGACACTAAGATCCCAGTCAATGACAGGGGCTCCTTGATACTACAGTAATACAAATAGTAGTAGTAGTAGTAGTGGTAGTGATGATGATGATGATGATAAAATGAAAGAATGACAGACTAGACTAGAATCATGGTACTGATGCTACAGTTCTGATGCAAAATAGATTTCCATTGATTTCAAAGGGACATAAGGACTACAGAATGAAGGTCATAAACTAAATTAGAGTAAATGGCTCTTCCTGAATAGGTTATATTCTTTTCTTTTCTTTTTTTTGTTTACAAAAGAAATGCGCTGAGATCTCTTAAACAGGCAACAGCCTGATAAAAAACACTGCTACTGTTCATGTATCTGACCTCATTTTCAGAATGCCAGAAAAATGACTCCCAGAGGCAAAATAAAGACCTGGATCAAATTGCTGGAATATATTTGCAACAGTTTAGAGAATATGATGTATACCATGGCATGAACATAAATAGTTCCCAAAGGGAGTTCTTAAGAAGCAAGGAAAATTCAGAAAATGAGTAAACTAAGTCATAAGAAGGAAAAAGATATGTATTTTGCAACCCTTGATACATCTTGATAAATATGCAGAAATCAGCGTCGCCAGCAAAAGATAAGAGGCATGTCTAGCTTTGTCTAACCCAGTAGGAGCTTATTTATGGTCAGAAGAGTTTGAGAAGCGACTTCATATCAGTGAAAATATTACCCTTGTCATCTCTAGAAAGCTCCAGAATCTGAACAGAGTATGAAAGAGCCCCTTTACAGGCTTGCAAAACACTGCTGTGGGAACAAAGAAATACCAAGTAATTGGCAAAGACTTTGAAACACCACCAGCAATCAGAATGATCTTCAGCATGAGTCAAAGATGATCTGGGGCCTATAGTATTCTTCACTGTTGTTTTTTATTGCCCGAGAACAGAGGTGCTCAACCTCTGGCCCATGGGCCAAATCTGGCGCTCAGAGTCATCGCACTTGGCCCCTAGGGCTCCCCAAGAGTCCAGAAATTTGGCAGTGGGGGAGCAGTGGCCACCCTCCCCCTGCTGAATCCCCAAACCCCAATAACTGTGTGATTGGTCAGAGACAAGCTATGCTCCCTTCCCTGGCAGGGATGAGCGACACCCACTTCCTCCACAGAGCCAAACTATACCCCCTTCTCTCCCATTGGGGCTGGGCCACATCCTCTTCCCTCCTTGGGGCTGACTATGTCCCCCTTCCCTGTCCACAAGGCCAGGTCAAGCTCCTTTGAATTAAGCTGCATTGGGGCCGGCCTGCCTGCCTGCCTGCCATGCTCCTCCACACAAGAGCTTGTACCCACTGTTCCCACCCAAGTGTCATATCAGGAACACTGGCTAGATCTGGACTGCAGATGGACCAGGCACTACTGATTTGGCCTGTGGACAGACCAGGCACTGCCAATCGCACCCACCAGGCAAAAAGGTTGGGCACCAATGCTTTAGAACAGTGGTTATCAACCTTTTTGGATTTGAGGCACCCTCCATAACTTCTATGAATGGAGTGGCACCCAATTTCAAATAACTAATTTGAATATTGCAGTATTTATTTCCTTGCAAAAAGGCCAGGAGCGGAGGCAAAGGATCAACTGTAGGGACAAATCTGATCCTGTGCTTATTTGCTCATCTTATACCTCATGACAATTTTAATGGGATCTCACAGCACCCCAGCATGCTCAAGACCTGCTGAATGTTACTGTGCGTATTGAGGGAGGTGAGGGGTTAATATCCCTGGGTCCTGGATTCCAAATATCATCTAGGATCAGAAAACAGGAGGAGGGGAAGAACAGACTTTGGTGCCTAAGTCCAGAAACAAGTTTCAGACCGTAGATCCTAATTGGATTAGACAGGACGGGCTGAAGGGAGGAGTCTAAATTAATGCGACAGGCAGGATATCAGACACACATCTCTTCGATAGTTCCTATTGGTTAGTTTAGGCATCTCCTTACTCTCAATGTGTTGACTGTTGAAATTCCCTCTCCTAGGTACTTCACTCTGCCCATACATTGTGTAGCAAATCTAGGTATCTAACTCAGTATTGTGATTTCCACCCAGAGCTGAGCCTCCAAAGGGTAGGCATGATGGAGCTCTGGCGATGTGCCGGAGGACTGGAAAAGGGCCAATGTGGTTCTCATTTTTAAAAAGCAAGGAAGGAGGACCCAGGAAACTACAGACCCGTTAGTCTTACCTCTGTCCTGGGGAAGCTTTTTGAGAGAATTATCCTGGCGCATGTCTGCGAAGGGCCAGCAGGGGAGATTATGCTTAGGGGCAACCAACATGGGTTCATTAGAGGCAGGTCCTGTCAGACCAACCTGGTGGCCTTCTATGACCAGGTCACCAAATCCCTGGATGCAGGTGTCGCAGTGGATATAGTCTTTCTGGACTTTAGGAAGGCCTTTGATACAGTCTCTCACCTCATTCTCATTAAAAAATTAGGAGACTGTGGTGTCGATGACTAGACAGTCAGATGGGTCACTAACTGGCTGGAGGGCCGCACCCAGAGAGTGGTGGTGGATGGGTCTTATTCAACCTGGAGTGATGTGGGCAGCAGGGTTCCGCAGCGCTCAGTCCTCGGGCCCGCACTGTTCAACATCTTCATCAGCAACGTGGACAAAGGGGTAAAATGTACCCTGTTCAAATTCACAGATGACACTAAGATGTGGGGAGAAGTGGGCACTCTAGAAGGAAGTAATAGGTTGCAATCAGATCAGGACAGGCTATAGGGGTGGGGGGATGAGAACAGCATGGGTTTCAACACTGACAATTGCAGGGTACTACACCTGGGGAGGAAGAACCAGCAGCATACCTCCATGCTGGAGAATTCCTTTCTGGTCAGTGCAGAGGCAGAGAAGGATCTTGGAATCATTACTGAGGCCAAAATGAACATGGACCGACAGTGTGGGGATGCGGTCAGGAAGGCGAACCATACCTTGTCATGCATCCACAGATGCATCTCAAGCAGGTCCAAGGAGGTGATCCTCCCCCACTATATGACACTGGTCAGGCCGCAGCTGGAGTACTGCGTCCAGTTCTGGGCGCTGCACTTCAGGAGGGATGTGGACAGCATGGAGAGGGTCCAGAGGAGGGCCACTCACATGATCAGGGGGCAGCAGGGCAGGCCCTATGAGGAGAGGCTAAGGGACCTGAACCTGTTCAGCCTCCACAAGAGAAGGTTGAGGGGGGATCTAGTGGCTGTTTACAAACTAGTCAGGGGGGACCAGCAGGCATTGGGGGAGTCCCTGTTCCCCCGAGCACTACCGGGAGTGACAAGAAATAACAATGACAAGCTGGCAGAGGGTAGATTCAGGCTAGATATCAGGAGGCGCTACTTCACTGTCAGAGTGGCTAGGATCTGGAACCAACTTCCAAGAGTTGGTTCTTCCAACTTCCCAGCACTCTTTCCTGCCTATGCAGGGGGTCGGACTCGATGCTCTATTGAGGTCCCTTCCGACCCTAACATCTATGAATCTATGAAAGAGAAGTGGTGCTGGCTCCTACCCTGGGGGTCTTTAAAAGGAAACTAGATGAATACCTGGCCGGGGTCATTTGACCCCGTACTCTTTCCTGCCATGGCAAGGGATCAGACTTCATGATCTGCTCAGGTCCCTTCCGACCCTACCAACTATGAAACTATGAAACCATGTTGCTAAGCATTGACAAGCCCAAGTCCCTTTCTGGTAAGAAGTCTGTGTTTCAAGGATGCCAAAAAATCCATGCCCCTTCCATGCTTTGGTGCAAACCCACTGGTCTAGTGAAATTCCCTGCAAGGCCGCAACTATAACAAAACGTTCACGTTCACACTGGACATCCGCAGCCAGTTTCTGTACCAGTGCTTCAAGTCCAGCAACATTTAATTTGGAGACACGGGACTTCCTCCTCCAATTCTTGATGTGGCAGGGCACTGTTGGTGCCTGCCACTTTAAGCGCTGAGCCAAATAGCCAGCAGATGCTTGATTATGGCAGCCATTTTAGAACTCTGGCTGCCTATATAAAGAGAGCAGGTTGCTACTGGTAGGCCAGGCAGAAACATTGCCTGGCTGAAAGGCTGTATGGAACATCTTGGAGGTAAAGGCAGGCACTTAAGAGGATGGTTTGGAGGCTCCTGGTCCTAGGCGTGACCTAAAACTGCACCCTGCTTGGAGTGGGTGGCCTGGTGGGGCTCCCAGTGGCGCGGGAGCCCCCAGGAAATACCAGGCCAGTTACCACCCAGGTACAAGGTGGGTTGTGGCACCTTAACCCCTAGACCCCACAACATTGTGGGTACAAGAGGGCTAGGCATGGCTACAGCCACCTGAGCCCAAAAAGGGTCTAAGACCCAGGTGTGGCTAGGCATGGCTATGACCACCTGAGCTCCCACCAGGGAGGGAAAACCTGGAGCCCCAGTGAGAAGGGGCGGAGATGTAGAGCCCCAGTGAGGAGGAAACCAGAGGGCTGGGAGACCAGTAAATGTGTGTGTCTATAGAGTTGCCTTGGGAGGGGCCAAGGCAAGCTTGGTTATGGTCAGGTAATTGGCTGGCCACTACCTGGTGAGGGTTGTGGGAGAGGCCCAAAAAGATGGTACATCTGCCACCCAAGGTGTGCGCTAGGTAAAGCCTATGGCTAAAGGGGCCCACTCCAAGAGGAAGCAAGGCAGTACAAGTTGTCAATGTGTGAAAGAGACCTGTGAGAAGGGGTGGAATGTGAGAGGCCCTAGTGAGAGGAGGGCGGTATGAATATGTGTCTGTGGCCCGATAACGAGGGCTAAGCTTGGTCCGGCTGTATGCCAGGAGCATTGTTGCCTGGATGCCATCTGCAAGCCTTGGGCTGTGGTGAAGGGGAAGAATTGAGCTGCAGATAGCGCCCTCTAGCATCGGGGTAAGAATGGGCAGCCTCCTGCCTTATGAGAACCAATTAAGAAGCAACAAGGCATGGCAGGCGAGGAGGAGGGCAGTTGGCCCAGAAACAGGTGGGCAGGCCAATGGCAGACCGGCCCCGAGAGAGCCCCCTGTTACACTTGGGAGCTATACTAATCAAGTATTGGGCATTGTGTAGTAGGGCAGTGAATGGCTTGAAGATGTTTCTTTCCTGCGCACACAAGCTAAGAGCAAGAGAAAGCACTGCATAAGCTAATGTGACAAGGTACTTTTCTGAGATGGTGTACTTGACTGGAATAAACACTGAAGCACTCTTTAGGAATTTGGCAGTTGTCTCATTTGTGTTGTGCTCATCTTCAGCAAAGGAAATAGAAGAGGGAGGGAGAAGCATCAAGAGTGGTGCCAAAAAGGTATTGGAAATGAGCCTTTCCTGCTCACGTCTTACTCAATCCAAATGGCTGTGTGGAAACAAAGAATGTCCTTGGATTTAAGAAAAGTGATTCTGAGGCACACGTTAACACCCACATCTGTACTTTATTTACTTAGATGTATATCTGTGGATAGTTAAACCAAGCAATGTTCCCGCTAAAAAACAAGTCTTTCTGAAACTACTTTACACTGTGCTCTCTTTCTATAGGTATCTATTCTACTGTAGGTAGCACATGAACTAATGCTCATAGGAAAGTAAGACTAGAAGGGATTTCTGGAGGTTATCTAGTTCAGTGTGGATCCAACTTTTTGGCAGGCATACCACAAATTAGCCCTGCCCTCCCTGAGTGCCACTCCAATACCCTTACTTGACCTGCTGCTCTGCTTTCTGCTCCCTTCCCTATGCTCCCTGCCAAAGCACTACTCTGCTTTCTGCCCTGTGCTCCCTGCCTGATTTGATACTCTTTTTTTCTGCTCCCTGACCTATCTGCTACTGTGCTGCCTGTCTCATCCCCACACTGCTGTGTGCCACATACAGCAGATGCCCATCCTTGGCAGCTGGGCCACCCATTACCTAGCCCAACCTTTTGTCTGGGGCAGGATCACTCCTATCCAAACCATTCAATGCAAATTGCTGTCTAACCTTTAACTAAAACTATGCAATCAACTCTGTCACACAACTACAAGGCACAGCACTCTAACCTGTCACAGGAAAACCAGGGGAACAACAGCTGCTGCAAGAGTTGTTAAAATGTGCTTGAAAGATCTCACATTGTTTCATGCTGGCTTAGTTATTGTTTCTCCAGTAGTATATAAATGCTAACTACTATTATTGTTTATCTGCTTACTAAATATAAGTATTGCTGTGCTTCTTTTTGTGACAAAATTATTTCCTTCTGACATTTCATATAATAGTAACTCCCCTACAAGAGAACAACGTAAACTTCTTTTTCTCTTCCATAATTTAATCATGGGAGGTAGATTCTTTGGTTAAGTTCAACCTCAGGCTTTCTGACTGTCTGTATTGATCCAGTCTTCGCAGGTTAGTCCAAGCTGCATAGAATGAACTGATAAGCAAGTGAATGGACATTCACTTTTGATTCCAGAAATACAGCCACATGCCTGCAGTGGCCAAGGCCAGAAACTGGGCGGCATGCCTCCCTGCTCAGCTGGAGAAGAAAACTTGGGCCAAGGTTAACCTGCCCACCCTGCAAGGGGTGGTTATGGGGGAGGTACAAAGAATCCTGGGATGATGGGGCACTGTGAGTTAACATGAATCTGAAGGGGATCTGGGACCAAAGTTCAATAAACCAATTTAACCTAAATCAGTTAAGTTTGATACTACATCCCATCCAGGTTTATCTTAGCCATTTTGAAAGCGGTTTATGTGCATTGAATTTCTGTTATGTTACAGATTTTAACTAGCTTCCTATCACTTATACTGGTTTATGTGTAATTTCTATTCCTAATCCTTCAATTGCCTTCCATACAGTTCTACCACTCATCACTCTCTTGACTGAACCGGCTTCTCCCCCTTATGGGGAATCTCTTACAAAACTGAAGACCAAAAGAAGAGCTAGAGTCTCATTCAGTACCCATATCCTTCATTGCAGTGGATCTTTGGAGAGCCACAGCATGCTGTAGAATACTACAACTTTTCTGCACCAGCAATTCTATTTATTTTTGTCTTTCTGAACAGTCAAGGGGGGGGACCTGACCTCTCAGACATGAGAAGTGGCATAAGCTACTGAACAGCTTCTCCTAAGGCAGCAACAAATGTTGAAACAGAAGCTGTAGCAACATATACCACGTGAGCAGCTTTCTAGAAGCAAGTGGAATCCACAATGTGTTCACAGCTTCCTCTTCAAGTACTTGCATTAAAGCCACAGAACAAAGTCAAGAAAAGATTCAGCAACTGGAGCTCTAGCAGTGGCATTAAAGGCAGAAAGCAGGTTTTCTTTTAAGGAGCAATACACTAAACTTCTTTTAAATGCCTGCATGGTCAGGGACTTCTGACTTTCAAACTACTTAATTACCTCAGTCATATTAAGGAAGGAAGGGGGAAGGAGTTTGCATGCTTGTGTTTAGGCATAAAATCCTACAACAGAACTTTTTATGAACCACTGCACTGTAATCTGCATACGTGGACTTCAGCCATGTACTTTATTGGCAGAGAAAAGGTTGCCACATACCACCGTAACTAAATCAGGGACACCAAACTAATTCTGCAGAGCAAGCTTGACTTTTTCAGTCATAGGCCATAGCTACAGTTAGGCTTTGGATTGAGTTGGAAGTTGCCTTGGTGTCAAAGGAAAGAGATACTTACCTGTTGCTTTGTATAAAAGCTTTAAATCAAGAACTAAACTTTTAATTAGACAAGCCACTGTGACATTCAACATCAATAGAGAAAAATCTTTATGAAGATACCTTAAGCTACTGCCATTCCTTCCTTTTGTTTATTTGGGAGGGGAGGGGTGAGAGAGAGAGGCAGAGAGCACACACACAACAAATTGTGTATGCTAATGAATATGTTTATCAGGTGCCTAGGATCAAAGTTTTTTTCAAAATCTAGGTTTTCAGATGTCACCCTAAAACTTCAGATTCGATACCCCACAGTGGTCAATGAAGGTCATTTTGCACCACTGAGAATGGTGCAACGCGAAAACAACACTACATCATTTCAAAAGAAATCAAACTTTACAAACAGACAAGGCACTACAAAAGCACCTCTAATAATGTAGGATTCATTGTAAAATCAGAAGAGCTAGCAAAATGGTAATCCAGTGAAAAAACTACATACACAATTTTTTCCTGGAACCCTTGTTATCCTTTGTGTATTAATCTTAATTTCACCAAAACTCTAAAAGATGTACAGGAAACCTTCAGCATTCGTGAATGCTGAACCCACATTTTTAAATACACAGGAACGTATCCCCCACAAATGTCAAGGGTCGCCTGTATTCAGAATGTACTACTTTAAGTTTCAATTTTTGCAAGTTTAATAAGAATTTTATGAAACACGAGGTCTACAGCTTGTGCAAATCTGGAAACTTCTTGCTCAATCATATTTTTGTTAATGAGCTAACTGAAGTCAGTAGGGTAGTGCTACTGGTTCTACCCAATATACAGTTAAGCCACATGAGCAATAATGTACTTTTTTTTAATTATTATTATTCATATGGGTTATTAACAGGGATCCTGGTTTTCATTGAAAAAAAAAATCCCCAATTTTTGGATTTAAAAAAAGAGTAACCCAAAATCCACATTTTTCCATGATTAAAATAAAATGTGTGTGTGTTAGTGGCGTTCCATTTTAATCATGGAAAAATGTGGATTTTATGTTACTCTTTTTTTTAATCCAAAAATTGGATTAAAAAAATATATTTTTTAATAAGAGAAAAACAGGATCCCTGTTTATTAAATACCTATATCTTCATAAAGAAACTCAAATGTGAAACCATTCTAAGAACTAAGCTCTAAGAACATAATCTGGCAAATATTTAATGAGAGAGCACTTCAGTGGAAGAACTCACATACATGTTTGCAGGGGCAGAGCCAAAGTTAGATAGTAAAGACCTATCTTGGCTTCTTTAACATTCTTTAAATGAAGAAAAAAATGGAAAGGCTTCTGATAACTTC
The DNA here is from genome assembly GCF_030867095.1 of Alligator mississippiensis. NCBI lineage: Eukaryota > Metazoa > Chordata > Crocodylia > Alligatoridae > Alligator > Alligator mississippiensis. The sequence goes on from NC_081824.1 coordinate 407,806,336, forward strand.
AATATCTACATGAAATACGTTTCTGATTTAAAATATTCACAAGGCATGTTAAAAACTAATATTTAAAGAGCGAACCAAGATGTACAAAAGTTAATCTATTAACTTGATTATTATGTGAGATATTACAGAGGCATCAATCAGAACAGTGTGCAGTATCACCATTTACACCACAGCACTGTAGACACAACAAAATTAACTTAGGACAGAATGTCAGATTTATTGTTTTCTTGGATCAGAGCTTCAAAATAGATCAGGGTATTAAGACTGAGGCAATGAAGAGGAGATGGCACTATACAAATTATTTATTAAGCACAGCTCCCTGGCCAAAGGAGACCTTCACCTTTAATGAAGAAGCTAAAGTGGAGGTAATAGGTATGTAAGCAGAAGACCTGCAGGCAGTCTGTTCTAGTGTATGAAACCTAGGACACACTGTGGGTTGCACAAAAGGTGACTACTGGCCAATTGACCAAATGACATCTCACCAAATTCACTCATATCTTAAGAGCTATGAAATCATTAGAAGACCATCCACAAAACGCTCAAATTAACTTCCTTCCCACCACCCTCTGGGGTAAAAGAAGCCCAATGGCAATGCATCTGTGCTCCCTTGTCTCTAACCTGCACCAAAGGTTTAATTTTTATAGGGCTGCTAGGTAAAATACTAATAAAGATGGAAAACCTCTAAGAACTAATCCAGGCCCATTTCTCAGTAATCCTTAGAAGGCATAAATTAGACAAGATTTGGTTCCTAAACAAGGAAGCTTTCTTATCTCTGGTATACAACTAGTTCACCATTAAATGGAGTTTTCCAACCTAGAGGGCATATACCATAAGAGATGCATGGGGGGCACATACCACCCCAGATTTCTGCCCCAATGGTGGGGCACAGGGCTGCAGTAGGGATGGTGGCAGTGCAGAGTTGTACCCCACCACTGTCAGCAATTAAGCAAATTGCTGCTGAGCAAAAAAAATTATGCTGAGGGGAAACCAGCACGGGTTCGTAGCAGGTAGATCATGCCTGACTAATCTAGTCTCTTTTTATGACCAGGTTACAAAACACCTGGACGCAGGAGTAGGGGTTGATGTCATTTACCTAGACTTCAGGAAGGCCTTCGATATGGTAACCCACCCCGTACTGGTGAACAAGTTAAGAGGCTGTGACTTGGAAGACTACACAGTCCGGTGGGTGGCGAATTGGCTAGAGGGTCGTACCTAGAGAGTCGTAGTGGATGGGTCGGTATCAACCTGGAAGGGTGTGGGCAGTGGGGTCCCGCAGGGCTCGGTCCTTGGACTGATACTCTTCAATGTCTTCATCAGCGACTTGGATGAGGGAGTAAAGTGTACTCTGTCCAAGTTTGCAGATGACACAAAACTGTGGGGAGAAGTGAACACACCGGAGGGCAGGGAACAACTACAAGCAGACCTGGACAGGTTGGACATATGGGCAGAAAACAACAGAAAGCAATTCAACAAGGAGAAATGCAAAGTGCTGCACCTAGGGAGGAAAAATGTCCAGCACACCTACTGCCTAGGAAATGACCTGCTTGGAGGCACGGAAGCAGAAAGGGATCTTGGAGTCCTAGTGGGCTCCAAGATGAACGTGAGTCGTCAGTGTGACAAAGTCATCAGAAAAGCTAATGGCACTTTATCGTGCATCAGCAGATGCATGACGAACAGAACCAAGGAGGTGATACTTCCCCTCTATCGGGCGCTGGTCAGACCGCAGTTGGAATACTGTGTGCAATTTTGGGCGCCGCACTTCAAGAGGGATGTGGATAACCTGGAGAGGGCCCAGAGAAGGGCCACACGTATGGTTAAGGGCTTGCAGGCCAAGCCCTATGAGGAGAGACTGGGGCACCTGGACCTCTTCAGTCTCCACAAGAGAAGGTGGAGAGGCGACCTTGTGGCTGCCTATAAGTTGATCACGGGGGCACAGAAGGGAATTGGTGAGGCTTTACTCACCAAGGCGCCCCCGGGGGTTACAAGAAATAATGGCCATAAGCTAGCAGAGAGCAGATTTAGACTGGACATTAGGAAGAACTTCTTCACAGTTAGAGTGGCCAAGGTCTGGAATGGGCTCCCAAGGGAGGTGGTGCTCTCCCCTACCCTGGGGGTCTTCAAGAGGAGGTTAGATAGGCATCTAGCTGGGGTCATCTAAACCCAGCACTCTTTCCTGCCTATGCAGGGGGTCGGACTCGATGATCTATTGAGGTCCCTTCCGACCCTAACATCTATGAATCTATGAATCAATATCATCTACGTGGCACACACTGTGGCACATACTAGCTCTTAAAACAGGCCCCTGCCAGCTACATCGGGGCAGCTACGGATGCAGCTGGCAGCTTCCAGGTCCGGACATGGAGGTGGGGGGGGGGGGGGGGGGGACACGGGACAGCGGGGCCCATTAAAGCTGCGGACAGGTGGACTCTGGCTACGAGGGGAGACAGATGGATGGGGACACACGTGCTAAAGCTGTAGGTGGGTTCAGGCTTCCATGCTGGTTGCAGCCCCAGGAGGGAAGGAGGGAGAGGAATGTGGCCCTCAACAGGTCACTAAAACTCATGAAGTGACCCTCAAACCCAAATAACTGCCCACCCCTGCTCTACAGTATCCCTGTCCTGCCTTCTGCCTGACTTCAGACTAACAGAGCTAATCACCTCTCTACTGTAAGTACCATTTGAAAAACGTAGAAAACATAAATGAAAGATGTGAAACAATATTTTTAAAACTAGCCATCTCATACAGACCAATTTTCAAAAACTGCTGAGCATCCAACAACTCCCTTAGATATCAAAGGGGCATGCAGAAACCTCAGGTCTTTTGGAAAATCAGCTTGCTTGCCATATTTACTTGAATACAAGATGAGGGTTTTTTTTCCTCCAATTGGCATGGGGAAAAGTCTCTTGTCTTATAATTGCATACAAGGAAATCTCACTAAATACACTGTCTATCATTAAACTACCAAAAGCAGCATGTGCTCAGCAATGGAAACCAGCTCTGAAATTGATTAAATGCAGCCAACACTGAACATGACTATAAAACATATGGCCCACATGCACAAACATGCTGATGGGACCCTACTAGGGATGTGAACGGTTACACAATTAATCAATTAACTGATAAGCCCAGTGATAACCAGTTTTAACTTATCAGTTATCATTTAGCAGGGGGCAGCAGGCAGTCTGGCAGGGAAGCAAAGTCACACAGGTCCCCCAGCAGGAACTGGAAGATGGCAGGGCAGGCAGGAGGGAGGGAGGAGTGAGGAGGAGAGGAGGGAAAAAAGGAGCAGGAATTAGTACCTATAGCTAGGTTGCCTCGCACCTGCCTGCCGCCTGCCATGAGCAGCCTGGGCTTTGGGAAGGCCCCTGCTACCTGCCACAGAGCCAGGACTGCTTGAGGCAGGCAGAGGGGATTCTGCAAGTAGCTGTGAAGAATGTAGCCAATTGAGAAATTATTTGGGCCCCAGGGCCACTTAGGCAGTTTTGGTGAGCTTTCACAGCCACACACCCCCTTCCCCTCCCCCCACCTGCCCTGCCACCAGCTCACCAAACCTCCCTAAGGGGCTCTGCTCCACACTGAGCTGGGCAGGTGGCTGGGATGGGGCTGCAGACAGGCAGGGCAGGGAGTAGCATCCACGAGCAGGATGGGCAGGCAGGGCCAGAGCTGGGATCATAGGGCCATGGCAGCATGGGGCCAGGACCCAGAGCAGACCCATGATCCACTCCCCACATGCCCCTGCAATGGGCACCAGCTCTGTAGGCGGGAATATACATGAAGCAGATCGCAGCTCTGCCCCAGACCTTGGACCCACACTGTCACCTGTCCGGGCCTCTCAATTAACCAGCATATTTTGTTATCCAGCACCCCCCATTCCCCATGGGTGCTGGATAGCAAAGCTTTTAGTGTAGATATATTATACTAGCAAATTGCCCATCATGAGCGACCTGGGGGGGGACACGACACCCTGTAGTGCCACCACTTCACCTCCAGTCCTGTGCGCCCTCACCATCCCCTGCATCTGGTCCTGTGCGCCCCCCACCCCCCACGTCCCTCCCCCACGTCCGGCCCTGTGCACCCTCCCCACCCCCTGCCACTCCACCCCATGCCACTGCCAGCTCCCAGGAACGGGGGGGAGGGGAGGTTGCAAGCGGTGGCAGGTGCCACCTCCTGGAAGCAGGCAACATCCCCTCCCTCCCCACCTCCTCTCCCCGCTGCCTCTCCCTCTCTGCCGGCCGTTGTTGGGGCCAGGCGGCAGTGGCGCTGGTGGCAGCAGAGGTGGAGGGGCGTTGCCACCAGAAACTCCCCCTTCCCCTTCCCACTTTACTCCCTCCCTCCCTTCCTCCCCTGATGCCTCCCCATCCCTACCAACTGTTGGGGGGGGGGGAACCGCACAGCAGCTCCCTCACTCCCTCTGTCCATAACGCTCTAGGCCCTTGCAGCCAATTGTGCACACCCTCTTGGCTCATGCACAGTTGGCCTGCAGCTTTATGGATGGACAGACAGATAGACAAACAGACTACGGGTTTTATTATATTAGAATACTGGGGGGTCATCTTACATTTGAGTAAGTGCAGTATCTTACTTTGCATTTGGTGATGTTAAAAACCATCCTATGACTATTAAACAAAAAGATTCCAATCACTCTGAAACAATAATCTGTCCTTTTCATTATTTGGTACCTAATTTTTGCTTCCTTCACAAAATATATCATTAGCATCTAGACTGTAAATGAAAATATTAAATAGTGTTTGATGAAGAACCAGTCCCCAGGGGAACAAACAAGCAACAGCTACATTCATGCAGAAGCAAGACGTGCCAAAGCTCTTCTCAAAACTAAGACAGATTTATGAATAAGTCCTGCCAATGTTTGCGGTACTTATTCCATGCTGACTCCATGGCACAATTGTTTTAAGCTCACACTTTATTTCAGGGTTTATAGATATATACAATATAGGGTGAGTCTATTACAATAGCATACTTTATGAATAGCTTATGAGTTTGGAAGATGTTGTTTGCGACAGTCCACTATTCTGGGAAGCAATCTGCTGTAGTTCTAGCATAAATAGCTCTTTAGCAATTATTAAGTCATTTTGATAGACTCTGAACAAGCAAACCATTGCAGAGGCTCTGTTTTAAATGTGTTTTGGCTTAAAAAACTAAGAAAACAATGAATAATAGAAGTCTTATTATAAACACAACTTTTCACATAATTAAACAAAAACAGTTTCAACTTGGCATATTCTAAATGTTAAAAATTCTCTGAACTGACTGGGTGCCAGTTAATTGAGAAAAACAATTAATTGCTATTAAAATGAATGAATGGGCTGCAAAATAAATAAAAAAGTTTCTCTTACTGGTGGAGTTGATAGTTCCACCTATCACTAAGGTTGCCTAACATTTCCCATTATAAGATTCTGTTTTCACTTGCTTATAATTTTGCCAAATGTTAAGTATTTGGGCTGAAATTTTCCAAGCCAGAGGACTGCCTCAAGCTGATATTTTTCTGCCAAAGCAGTTTCCAAGAACAAGGCTAAGGAAAATATTATTTTTTAATGTTAAAAAAAAAAAATCTGGTAAACTCCTCTTTGGATAGCTTTAGTGCTGCTAAACCACAGGCTTTAGAGCACAGACTAGACATCTGACAGAACCCAACCTTTGTATCATATAGACATGTCTTTTGTTTTCCCAGTGAAACCCTATCCAAATTTTGCTTACTCATAAGCCTCTGCAAAACTGCACTTCACACTCAGTAGAGACTTGCTAGATAAGAACCACTACCAAAGACCATGCCTAAGGTTCTTGCAGCTTCTAGTACTAACCAAACCCTATGTGCTCAAACCCTTCACAGGTACTGTGTGTGACCGGACTGAATCTGTGCTATTCTTGCAAAGCAATTCACCATAGCGCAGCCCTGGGCTACCAGAAGGCCAGAGTTCCCCAGTAGTTCTGGGCTGCAGCAGTGCCAGGCACTAGAATGAGGGCCTGTTTTCTTCATGCTCTCAATGATGACTCCCCCTCTGCTGGACTGGTGCCAGGCATCTGATTCAAATGCAGATGGGTCCAGAGCCAGGTCAAAGGCATTCCAGGGGACAGCCAGGGAAGTAAACTGGGACAAGGAGCTTGGATAGTAGACATTGGGACTGGGGGCTGGCAGAGGAGTTTTGGCATTAGTCTGGGAGGCAAATAGCCAGTAGGTGGGTGGGGGAAATGAGACTCGATGGACAGCTGGAAGGAGGGACACAAACAAACTGAGGAGTTAGAGGAGGAGAATAGGAACAAGGAAGTAAAGTAAAAGTGAAAATTAGGACTGGAAGTCTGCAGGATTCAGACTAGACAAGGACAGGGGGATGAGAAACCTGAGGAGTGGAGACTGGGACTGACTACCAGAAGGAAGAGGTAAGAAAAGTACTGCAAAACATTAATACAAAAGATGGGGAATGACAGTATTAAGGCTGCCTGTGAAGTCTTTATTTATCTTTTTGTGCATATGCAGTATCGATACCGTCTTTAATTATTAGAATCACAAATTATTTTTCCATAGGATATCTGCTTCATTCAACGCACAGGATATTTAATATATTTTTCTCCATTTTGCTCAATGTCTGACCCCAAGCCTTACTTACTGTACACTCACTGAACCCTGTTTGGAAGATGGAATTAATTTTCTCCTAGGATTTTCACTACTGCTTATTATCATACTGGCACTGAGTGCTTCACAGTATTTATGAGTTTATCTCTGTAACCCCTCTGTGAGAAGTATTATTTGCATTTTTATGAAAGGAAACTGAGGCACAAGGCAATTAAGATCAAAAGCATCACCTAATTTTTGATGCTCAGAGTGAGACACCTGGTATTTCAGAGTGCTTAGCATTATACTGTACGTAATATGTTCAAAGCACAGAGCATCTTGACTTCAGCTGACGCTGTGACTGCTCAACAGTTGTGCAAATTAGACTCCAGGCTTTCAGGTCCACTACAAAAGGAACACTTATTTAGGAATCACTGTGAAAAGGTAAGGTTACTTAACTTGCCCTGCATCACATGGGAATTTCTTAGCAGAAGCAAATACATAATCCAGTTCTCTAAGCCGGCATTCTGTTATTTTAACCATGAGGCTGCCTCCCTTTTTCACCCTGTAATCCCCCATCTCATTCGCTCCCCACCTTTTAACTTCTGCAAAAGATGAAGTAGGGTTTCTTACAAACCGCCCCCGTCAGTACAAAACCTCAATTCATCTTCAGTACTGTACAGGGTGGGGAAGAAACAGCACATGATCTTGTGTGTAATGGTAAAGTCTTTAATTTATATGTACAAGACAGCTCAATTAAGGTAGCACAGGCAGTCAAACTTTTGACTGCTTGACTCTGCAATCTTAACATTACTCTTGAAGCGGGGCGCTTGGCACACAGACTACAGAGTTTAATTTTGCCCGCTGGGTGGCAGTCACGTTTCACTGGGATCAGAATATATATGTACAAACCTATAGACACATCCATAGAGGAGTACAAAATTAAAACACTTAAGCACTGTGCTTCTTACATGCCTGAAACTGAAAATAAAACAAAGCAAACAATAAAACCATTGGGGTAGGCTTCAGCAGCACAGCCTGCTCCCCCATTTTAACACTGGCTTCTGGTTAGCAGGACTGTCATGTTGAAACATTTCTTTCATTTAACTCCCTAAAGTCTGTGGCTGTACAGGAACTGACACTATTTCAATGAATCTAAAGAGGTAAGGATTTTTTGGGACCTGATAACTTTTATTGGACCAACCGCATGGCTGGGATAAAGCTAAGACAAGCTTTTGAATGCAAGGCATTCTTCATCCTGGGCCACCACGGTTACAGCGCGACTCTGACACTACCACAACAGAGCCAAAGGTATTCAGAAAAGTTTGGTTTACGATTCCTAGCCGTGACTCACAATGACTTTGTGGCACCTTTTTCAGAGGTGCCAGGCAGAAGGGAATAACCTGTGACAAGGGGAATAATCAATCTCGAAGGATTATAATAACCCCGTTTTGAAGGGCTATAATAATCCTGTCTTGAAGGAAAGAGCCTCTGCCTCAAAGGGTTATAATCACCTTGTCCTAAAGGAGTCAGCCCTGTCTTGAAGGGGGCAGCCCCATCTGGAAGGGTTATAACAACCCTCCCTACAAGGGGAATAATCCTGTCTCAAGGGGAATAACCCAAGGGAATAATCTTGTGTTGAGGGTTATAATAACCCTCTCTCCATGGAAATAACCCCACCCTGAAGGGAAGAGCCCCTGCCTCAAAGGGTTATAACCTCGTCATAAAAGGGACAGTCCCATCTGGAAGGGTTACAACACCCTCCCCCCAAGGGGATATAACCCCATCTCAAGGGGAATAATGTCCACCTTGAGGGGTATAACCAGTTGTGGAAGGGTTATAACCCCCACTCCATGGAGATAACCCCACCTCAAAGGAAAGAGCCCCTGCCTCAAAGGGGTATAATAACTTTGGCCTACAGGGCACAGCCCCACCTGAAAGGGTTATAACAACCCCGTTTGCAAGGGGAAATAACTTCTACCTTGAGGGGAATAACTTTGTGTGGAAGGGTTATAACAACCCGCACTCCATGGAGATAACCCCACCTTGGAGGGAAAAGCCCCCCTCAAAGGTTTATAATAACCTTGTCCTAAAGGGGACAGCCCTGTCTTGAAGGGTTACACCCCTCCCCTCCCCAGATAACCCCATCTCAAGAGGAATAAACCCACCTTGAGGGGTATAACCATGTGTAGAAGGGTTGTAATAGCCCCCTCTCTGTGGTGATAACCCCGCTCGGTAGGAAAGAGCCCCCTTCCCAGGGGGTGACAAGACCCCCGCCCCAAAGGCCAGCCGGCTGCGGAAAGGGACAGCCCCGCATGGCCCGGGGGGCACTGACAGCAGCCCCGTGCAGAAGGGGGAGTCCCTCCAAAGGCCGCCCGCCAGGGAGGTCTTAAGAGCCCGCTCTGAGAGGCGGCGCCTCTAAAGCCGAGGCAGAGGTTTGCTTTTTGTCCGGGGGGGGGGCTCATCTGGGTTCCCCCCGCCCACGTGTCAGCTCCGCCTGTGCCCCGCGGCAAGTCCCGCCACTGGCCCCACCGGGGATCCCAGGGTTGTTGCCCCCCCGCCCGGCACACGCACGCACCTCCACCCCCCAGATCCCCGGCGGGGCTCGAACCCGCGCCCCACGGCGCGCGCAGGCTGGCGGCCAGCCCCTCCCCGAAAGTTCTCAGGCGGTGGCCCCTCGCTGGGGGGCACTGCCCCCCTCCCCCCGGTTCCCCCGAGCGCCTGATTGGTCACAAAGGGCTCGCGAGCGACCTGTAGCGCCCGCCAGGACCACTCACCCGCTCGGCGTTGCCTCCGCGCGCGGCTCCCCGCAGAGCGCTCGCTCTCCCGGCGGGGGATGGGGGAGGAGGGAAGAGCGCGGATTGAGTCCTCTCGGCGCCCGTAGGTCGGCCCCCCCACCCCCCCCGCGACAGGCCCGGTGCTGCCTCCGGCTCGGTCGGCAGGGCCCGCGCGCGGCGATGTGAGTGCGGGGCTGGCGCGCGGCGGGAGGGGAGGTGCGCGAGGCCTGAGCCGGCCCCCGGGGGTCACTCGGGTCCTGCAGAGCGCGGGGTCTCGGGGTCCTGGCGGGGCGCCTCCGTGGGCAGGGATCCTGGTTTTCTCTGGCTTAAAAAAAAATATCCATGATTTTCGGATTACAAAAGTAGCCACAAATCCACATTTTTCCGCGATTAAAATGAAACGCCACTATATGTATTTCTGTTTCTCTCTCTATATGAGTGGCGTTTCATTTTAATCACAGAAATGTGGATTTGGGGTTACCTTTTTTAAATCTGAAAATTGGGTTTTGGGGTGGCTGCTGGTTTTTTTAAATAGGAGAAAACTAGGATCCCTGCTGATGGGGCATGTCGACCCTGAGGCTTTGCCTGGGAGGCCTTTTGCAGCCCTGTGCAGTGGAAAAACAGCACTCTCCTTTTCCTGGAGGCAAAGAAATGAGTGAAGAAGAGGGTGGGGCGGGGTGCCTCAAGTCTCCAAAGCTCCACTTGTAGGAGTAGAGAGGTGGGACTGGAAGGGCTCTGGGGAGGGCTAGGCAGGTGATTCTCAGCCTTTTCTGTACTCATTTTTTGGCTCATTTGTAAACAGCATTGGCCAGTCCTGACGCAGTGCCCTTCACTCTCAACTTGCTCCCCAGGCCTCCAGTGTCTGGGGCAGGGAGCGGTGTGTGGGGCTGGGGGGCCCCCCCAAGCAGCCCCTTGCAGGCTGGAGCTCTGCCAGCCTGTGAGGGAAAGGCCACGGTTTCCTATGTTCTTCTCCTTTGAAGGAGAATCCATTTTTAGAGCTTGTTCATGACCCCACTGTATATTCGTGCAGCTCACTTTTGGGTCATCACCCACAGGTTGAGGAACGCTGCTCTAGTCCAATCCCTGCCTGAGCTAGGATCATCCCTATCCAAACCATCCCATACAAACAGCCAGTCTTGCGGGGCTGGGGTGCAGAGGGAGACAGCCCAGGCTGTGGCACATGTGGCCAGTTCTGCTGCCCCCCCATGGAGTGCAGCCCTCTCTATCCCCACACACGGCTCTCAGGCATGCTGGGAGCTGTAGTCAGTGGGGGTGGGCAGCCTTCAGGAGGTGTAGCAGCCCCCATGGTGGCAGCTTGCTCTTACCCTCGCTCTCCAGCTGCATCAATTGGCATCTCCCCAGCCTACCTTGTCCCCTTTTTCCTGTGTAAGGCAGTGTAAACAGCTGTGACAGGGAGCTGAGACCCTCAGCAGCTCACCTGAACTCCTTAAGTGGTCCTCCAGCCCAAATAAGTTCCCACTCCTGATCTAAACTCTACATAGGTCTGTCTATGTGGCACTAGTCTTCGCACCCTAACCTGGCGCAGGTAAAGTGGGGGAACCGCTACTATACATCCATGAGTAGCAGCACTGTGCTGGCTAGAGCAGTGATTAACTGTGGTGGTTACCAGCTTTATTCCTGGGCATTGTGTACAACCATCCTTTGGTCTGCCAACCTTTGTTATGCTTCCTAATACAGGGCCATATAGTGCAGCTGGATCAACATGAGCAAACTCCTGGGCCCCCACGGAGTCCCTGCTGACTTCTGTGCCCCCTGTGATTTGGCTTTGCTGACCTCTTACATCAGGCCATGGGTGGTCATAGGGTCCTATGAAAATGTTTGATGTTGCTGAACTGATCTTGCAGCATGAGGTATAAATTTGCTTGCAGATTTATGCAGGGGTCTACCAGCTTCAGTACTAAATTCCACTGTAGGTAGTGGGGTGGACCCACTTGTGCAGATCATCTTACAGGGTTTGGGGTTCATGGTGGGGGTGGTATTCTTTGGATTGGTAGCAAGTAAAAAGAGGTGTCTACCACATGTGAGTAGCCCTAGTCACCTTAATGAAAATACTCACAGACTAAATGTTTAACAGGTTCTTTTGAGGGGGCAGAATAAGAGCTTTATATTAATAAATTGTACAGGCTGTTGCAGGCAGAAACTTTGTTGTGATAGGGGTGGCTAGGGCCCCAATTTGGCACAGCAGAAATAAATGCACACAAAGAAATTAACATTGAAGTGTGATGGTCAGCTTGTAAAATCAGGCCTTTGGAAACCTGGAAAACTAGAAAAAGCACAGGCCTGTCGCACCCCAGAGCTGGGGCGGGGGGGTGGGGTGTTGGAGAAAGTACAGTCTGGTCAGTGACAGGAGCAAGTACATTTTGTACACAATCCCACAGGTTAGGAACCATTTTACAATTGTGTAATGTGCTGTGGTTCTGACACCTGGGGTGTGGGTGAGCACCCAGCCCAGCATGCCCTGCTGGGAATATTTTTTTACTTTTCTGATTTTCCTTCCCCCCCTAAACATGAGTTCATTATACAGTACTTCAGTATCCTGCAGTTGGCCAAAGTCTGCAGTGTGCTTGTGGGATTTGCAGTTGCCAGGGTATCAGGCAGGGAGGGAATGTGCTTGGACTTGCACTTTTTGGTTTTGGGGGTAAAGACATGAGGAGCCACCATTGAGTAGAGAGCAAGGACACATCTGGTGGTTAGAAAGATAGCTAACCACCAGAGGGAGTGATTAAAAAGTACTAAAAAAAGGGGAAAAAAGGAAGGATGTGTACCAGAGTAGGCAGTTACAACAGCTGTGGGGAGGAGATAGCATTGAGAAGCATTGCAGTGTGGGATACCTGAAGTACTAAACCAGGGGCGGGCAATTACTTTGGGCAGAGGGCCGCTTACTGAGTTTTGGCAAGCCATGGAGGGCTGCATGACAAGCAGCCCAGGGCAGATTATAATTAATTTTCTAAATTTTTTAGGGGCCCTGAGGGCCAGATACAATGGCCTGGCAGGCTGCATTCTGCCCACCCCTGGTCTAACAGACCTGTGTCACTGAACACTTAGTGTCCACACGGTGACACCAAATTCAGTCAGTTCAAAATAGTACTTGATTTTCCAAGTACATGTTTAAACTGTTCCAGGCATCTTCAAACCGGTTTAGCCTGCTCCAGTTTGCCTGCCTATCTGCCTGCTCCAGATTTATAACACATGTAACCATTCTAAGTGTTGTTTGCCCATGCCTTGAAAGGTTGTAGCTGTTAATTCTCTACTGAGCTTGTGTGAGCTATTTTTTTCCCCCCAGAGGTTTTATAATTTGGCTGAATTCAGGTAGATTTTTCATGGAAATGACAAAAGATGCATCCTTGACACACCCCTCTGCTAAATTTCAAGCTCCTGCAGGAAACTGTTAGAAAATTATGGAAACCTTTTCTTTAAACAGGCATGAAATTACTTAATTGTTCGTAAACCTTTTCTCAAAAATGGCTTAATGGGTTTGACTGAAATCAGGGGTAAAAGTGGGGGGGGGGGGGGGGGGGGGGAATAAGGATTAGCCTGGAGCAGAGGCAGAGAATTTCAGCCTGAACAAGTGAAAGCTACAAGTAATTGAAAACAGGAATAATAATGGAAAGAGTTAGGCTGCCTTACTAGTGCTTGGTGCTGCCAGCCTTATCTATGAATATTAAGAAATCTCAACTTTTTTATTACAAGTAACTCATGCATTGAATTCTGTCCATCCTACCAGAATTCTAGGCTTCAGAATATTTATTGCAGTATTCAAGCATTTCCTGTGTTAATTTGCAGAATGTTGTCCCTTTCTGTTCCCCACCTCACTCAGCTTAATTGCATGGTCTGTGTACAGTAACAGAATAAAAACATCTGAAGTTAAAGGAATTCCAAGAAGCACTTGGGTGGTTGCTCAGGGAGCTGTTTCCATGAAGTTCATATTAGTTCCTCCTTGCAACCCCACCTTCGCCTTAAGCTGTTTTGTTTGAACTGGAAACTTTGAACATTGTCCATAACACTGAAGCTATTTGCACTGCTCTATTACTTACTGAAAAGTATTGGTTATTTCATTGAAGACCAGTTCTGTATTCATACTTGTTTTACTCTTAACCCTCTGGATTCTACTTCTGAATTCTGTCGCTGGGTATTATTTTGATGGCCTTTGTTTGAGGATGTGGTGTAACAATAAATATTGCTGTTCTTGAAAACTGAATTACTGTACAGCAATACCCAAGTTAAGCAGTAAATAATTTTTCACCAAAACACAGCCCAGTGCCCTGCCATGCTGTCACCAGTCTCTTGCAAGTGGACCCATCACAGCATCTCCTGTGCTACCAGCCGTGTTCTAGTCACTTTTTCAAGTTCCAAGTCTGTAACATGCTATCTTTTCCAGGGGCATATTGAATTCTCAGTCCAGTCTTCCCCATGCCTAAAACTGGTGCCTGTAATCTCAACACCATCCCAGCCACACTCGCCTGTGCTTCTCTCCTAAGAGTCCCAACTAGGCACATGTGGGTACAAGATTGCAGGAAAGCAAGGAACACAGGCTTAGTAGAGGGTCAGCTAACCCTTAAATGGTGTTACAGAACTATGGATCTTTGCTAAAAAACAGAAGTCCTGAGACGCCCTCATCTGGTATGCTCTTCCTGTATGAGTGAGTTATAAGTTAGGGAGAATCTGTTGTCCTTTTGTCAGGCTCAAACTGAGAAAATGATTCAGCATTTATACACGTGCTTCCGGAGGCACTTTAATTAGAGTGGCTCTACGAGCCACTCTAAAGCGCCTGGAGCATCGCACTTACCAATGTCCCCATGCTGAAAGATGACAGCGGGAGTGCATTAACTAAAGTTTGTTGAACAAGCTTTAAAGCACTCCAGTTGTCATTTTTCATTGCAGGGATGCTGATACACATGATACTGGAGTCTGCTAGAGCGTGGTAATTTGTGGCAGACTTGATTAATCGAATCTGCTCCAACACGCTGGACATGCTTCAGTTGGGAGCAGCCTTGCTGCATGTGTATTAGGTGCCCATTGTTCCTAATTTGGGTCAGCAGTTGAAAGCCAGTGTTAATGGCCCTAGATTGTTCTGTGAGGACTTAACCAAGGATAGGCCATCAGTGAGGCTTCAAGTACCTTTTTTGGTAAGGTAACTAATAGAGTCCTTATAGAAGGTCAGACTTTATTTTCAATGCATAGCAGAAAATGAAGGTTATGATACAAAATAGAATTTGTAATCTGGTACAAGCATGTTTTCACTTCACCATATGCTCTAAGGGATTTGAGACAGAAAATTCTGTGCTGTCAGGGCTTTAGCCACACATACTTTGAGGTAGTAAGGGCACTAATTCTTCACCCTTGAATGTAGCCATTCTCCCAAAACAGTTGCCTGATTTATGTCTTTCTCTTACTGAATTGACCCTTTCTGTTCACTTATTGTTCATGTACCTGTAATCGATACTTTCTGAAAACAAATTATTTAATGTCCAGTGATTTAATGAGAGAATAGATGCATCTTCCTATACACTAAGCAACCAATGCAAATGTACAACACAGTGCTTAATTGACTCAAGCCACAATCCTACAAATACTTCAGCACATGGTTAATTTTAAGTGGTGTGGATTTAATACTCTTCTGCATAGAGTTTTACAAAATCTCAAACATTATGCTAGAATAGCCAAACGATTTTTATGAGAAGCAAGTATTTTTGCAGGTGATATCTTTTATTAGACAAACATTTGAATGCAGAAATTTGTTCTTCAACCTTCATATTCTAGAAACGATTTTGCTTCCTGTCCCAAAACCTTTTGCGTTACTTCTAATTGTCCAAATGTTCCGGTTCCTCAAAATGCCATAGCACACAATGTGTTTAAGTTTCGTTTCGTCATTTGTGACCAAACTAGGCATTTATATTAAATTGCTAGTTTTACATTGAAAACAAGTAAAGGATACATTTTTATTGGAAATACAATGAATTGTGTATTCCCCAAGCTTATGTATTCAGTAAGTATACCTACTGTAGTTGTTAGTTTCTGGCAGTTCGACGCTGAAAAGAAGAGAAACAAATCTGTTTTAAGTAAAAGCTTAGGCTTAGTAGACATTTTTCAGGTCTCCAAGAAACAGGTTGAGTGTAAGCCAACGCCCAAAAAACCATGGTAAAATTCATCAGTAAATCTTAATATAACCACTCCGTCCAGTTCATAACTTATTTTAGAAGAAATGTTTACCTGCAAAACTAAGAATCCTGACAAAGTTGTATTTGGTTTCTGATGTCAAAACCTTTGGGTTTGATTTTGTTTTTGGTTATGCCAAACTCTTACTACCATGTCTTCTATTTTCTTTTCTTTTTTCAGGGCTGATTACTGGAAATCACAACCAAAGAAATTCTGTGATTACTGCAAGTGCTGGATAGCAGACAACAGGCCTGTATGATGCACATTATTAATTATGATTGAAACACTAGGATTTTGAATGACATATATTTTTAAAATAACGTTCAGTTTATTACGGTGTGAAAACTTCATTTGTTTGTCTTAAAGATAATTTTGCAAGCATTAACCCTTGCACTAGGAAAAATTAGAAGACTTTCAAGTTAACGTTGTGGTTGCTTCTCTGGTTCTCAGTGCAGGACTGCACCTCTAGAATTTGATCCTAGTTTCCTTATCCACATGAATAAGAACTAGAAGATCTGGTCCTGTTCTTTTAAGCTCCCTAATTTGAATTTCCACATAGGAGCTTTGCCTCCCAGCAGATCTTCTAGAAGTGTACAGGGCTGGCACTCAACCTCACCTGAACAGAAACTGCAGGCCCACAGTTGGGTTGCTTGCTTTTAGCAAACCTTCTGAAGTTAGTGCTGCAAGCACTGAATGCCAAATCTGCATTGTGAGCTTGTACCTGGTGCTGTGTGCAGAAATACCCAGAACCACTTTAGAGCCTTTGTGTTGGGGCAGGTGCATGAGCACCTACAGTGTTACATGACTCCTACAACCCCAAGAGCTCCCAGGTTTCTCAGGCCTTTCCTACTACATCCATCTCCATGAATATACAGAGCTGCTCAACTTTTTCAGACTACCATGGTCCCAGTCTATCCCAGAAGCCTTTTGACTTCAAGGCTTTCCAGTTATCCATTTCCCACTTCCAATTTCGATTTCTGCTCCAAGTCTCAGATTTATGTGGCTGCAAATTTTTAGGGTAAGTACAGAGGTTCAAAAAGTCCAAGGCAGAAGCGATTCAATCTTCACAGGTTAGTCTAAGCTATATAGCTTGAACCAATAGCACTGTACTGACGTTCAGCATTCGGGTGGCCAAGACAGACAGAAGCCTAGACGTGCTTACTTGTATTCTCTCTCCTCCTCCCTTCGCTGCCGCCGCCCCCCACCCCCATGGCCAGCTGCCTAAGGCTACTAAACCCAGCCCAGTGGCAGCCCAGGCCTGATTGGCTCCTACCACCCCCCACCCTTTCTGCTGTCAGCTGAAGGGAGGGGAGAGCCAGCAGAAAAATCTCTCCCCAGCTCCAGTCTCTGAGAGGGAGATGTGGAATAGGACTGCACCACCTGGCCCTGGCCCCCCAGCTGGGATCTGCCTGGTGCAGGAAAGCTTCTACTTGGAGGGCTTTTCACTGCCCTCTGCCCAGCCTGGCTAGCAGGGCTCCAATTGGTTCAGCCTCACCCCCTCCCCAGCCCCCGCCTGTGAGGGGGGGGGGGGGGGGGGATGCACACACCCAGCACCACCCCCTGTCCAGTCTGCAACCAGGGGTTTTCTGGTCCCTCGCAGCCCATCTCACTGAGCTGGGATCAGTTCAACCCCACCCTCTCCCATCCCCTGCCTGTGAGAGGTGGGGGGAAAACACATCTGCCTAGCCATGCACTGGTCACCCTCCAGTGAGTGTCTACTGGATGCAGTGGTGAGGAGTCCCCACCAGAGCCTTTGTGCTTCTCTGCAGCCAAGCTTACCAGGCTGGGATCAGCTCAACCCCCCCCCCCCCCCCCCCCGGCCTGTGAGAAGTTGGGGCTAGGGAGGGGAATGCACTGGTCTAGCTGGGCACTGCCCCCCACCCCACCAGTCCGCCTGGTGCACAGCGGGGAAGCCCCCACCAAAGGTTCTTTACTTCCCTGCAGCCCAGCTCGCTGAACTGGCATGGATTCAGCTCCTCCCCCATCCCCAGCCCTCCACCTGAGGCTAGAGTGAGCGCACTGGCCTGGCCTGGCATGAGCAGCATGGGGTAGTGAAAGCCCCTACTGGGGTCTTTTTGTAATCCTGCAGCTGGTGAGCCAGGCAGGGATTAGCAAGACAGGCTGTAGGAGAGTGAAAAGCCCCAAGTGGGGTCTTCCCCCCACTCCATGCCTGGCAGACTCCACAGGTTATGGGGCACGAGCTGAGGCTGTGGAGGAACAAAAAGCTTCCAGTGAGGGCAGACCCCAGCTAGGGGGCCAGGGCCAAGTTAGTGTGTTCCCCCTGCTCCATCCTTCCCCACAGGTGTGGGGCTGGAGAGGGGGTGAGGCTGAGCTGATGCTAACTCTGTTCGCCTGGCTGCTGTGGGAGCAAGAAGCCCCCACTGCTGGGGCTTTCCTTCCCCTTGTCCTGTACAAATGGGGGCTAGAGGTTCCCTTGCCCTCCCATCCCACTGGGCTGACAGGTGCTGGTAGGGAGCAGAGGCTTTAGTGCAGGGGTGGGCAAAATGTGGCCCAGGGGCCGGATGCAGCCCACCAGGCCATTCTATCTGGCCTGTGGGGCCCCTAAAAAATTTAGAAAATTAATATTTAGCTGCCCTGAGCTGCCTGTCATGTGGCCCTCGATGGCTTGCCAAAACTCAGTAAGCGGCCCTCTGCCCAAAATAATTGCCCGCCCCTGCTTTAGTGCCTCAGCTCTTTGATGGAGCAGACAGCACAGCCCAGGGCTGCAAAGCATTCTGGGATGCGGGGGACTGTGAGTTAACTTGAATTGGAAAGGGATCTCGGACAGAAGTTCCATGTACCAGTTTAACCTAAATCAATTAAGCCTGATACTGCATCCAGCCAGGTTTATCTTAAACTGGTTTTGCCATTTTGAAACTGGTTTGTGTGCACTGAACTTCTGTTCTATTACAGGTTTAAACCAGTTTCAAATCACTTAAACCGGTTTTATGTGCAACTTCTGTCCCTAGCTGGTCCTCTGGTGCTCTGTAGGCCTTACCAGAACCTGCCTGAATACTGTGGTCATTAATCACTTAAAGTATGTTGTGAACTTTGAAAGGCTTAGAAACGCAAACCTGAAAAGGAGGAGCCAGGAATAAAGGTATGAAGCCTGGAAGCTGGAAAACCACAACATGTATAATTCTCAAACTAAACAACTCTTTGTAATATGCATAAGTGTTTTATTCTTTATTTAAAAATCCCAGAAAATGCCGATTTTGAAATCTGGAATCCTTGTGACCTACTGAATATCAAATATCCCAATGCTAGATTTAGAGTGTAACTTAATTTTCATACTATCTATTGCTGGGATTTCATACATGTTAAACTTCAAATTTCCTAAATTTTAAATGGTTAGAATTTTATTATAACTATGGTATGTTTGTAACAAATTTTACCTCTATATTAGGTTAGATGTGCTCAGTCTTAACTTCAAGTTCACCATTTCTTTCTTGCATAGGCATAGGTATAGGTTACAAATGTAACACTGGCTTATGTAAATTACTTTTTGTTAATTTTTATTTTAACTTACTTTTTTTTTTTCTCTTGAAGAGCATTGAATTTCATGAAAGGGGAAAGAACCATAAGGAAAATGTGGCAAAGAGAATTAGTGAGGTACATTTTTAATTTCTCCTTGTTTCCCTAAGGATTTAACTTTATTTCTTTTGTTATGGCCTTCATTTTTTTTTTTTCATTTGCAGATTAAAAAGAAAAGCTTGGAAAAGGCACAAGAAGAGGAAAAAATGTCAAAGGAATTTGCAGCAATGGAGGAAGCTGCACTGAAAGCATATGAAGAAGATTTAAAAAGGCTTGGAGTTAAGCCAGGTAGTTCTTATAGCTGCTAACAAGTTTAAGTAGGAGAAAAGGAATATTGGGCATATCTACACATTGTCCTATGGCAATGTAGTGACGCATTACATCACTGTATGACATGGCACAGGGACGTAGTGATCACATGGGTCTACACATGATTGCCAGCTACGGCAACATTGCAGCAAGCTCCCCGGTTATAGCATGCCACTACGGCAGGGGTGGGCCAAACGTGGCCCGTGGGCTAGATGTGGCCCACCAAGCCATTCTATCTGGCCCACGGGGCCCCTAAAAAATTTAGAAAATTAATATTTATCTGCCCCTGGCTACCTGTCATGCGGCCCTTGATGACCTGCCAAAACTCAGTAAGCAGCCCTCCGCCCAAAATAATTGCCCATTTCTGTGCTACGGCGACATAGCAATGAAATCTAACCATGCACCACATGCATGGTGCAAGAAGCACCCCTATTGTGCTGTGCTTTAGTTCTTCCAAAAGGAAGTACTAAAGCATGGCACCATAGCATTGTCACCATATGGCAACATGTAGACATGCCCGTAGAATAGTATATTTTTTAACTACTTTTGCAGGAACTATAGGACTGTCTGTCCACTGGAACAAAGATCTATAATTTGCCACTAGTCGAAATTGAAGTGCAAACAGAGCTCAAATGCGTTTATCATCATACTTCCAACTTTTTGGACCATCTATTTTCGGTGTTGAAATTAAAAAAAAAAAGTGGTAACAAAGATTTCCTAAACATTAACTACATTACATCTTATAAGCACTACAACCCAATGACATAGCATGCAGTGGTTTAACACGTGTTCAACTTTTGCCAGTAGAAGCAAAGTCCCTTGCAAATAGTGGCGCTTTCAATCACCAGTCAACTTTGAGCCAATTTTTTTCATCAAATCTTCTCCACCTCTTACAGTTTAGTAGGTACATTTCTTCATTTACCATGAGGATAAGGTACCTATTTTTAATAAGTCCTGTTAAGGTGATGTCCCAGTGGAGACCATCTCCTCCATAACTCTTCCAGCCTCTACAGACCCAGGGTTCAATAGGCCTGAAGCAGTCCTTCAATTTAATTTTTTTTTTGCATGTGTGTTTCTTCAGAGATGTAACTAACAAGTTTTGTGCTCTGGGCAAAACCCTGCTGGAGGTGGGGTTGGAGATGAGGGGAAAGAGGTGTCAGTCTTACCTGCCCTGAGGACTCAGACTGCTGCTGCCTTGTTGCTGTCTTCAGGCACTTGGATACTGTTGCTGATAGGGTGGAGCTACTGTTACAGCAGCAAAGACTCCCGTATGGGAACTGCCATTCCAGCACCCCTTCCAAGTTGGCCCACAGGGCTGGTGCCCCGCTTGCCTGTCCCTAATTACACTACTGGTTTCTCATGCGTATAATCAGATTGCCTTGCAATAGTAAAATCTTGTTAAAAATGAAAGTCTTCTTTACTGTAATACTGTGAAAGAAGAAACTGCATTGAACTAACAGCTATCTGCTGCATGCAGAATGCTCAATATGCAGTATGTAAATTCTGATAATTACTCTTTAAAGAGGGTGTTGGTTTCTTTAAGAGTCCATAGGTCCCAGCTCCACACAAACTAAACAAGTGGAAAAGAAAGAAAAGAAGGAAAAGAAAAAAAAGAAAGGAGTCACCTCAAAAATGTCATCAGGAGAAACAAAGGAGTGGGTACAAGGATTTTCTCCTGAGGGTTACA
This sequence comes from Alligator mississippiensis, assembly GCF_030867095.1. Classification (NCBI taxonomy): domain Eukaryota; kingdom Metazoa; phylum Chordata; order Crocodylia; family Alligatoridae; genus Alligator; species Alligator mississippiensis. The sequence continues at coordinate 407,827,388 of NC_081824.1, forward strand.
CATATTACTACAATACAATTACAGGAGGTGAGTGTGGGCCAGATGCAAGTATTTTGTCTAAAATGGAATTCTCTATATTTCCTTATTCTTCTCTTCTTCTAATGTTTATAGATAATTAATAATTACCCACGTTTTAAACAGTCTTGATAGAATAAAGTAATTAATCTTATAATTATGTGAAAACATCCAGAATTTAAGATGGGCCTTATTGATATTTGTTATTAATAAAGAAGTAGTAGCAGCAATCATGGACACTCTTGGAAATTCTTAACCCCCTAAAAAGTTTAAATGCACAGAAAGGATTTTTTTTGTTCTCCCAACAGATAATTGGAATCCCCAATATCAGGATTCATCTACATAGTAGACAATTTTTGGAGCATAAATAGTATATTGAGTGGATGAGATTAGATCTTTTGATTATTGTATTTCATGTTTACATTTGCAAGATTGCCACATGGGGGGGGTAGCGTGTTGGTAGGACTACTTTAATGGGTTTTTTTGGTTTTGAATTTAGTATTTGTAGCTGTTGTTTGCCTTAGAGTAGGGCTGTCCAGTTGGTGGTCCATGGACCACATGTGACCCCAGGGTGTGAATCTGAGGCTGTGGCCCTCAGCCATTCAATAGTTGGACAGGTCTGCTTTAGAGCTTTGGTGAGATCCTCTGTTATGACTCAGTAGGTATATTACAAACTATTTCTTGCAATTGCAGGGACTGGCATTGGTGACCTTCTCTATGCTTTCTGATTGATCTGTTTTTCAGTTTCAGCTGGCCTGTGCTCTCAAAAGAAAATATCCTAAATTACCATAACGGTAATAACTACATATCAATCATGATGTAACAGAACATTGTTTTTTGAGCTAGGGTACATGTTATACCTGTGGTTGTGCAGTGAACTTCTAGCAGGTTGAAGGAACAGATGGGGAGAGGGAAGAAAGTAGAAGAAAAAATGAAGAACAACTCTACAGAATTTCCTAGGTTGTTGGAGGCTTTGCTTGTTTGGTTATGGCAAGATAGCATTACTTTTTCTTTATCGCTAAAGTGCAACAAAAACTGTAACAAACTTAAAAGGTTAATGCAACCTGAAAAAGTTTGGGAATCACTGTAAGAGCAATTTGGAAGACTTAACGGGGCAGGTTCTCATGCTCTTACTCCACAACTAGTCTTATACACTTCATTGGGACGGCTCTTGGTTTACTATTCAGTATGGGTAAGAGTATCACAATGTGATCTAGTGTTATTTTTCTAGATATACAGTACATATGTTACTTGTGCACGTGTGTGTACACATCTGCATTATACTCTTTTAAACTATTTATTTGAAAGGTTAATAATAAAAATGGCCAAAAATAATTGATAAATGAAATATTTTTGTTCTAAGAGTCCCAGTGGGAGAAGCCTGAAGGATTCCAAGACATCCCCCAGAACTCTCAAACGGTAATCACACGGCATTATTAGTACTTTTCTTTACTTGTAGGATTTACTTCAGAAAGATTCTTGTAGCCTAATTGTCTCATCTATCATGCATCTATTATTTTTAATACCTAATCTAACCTGTTTGTATTTTGGAGATTAGAAAATGCATTGTGGCTTCAGTACATATAACAGCAAAAGCTAAGCTAGGGTTAAAAGTACACTTTCACTACAAATTGCTGTTTTTAATAACTGATAAGTGTGTGTATCTATATATATCTTTGTATCATGATATATATATATATATATATATATATATATATATATATATATGTATAGATGTATATGCATGTGTGTGTGTGTATGTCACTATATACTGTATATAGATACACACACAATTTATGTTTATGAGGGATTTTCAAAGGCACATAAGTAGTTTAGGAGCACAGATTCACAATGCTTCTAAATCATTATTGCACATTTGAAAATTTTACCTATATATAATTTGAAATGTTGCTTTTGTCTATTATATCTTTTAAATAACTTCTGTTAGGTTTTTTTGAGTGAAATGGAACTGTGCAAATCTAGGGTGCAGTATTTTCAAACTCCACAGAACTACAAATCGTGGCCTAAGATCTCTGGAGAAGTCCATTTTTGGTTTCCCGTAACTTCCTTAGTTTAAGATATAAAGTTAGCATATCTTGCGAAGTGATTCAGTTTAGAGAGTTAAGAAACGTGCTGCAGTATTGTGATGTTTTTCTTAAATATATACTGAGGAAATTACAGGGAAAAACTAATAATGAATAATAAACTAATGCTTAAAGAACATATACATCAGCAAAAAAAGTATTCTAACAAGGTTTGTTTGGTAATATATTCTACTGGACCAATTGTATAGTTGAAAGAGATGTTAGACAAGCTTTTGGAGAAGAAAGCTTGTCTAAGATTTCTCCCAACTTTACAGTTGTCCAGTAAAAGCTGTCTTCAAACAAACTTTGTTTCCTACATATTCCCTGGACCACAAGGACTACTACACAATACTCTAACCCCAGAAATAGCTTAGTCACAATTTTCAGTGTGTTATATTTCTCTACCCTACCTTCTCCATGTGCAGTATTCTGGGTTACTGGTAAGTTTCAGAGACCATCCATGTTTTACAACCAGTAAGAAGTTAGCTTACTGCTTAGTTCTCCCACACCTGAGCAGGGTGGAGTAATAACACAGCACTGTGTACTTAGAAGATGGCTGCTACTGTGATAAGACCATATAAATACTGGTAGACACCCAGCAGCCTGTGAAAACAATCAGCAGAACTATTGATAAAGGAAACCATCTGTTTCACTGCTCTGTTGGGTCAGGGAAAGAATGCTCCACGCCAAGCAGACTCTACTGCTAATAGAAAGAACTGTGTTATACCTCAGGCTGTTTTTTTTTCATCTCATCTGTAGCTCTGTAAAACCACTTCCCATTTTGTCGTTTTTCTTGAAACTAATGCACTCAAAATTTGCAAAATATATCTTGAGGAAATTTGTGGGCATTTTTTTGCCTTCTCTGAATCAACTGATTTAATTTATCTAAAACCATTTATAAAACTTAACAAAATACTAAGTATCTTTACGCTTTGTCAGCTGTGTCATGGTTAGTCATTAAGCCACATTTTACTTTCTTTTACTTTTACTTTCTATGTATTTTTTCATTAGACAGCAGTATGGGTGGAAGGAGTCACTGAAGATGGTCATACATATTATTATAATACACAGACTGGAGGTAAGATGCACTAGTTTCTCAGTTAAGCCCTTTCTGGAATTACTTAATGGACACTGAATTAGCCCTTTCTGAAAAGATAAGATTTTCTGTTCTGTTTTTTACTATGTGCACTTTCTTCTAGTTTTTGAATCTTGAAATTGGTAATAGTCATTAAAATATGTCTGTTGCTTAGGTCATTTTTACCCTTAGCTGAGGATCATCTGATGCTGTTTGTTTTGTTAAACTATTCCCACTGTTTCTGGCCTCCAGGCACATGGTTGTATACAGATAAAAGGCTTCTTCATCATTTTTGACAAAATGGCAATGTAATCACCAGGGATCCGGGTTTTCTGTTTCCTGTGGGAAAACATGGATTTTCCCATTAAAGAAAAAAAACATGGGTTTTCCCCTTTAAAGGAAAAACATGTGGATTTTCCCTTGCAGGCTAGTCAAGTTCCTGGGGGAAGTGGGGGAGGGTAGTCTGAGGCAGGGGGTGCCATGTGCGTATGCATGCGTGCGCACACATGGTTGGAGTGGGAGAGGGAGTGGGGGTGGGATGGAACACATGGCATGGAACTTTCCCTCTTGGTGACTGAGAGGTATGGACTGAATTTCCTGTGCCATGAAGCCCGCCTGCCGCCTTAGTGCCCTTTGCCTCCTCTTGTGCTTGCTGGCAGGTGCACACAAAAAGGCAATGTCAGAGAGGCAAGGAGGGAAGGGGACATAGGGCAAGAGTACCCCAGGGGGCATGGGGGGCATGTGCCCCCCAGATTTCTGCAGGAATAGTGGGACATGGGGCTGTAGCCTGGCCAGACAGGCACTGGGCATGAGCGACCTCCATGACCCAGAGGGCAGAGCAGGGCGGGAGGCTTTATGCTGCAGCTGCCACCCCTGCTGCTGCTGGGCGTGCAGGGGGCACCTTGCCATGGTGTGACTGGCATGGGACTCCTGGCGGCAGCAGTATCAAATCTCCCTGCTCTTCCATCCCATACCAGGTCCCGCCTGCAGGGCCGCAGAAGCCCCTGGGGGAGAGCAGCAGGGCAGGGAGCCCCAAGCACTGCAGTAGGCAGCCCACATCCTCCTCCCACCTGCCTGTGGGCTCCACTTGGCTCTGATCTGGCCATGCTGGTGTGAGGCAGGCTCCATGTTCCTCTCTCAGCAGCTGAGGCTTGGGGACTGCTGGTTCACTGCGCCTGGCTCCCACAGGGTAGGGAGCTGGGAGAGGGCAAGATGCAACCTGTAGCCCTGGCAGCTGGCTGCTCCCTCCAGCAGGGCTTAATGGGTAGGTGGCTGCGGGTCAGGAGCGAGGGGCCCTGGCAGGAACAGGGAGGCTGTGGGTCAGGAGTGAAGGGCACCAGGTTGGGAGTGAGGGGCACTGGCGGGGCCAGGGGACTGCATGTCAGGAATGAGGGGCCATGGCAGGGATGAGGAGTAGTAGATCAGGAGTGAAGGCCAGGGCACTGGTATATCGGGGCTGCTCAGTGCCATGAAGCATTGAGGGGGACAGCTGTAGTTAGACCTGCATCCTGATAAGCAAAGTGGGTAGGGGGAGTTCTCATGATAAAAAAAAAAAAATCAAATACCAAAGTATATAGATATTTACAATTTTATTATAATGATTGAGGCACTGGTAGGCTTCCAAATTACTTTAAAATTGTAAATATATCAATAAAACATTGTGTTCAACTGATACCTATATATAGTGGTGTTTCATTTTAATCGCAGAAAAACACGGATTTGGGGGGTTTTTAATCAGAAAATGTTACATTTTTTTATCAGAGACTTTTGAATTTTTTAACAGAAAACCAGGATCCCAGGTAATCACTTCCTATGTATCTACATGTTCAGCATGTAACTATGCAGTATAGGTTAGTGAGATGCATAATTTTTACTATCTTTGGTTGGAGACAAAAGAGGTAGACAATTTCTTTTTGTTTGTTGTTGCTTCTGGGGTGTTGTCATTGATACACCCTTAATGTTTTCTGGGAAGATGTCAAGGATGTGTGTTGTAACTTTTAATCGTAAATTAAAATATATATGACACAGGAAGCTATAAACATATTTTGATCTTAAAAGAATCCAGCCAGCAAGTGAGAATCAACTCTTTCCCCATTATTTCTATAGTGAATTTTTATTTTACCAGTTATTTCACTACTGATTTTAATACAGGCAGTCCTCAGACTTACAACACAATTGATTCCTGAAAACCGCATCTTAAGTCGAAATGTTTTATCTCGGAACCAATTTTCTCATAAGAAACAATGCTATAAATGGAGGATTTGTTCCTGAACCAAGGCCTGATACCCTATTTTAACCAAAAATCCCCAGAATTTTGTACTGAATCAATTATAGATGGGTAATATAGCTACATTAACGTATTTATATTGTAAATAGCAATCATTGATTTGGAAGGACTTCTTTGAGGTGACTTTGCTGGACTTTTTGAAAGGCTCTTTGTTGGACTTTTTGAAGGGTTCTTGGCTGGAGTCTTCTCAAGAGTCTTGACTGCAGGTTTTTCTGGAGTCTTGTCTCCTTTCTTAGAGAAAATGTCCAAGGAAGTTTGGACAGATATTCTCCAGGGAGATGAGCAATGCAGCAAACTTGTTCGCTAGTGTGGCGTCGCATCAGAACAAACATTGTAAAGTCAAAACTGACGTCATAAAGTTGAAACAGGGGTGTCAATTTATAAACGTTGTAAGTATGAAATGTTGTAACTCGAGGACTGCCTGTAAAGAACCAAACAACTGGCCTGGACCCTATCCTTCTGCAGGAATACCAGAAGGAGAGAGCTCAGAAGAGGAAGATACTGCAAAGAACCTCTAAGCTTTTTTCTAAAATGGATTTTCTTGCTTGGGACAGCTTGCTGCATAGCCCTTCGGAACATGCAGCTCTTCTGTTTCTAAATTGTGCTGCTCCATAAGAGGCAAGCCTCTGCTTTTCTCACAGCTCTGGGTTCCCCATTCTGCTCCAAAGCAGGATAGGTCCCGTGAAGCCATGCACCAGTCATTCCCAATCTGCTAGCCTGCGAATTGCTCCCTGCAGGAGGGAATTCCTACATATAGAGGGAAGGAAAGAATGGAAAGATAATGCAGCATCGAGCTGTATTAACTAAGTGCAAAAATCCTTGTTTCTTACTCCATTCTCCCATTAACCTTCCTACTTCCAAGCCCTTATATCTATGAGCTCTGAGTTAGGAGGAGTATATTAGCACAGATATTATTGCGGAATATCTGAGCTCCACTGTATGCAGGATAATAGAGTGCCTTACAGAGAATCCGTGTGCTTTTCTGTTTTTACATTGCAAATATCAGGTGTAGAAAGTCTTTTCTTCCTTGTTGTCTGCAGAACTGTCTTGTATGAACATGGTTTCTCTTAATATCCTTCTGATGCATTAAAGGGAACGGATAGTGTTGGTTTTTTTTAAACAAATAACACCAAGGCCAGCTTGTAATAGGGTTACCCATGTTGGTAGTGGAAGCTTCAGCAGCCCTTTCATAGTAATGCTCATTTCATTGCTATCAGTAGCACAAGGTTTGAAGAAAAATGCTACTATAGAAAATGCCCTACGCAGGGAGCTCTCTTAGTCCAGTGGTTCTCAACTTTTTTGTACCAGGACCCATTTGTAAACATTGGCCAGTCCTGATCCAGTACCCCTCACTTCCAACCTGCTGCCCCCAGACCCTAGCTCCCAGTGTGTGTGGCAGGGGATAAGTGGGGCGGGAGGCCTGGAGGCCCCCAAGCAGCCCCTTGCAGGCTGCAACTCTGTCAGCCTGCAAGGGAAAAACCACAGCTTTCCACGTTTTTCTCCTTTAAAAGAGGATCCATTTTTAAAGTTTGTTGATCCTTTTTTAAAGTTTGTTCGTGACCCTTTCATATATTCTTGCGGTCCACTTTTGGGTCATGATCCACAGGTTTAGAAACACTGTCTTAGTCCATGGTGGAAGAGGATGGTAGTGTTGACATATCTAGCAGAGAACCTTTCTTAAAATGTCATGATTTTGAGTAGAAGAAGTTGAACTAGCAAATAGCTTTAAACAATCTAATTTAAAATCCTTTCTTGGGCTGAAAAAATGAATCATGCTTTTTTTTTTTTCATGCTACATGAAAAAAACCTAAAAGGACCCTTTTCTTCAGACAGAGTAAATTTTTGTTATATCACAAATTCAGCATTTATCTGGGCTTCCGCAGAATGTGTAGTGATTTAATTATGTTAACAGCCAAGAGAATGAAAGTTGAAACAGCTGAGACCAAGAGTGATTTTAATCAGTTTCTTTTTAAGATGCTTTGATTTTTTTTCTTTTTATCTCCTATTTAACTGTAATGACCAAGCAACATTTTGTAGTAAATAAAATCTTTGTAAAAAAGATTAAAGAAGCCACCTTTCACTTGCATCTTATGCATGTAGATTAGACAGGTCCTGAGATAATCTAAAATGTTTCTCAGGTAAAAAAACAGAGAAAATCAAATTTGATATTATTGATATTTGTAAGGAAGCACAAAAATAGCTTTTCATGTATGCAAAAATATGTTTTCATTTCAAGAAGTGATTTTAAAAATCATGTTTAACTACTTGTAACTTCAGGTATATCGTCTGAATTTGTATGGTGTTACTTTTGGAGGTTTTACATGAATAGGTAACCTGTATGAAGTTCTTTGTAACCATTTTTGGAGGTGTATTGTTCATACTGAGGAGATTTTGAGGATACTGTTCATCTGTGATCATAATACAATTTTTTTAATGTTTTTGAAAATTCACATTAGCCCTGCATTAGCTTTCAGCTCATTTTGTGTTCTAAGACCAGGACAGATGTCAACAACATTTCTGTTTTGTTGTCAAAGGCTCTTTAAGCCACTAGATGTCAGTCTGATACACCTTTACTTACTGAAGATAGCATAAACGGAAAGTGTACTTTCTAATGTTTTGCACTCAGTGATATTTCTAAAAATGTATAAATTTGTGAAATAGGCATAGTAATTTTTTGTTAATGTAAATGTTTACTTCCAGCAATTTTAGAGAATTGATAGATTTTCTAGAATTAAACTGATTTGGTCAATCAAACAGAATTTGTTCCTGCAAACTGTTTTTCAGCTGTTCATATGACTGTAGGAATTTTTTTAAACTCCTTACTGAAACACTGCATTTGAAGTAGTTCATAGAACACCACATCCCTTAACATTTTTAATTTAAACTAAGGTCCTGTTCCCGAGCTGTTTCAGGGCATTTCAGATAAATGAGGTTAGAAATATGTAAACACTGCTCTTTAATTAAAGCACCTTAGTTGTTCTGTATTCTACTGACTCAGCTAGTTATAGTTTGTGGAAGGAGGTGTTGGCTTTGAAACCTGTACACGTTAGGGTAATCAAGACAAGAGGTTGTAAATGCACAGCCAAAAATTTTACCAGTTAAGAGCCATGTGGGTTATATCTGTGTTTATCTGGTTTAGTGCTGAAGGCAGGGCAGCTTTTCACTTTGTAGACTAACTAAATCAGAGTTGTATAGTATAAGCTTTCATAAGCAGCAGGATTACTTCGTCAGATTTAGTGAAGGGATGACAGGAAGCAGAGTTGCTAAGGGCCTTGTTACACATTACACTTAGGAGGTGTTTTATTTGCATCATAGCAAACATTACTACAAGGTAGAAAGTTTTTTGAGCAGTCTCATGATAATGCTTACCACAGTCTAAATAAAACATGTCCTAAACATTGGAGCTGTAAAGAATCCAGCGTGCTCAGGGGGCTGTGCCTGACAAACAACTGTTTTGTCAGTCCTAGCTTGCCCCACTGCACTGGAGTCTCCTGATCATTTTACCTCTGTGGAGCAGTTGGGTGTTAGCTCAACATGTGTTAATAATACAATTTGGAGCCACTTCTCACCAAAGAAGTCCTCACTTTGCTACACTAGAATGGCATTTAGCCCATGCTTTAGTGTTTTACTGCTTGAATGCTGAATGCTCACATTTTAAGTGTAGTTAATATATCCTAAGCGTAACTTGCAACAAGGGCCTAAAAAGAAAGCAGTGGTTAGAATACAAAGGGTAGGGAAGGAGGGTGGGAAAAGGAGGCAAGGTGGATAGGCAAGAAAAAAATTCAGCAGTTAACCCATAGGGGTTATAAAAGCTAATCTAGGTAATGGGGTAAGGATACGTAGTTGTGGTTTGGACCATACCTAACCCAGTGTAGTCTTGTCTGCAATTTTCCATTCAAGTTCATTTTTAAAGTTTTGTTGTCTCCGAACGCCACTCTCAGATCAGTGATGGATTCTCCTAGGAGAGTTAGTGTTCTGGCACATACTACACGTCTTTCTGGAATTGATGTCAGATCAGTTTTCATTCATTCTGGCTAGGGACTCAGGCTAGAAGCTGCAGGGCACTAGAGCAGCCCTCTCTTACCTTCTATGGTGCTGAGCTGGGGGGGCGGGGGGTGGCCAGGCCTTGGCAAGACACTCTGATTACTAACACTGCATTTATCAGCTCATCAACAAAACAAAAGTCTCTTTCTAGTTCAAGCTCTTAAACAGCTTTTTCCAAGGAAGGAACAGAGGGACATTACCAGCTGACCTGTTGATTAGCTGCAAAAAGCCTGAAGTAGCCACTGTTCTGTCTGCCTGTCCCAGTAAAGTTGGACACACACACACACACACACACACACACACACACACACACACACACCCACCCACCCACCCACCCATTAGCTAGCATACCACATGCCTAGGGTCCATGGGGTTGGGTCCATGCTGAGGGTGGGAGGGAGTAGAGAATTCCTGCTTCAGTACCAAGCAGGCGATGAGGCGGGGGAAGCCAGGCAGATCCTGCTGTGCACGTGCAGTCTCCACCAGAGCTCTGGCTGGCGAGCAGGTGGGCAGGGCCAACCCTGTTTTCTGGAGCAGACAGCCCAGCCCAGGGTTGCAAAACATCTGGGATGCTGGGGGACTCTGGTTTAACTTAAACCAGGAAGGGGTCTGGGACAGAAGTTCCATAAACCAGTTTGACCCAAATCAGTTAAGTCTGGTATTAAATTCAACTAGCCATTTTGAAACTGGTTTATGTGCACTGAACATATGTTCTGTTACAGATTTAAACCAGTTTCTGATCACTTAAACCAGTTAGTGTAATGTCTGTCCCTAGCCTCTGACAGGTAGGAATCACTCTATCTGTCCAATGTAGACAACAGAGGGGTACTGTATGCAAGTGATTGCATATATGATGTTGGTGTCCAAGAGTGCTGGAAAATGGTAATGCATAATTGCTGTAGTTCCTGTTGCATTGTTATAGTTTAATTAACCAAATATGACAAAATAATATTTTTAATTGAAAGTTATATAACATATACATTTAAATATAAAATATTTCTACTCTAATAACAAGATTAAATGCATAGTATAGGCCAAATTGCAACAGTCCTCACCAGAAGATAAATATAACTCAAGTGACAAAATTAGTGTTTAGCAATAAAGTATAGAAAAATAATGTTAACCTAAAAAGAACACAGCAGACGAAAAGGAAAGTCTTTTGATAAATTCTTAACTGCACATGTACGTGAGGCTAATGCTGTTCCTGATGTTGCCTAATCTTGTCAAAACTCACATGACTTTAGACTGCAAATGGAAATGTTAATAATATGATTGTCTAAATATGTTGAACAGTGTCAAAATGGGAGAAACCTGAAGGTTTTTTTTCACCTTTAAATGAGAGCAGACAAGATGACATTCGTTCTAAAGCACTCACAGCAGCAGCTTCAAAGGTAGCTGTATCACGTACTGAAAAGGGAGGTAAAAAACATGAAGTACAGAAGCCAAAAATAAACTTTAAGGTAAGTTTTACCATTGAATTGCTTTATGTACTTTATTAATGTTATAGGATATTATGAATTCATCTTTCTAACAGACCACATTTATTGTAGTTAGACTTAGCCTTATTGATTATTATAAAAGCAATTTCTTGAACAGTAATACAGGTTTTAATTTATTAGCACATTAGCAGCAATGCTCCTGGATACAGAAAACAGGAGAACCTCCCCTTCAATCCAAGTGGCTTGGATGTTATCAAAAATGTTTATGGTGTCCAGAGAAGATTGGTTTCTCCATTAGATTTTCCACACGTTGATACTGACTTCAATATAAAACTATAATTTTTAACTCTAACTCTTAAAAATATCCAAAAGCAATGAGGTTCTAAAAGATCAGACCATTTATCTGAAAAATTTACCTGTGTTTAAGCATCATTTCAGAAGATAAGTGGTAGGATGAAAGTAGTGTCCTAAGCAGATGCCATCCTTTCTCACTTCACTTTAACTGTAAATTGTCATTATGGTCCTGAGAAGATGAAGTAGTTTCCCAAAGCCATTTGCTGGAAAATTCCAGAGAGAGTTTTCACTGAAATGTAGAAATGGATAAATGCAGATGCTCTAATATAGTACCCCAGACTTTTTCTGTGTATCCATTTACCTGAGCTTCTACCAAATGTTATCCATAAGAAAATTATAAGGCAAAATATGATCAATTGTTTGTTATTTTGGATTTGCTACCCAGGTCATCTTCAGCTGTGGTAGATGGGTCTTTTGTGTTTCAAGTATGCAAAAGATGAATGAGTCTTGGTCTTTGTTTTCTGGATTGTGTAAGAAGCATATTAAAATTCTTCTACAATATGAAGTTTGTTTATTGCCTGTTGTTTTCTTTGTTTTAAAAAATAACAATTATGGATGATAAGAGAGAAATAAAAGAAGTGAAGTAAAGCAACATTATATTTTTATTTAGGCATTTTTTGCTTAAGGTGGGTTTTTTCCTCCTTAGAGGAAAGAGGATAGTATTGAAGAAACAGAGGAAGAGACTCCTCCCAAAGCTAAAAAGATAAGCCTTTATGGAAAGTGGCAGAATGTGAAACAAGGTGGTGAGGAGGAAGAGGAGGAGGAGGAGGAAGAAGATGACTCTACATCAGTTCCGCAAAAAACATCCCACAGTCTTTCTAAAAAGACCAATCCTTATGGAGATTGGGAGACAGTTGCAAAAGAGGAAGTCTCATAGTAAGTACCAGTTATCATAAGTAAGTTCAGAGTAAACTTCACAAAATGATTGTAAAATGGATTGATGTCTTCCAACTAGTCTCAAATACCATTAACCAGATTTTGCAATTAAGTTTTAAGGTATCATTTCTGGTATGCATTCAAACTGATTGAGCATTCAACTTGGGATATTTGAAAATTTAGATCTGATGCATGTATTTTTCCAGATCCAAGCAGGTCTTCAATACACAGTCATCAGCTAGCTTGCAGCTTAAGCGCAAGACAGAGTCGAAACTCAGAAATAATCTCTAGGTAGCTAGTAATGGAGCTTCAGATTATTCAAGTAGCTGCTATGGTTTATGAGCTTCTAGCATAATCTTTTTAGTAAATTAATTAAATAATGCATGATGCTATAATAAAAGAGTAACTTCTGTTAACAGAAGTGTGCATTTCACTGATACTGGCAAATAGAGCAGGGGAATTGAGAGGCAGGAGTCTTAAGATTCTGTTCCTGACTATCAGTGGCTGGTTAACATCAGATAAGACATCAAACTCCTTTCTATCAAAAAGTTTCCCTATCTGTAAAAAGAGGTTAGTGACACTTACATACATACCTCACAGAGGTCCTGTAGAACTTTGTTAATAAGATGCTTAGATAGAAAGTGCCTGGATCATAGGACAAGTACAAAAGTTGGACAGCCATTTATTCAAAGGCATATAAAAGAGAACGGCAGTGTAAACATTAGCTGGGTTGAGTATAATTGAATATAATCTAATTAAGGCTATTAGCCTTTCTGAACTGGTTAGCTGTCACACAAGGCAGACTTGAGTAGTTAAAGTCCATTTGCATGGCTATTATCTACACTTCTTTGTCTTTTTTCAAGAACTGCTGTGATGCAAGAACTCTTTATCTTAATGGCAGCTTAACACATAACTGATCAGTATATGTATCCTTTGTGGCTCATTGGCTAACAATGGACGTACCTCTGATTTTTCAGAAGAACCAGAAACCTTTGCCAACAGTGAATCTGTTGCAACATGCTAGAGGGATGAGTTTTGATTACAGGAAGGACACAGTCATAACTTTCTTTATTGACTAAAACATTCGCATCTTAGCAAAATTTTTAAGTTTAACCTACAAAAATTATTGTTTAATATTTATACTGACAGCCTGCTCACCCCATTGGCTTAGCCCCAGCAGTAACATAGCTATAGACAGCTTAACATTCAGATTCATTTTTGAGTTGTTAAAGGAACTGTAAAAAAAAACAACTCCCAGCTGGAAAACTAGTGTTGAATGAAATGTATATATTTGATTGTATATTTTGATTGTCATTGCCTACTTTCTCTGTAGTGTGTGGTGGAAAATACAAAACCTCAGAATCCCAATTCATTAGGGTGGCAAAGGTTAGTCGTTAGCAGGAACAAAATTTTCATATCTTCTCAATCCTCCCTTCCTTAGCAATTCTCAACCCAATTAGCAGATTCAAGCAATGCTATTTCAGAGGTGCTTTTTAACTCTGTTTAGACAGAACTCATGGAATAAAAAATTTAATTACGTTCTTTTAAAAAAAAAAAAGACTGATTTCATTACTGACTCTTTCGATGTGTGTAGTGAAAGGCAAGGATATCTTTTGGCAGCATCTTTTAATGGACCGGCTTCATAGCTGGGATAGAGTTAGACAAGCTTTTGAATGCAAGTGACCTGAAGAAAAAAAATTTACATTCAAAAGCTTGTGTAACTCTATCCCAATTATGCAGTTGGTCCAATAAAAGATATTACCCTAAGAAAACCTTGCCTCTCACACAGTTCCTGGACCATCGTGGCTATAACGTTGCTCTAACATTGCTATATGTAAACAATATCATGTGCACTCCATGGTAGAAATTATGTACCAAATAAATTATTTTCTTTGCCTCAGGGGACTTGCTGTTGCACTGCAAAAGCTGGAATTGTGCAGAACAATACGATAGAGAAATGCTGTAGTGCTTGATTATTGCAATGTTTCTTGGGTAATAGGTATAAGACTTACTACCTGCAGCTTACTATCAAACCAGGCTTACTACCTGCAGCTTGTGGTGATGTCAGTGGCAGAGATTGCCGCTTGGCACCTTGAGTTCAGCTCTTCTGGCCTGTTGGCTAAACTTACTAAGCACATGCCAAGTATGGTGCTTTTACGTCCCATTCCTACAAACTGTTAAGCACACACTTAACTTTATGCCTGAGTAGCTACACAAATACTGACTTTTATAGGATTACTTGCAGGAGTAAAATTATGAATGTGATGGATTGTTTTCACTGAGGTCTGTGTTTGTTATTTTTATGTCCAATGTGCCAGCTTAACTAGGGAAAGTAAAATATTAACTTTTTCTCCATATTTACCATATTCACTTAATTACAAAGATGAGCAAGTAGACTTTGTCCAGTTCATACCTTTTCAATACAATTTGCAAAGCTGTTTTGAAAATAAAGTTCAGACCTTGTTGTCTGCATTCCACATTGCTGGTCTTGATCTTGTCAAGTAACTTTTCTTTATTTTTAACTCTGCTTCTAGTGAAAAAGTGGACTTAGAACTTCCTAGTATGGATAGTGACCGTCTACCTCCTCCAGTGCTAGAAGTTCCAGAGGATGCAAAAGTGATATTTAAAGAAAAAATAGTCACATCCCTTGGAGACCTGACAGAAGGGATATCAACCTTTAGAAAGAGAAAATTTGAAAATGGAAAATCTAGAAACTTAAGACAAAGGACAAGTGACCAGTAATACTTTAACAAATTGATTTAGTTGTTTTAAGTAAAGAGTCAGCGTAAATATTTTAACGACCTTTTTTAAAGAAAAAGTTAGGAATTAAGAATTTATAGTTGTTAAAGTGTGTTGGCTGTGCATTGTAATATTTGTTTTATTTTGATTTCAGTGTGATTACATTTTGTTTTCTGAATGGAAGTTTATGTTGTATTACTCATGCAATATGTTAAATAATTTGTATTTTTTATTTCAACTATATGATCTGAATTCAGTTTGCTTAGTGTCTGTTGTTTTAGAATTTTTTGTATAGTTTGACTCCCTTCTTAGCTAAATAGAAATATAGCAATGTACCACTTGGACAAATTTGGTATAGAATTTGTATGTGTACACAAAAAGTGAATAAACAACAATGAGCTACCACCAATGCTTTAGGCCAATGGTTTTCAAGCTAAAGTACGCATACCCCCAGGGTTATAGGTACTTTGCTAAGGGGTACATGTCTAAATTTGAATAATGGCAGTGGATTTTCCAATTGACCAGTGCATGGTGAATAACGGCATTGCTGTGCATTGTCATCAGTATTGACATTGATCTTAAGGAATGAATAAGCAATATTTTGCAGGTAAAGGGGTACACAGCCAAAAGTTTGAAAACCACGGCATAGAATCAAGCTCTAACATTGCATATGCAGAGTAGCCTTTCAGCTAATGAGTAAAAGATATGTGCCTCTGTGCTTTGCTTTAATGGTTGTTAAACTGCACATAATGATCATTCATTCATTACAAGCAGAGTCTGAGATTTTCCAAAGTCAAGTTTAGAGGGTTTAGCCATGCATATAGCTAGTCATTTCAAAAAGGAGATTCAAAGGTTTTGAAAAATCTCAACCATAGTGTTTTACTTTGAGCTCATGGAATGTGTGTGTGTGTGTGTGTGTGTGTGTGTGTGTGTGTGTATATATATATTACAAGTGTACAGAAGATTCAGACCTTGTCCTCACGAATAAGTTTGTCACAATACCAGTACTGAAAACGCATCTTTAGTTGCAGACCTCTAACATCCTCTCCATCATGTTTTTACAATATAGTTCTCTCTCCTTGAATTTTCATCTATTTACACAGTTAATTTCTTTTCTCCATTCCTTGTTTTCTTTGTAAGCCAGGACTGATCTTACCCTGACTCCATAAATGTGTCTTGTAGGTAGAAACATGCTCTAATACCCAACACTATTTAAGTAGCTGTTGCTTGTTTAAAGTGTTTAGATGAGTGCGCTATGTAGGTGCAGACGGTGCCAAGTCACTGATCGTAAAAAAAAAAAAAAAAAAAAAGTGCCCAAGTGTGGTCTAATAGCAACAATAGTTAACTAATCATAACAGCTGAAGGGGAAGAAACCAAGTGCACAGTTGTTTCGAACATGTGCAAGAATTTTGGAACAGGAAATTAGAAGAATAATAAACATAGCTGGTGGCAGGACTCTCACAGAGCTCTTTAGGTACCCATCTGCGAGAAGTCCGCGATTTAAATGATGAAACATTTTAAGGTTAGTGTCCTAAAATTCACAATTAGAATTCATTTTTCAAATGATGAAATTGTCTTTGTTTAGCGTCAGTAAAAATCTGTAGGCTGAAAAAGGAGATGGTGGTACACAATGCTTTCATAACTATTGGCTCTGTTCTTCTGACACAAATCTAATGATCGACTAGTGTCTCCCACTGTAATGTAGAGTCCCCACTTCTAACTTTTGTTCTAACAAAGTTATTCTGTGCCCAAATACAGTGTGAGATACTTCCTAAGTGCTAGTTCTGTGGAAGTTTTGACTAAGCAAGGAGAGCAGAACTAGAACTGACCCATAGTACAGCAGAGATTTAATTCTTTTTTGCAGTTCTATGGCATCTTTTGGAGGTACAGAAAGAAATTAAGTGAATGGTTCTCAGCCTTTTTAGCCTCAGAGTGTGTGCTCTTAGTTTTGACTCATTCTTTGACTACAGAAAAATAATAAAGCAATTTTGTTGCAGAGAATTGAGAGAGACCACAATGGGCCAGAATATTTTTAACACCGTGGATTCCCATTTGAAATATCTGGGTTTATCTTATGAATCATGTTTGTGTATCTCACAGCGCTAACTTTGCGAGGTACCCCACAGCACCCTCATAAGGTGCCTCGCAGCACCCTGGGTGAGAATCCATTGAATTAAGTAATCAAGTACTTAGTCAACTGTGTTATTTGCATAGCAGGACAAGAATGAAATGTTTCTTCCAGTATATGTGTTCTGGGACAAATGTCAAGGGACTCCTTAATTTCCATCCAGAGACCATCATTTAGAGGTCCCACTTTTCAGTATGTTCACTGAATGCCTCCTTAGTCATAGGAAAAGGTAAGTTATCTTCGTTCAACACTAAAGTAATCAGTATACTGTGCAGTAATGAGCATGCAGAAACATAGGACTGGAAAGGAGCTCCCTGCATGGCCAAGTCCAGTCTATATCACATTCATAAATGTATTGGGTTAGGGTTTTTTGCTCCCCATTGCTCCACTTGTGAGACTGCTCCAGTTCCCCAGTAACCTAATAGACTGGATCTTCTTTGAATTTCCAGTACAAACTTATTCATGGCCATTTTATATCCAGTTATTTTTATGTTTACATTTTCAGTAACCTAAATAGCTCTTCTCCCTCCCTGCTGTTTACCCCTGATGTGTTTATAGGCAGAAGTCATATACTCCCTCAGTGCCTTCATATGATAAGATCTCCATTCCTTTAACAATCCTAGTAGTCCTTCTCTGCACCTGTTTCATTTGAAATTATCCTTTTTGAAGGTGAGATTTTACCAGTACCTTTTACAAGAGTAATAATACTTCCTTCTCCTGGGAATACCTCCACTGATACATCCTACAATTGCATTTGCCTCTTTTGGGGCTTCACTGTATTGGCAGCTAAGTCATGTTGTGATCAAATAGTACACCCAGGTCCTTCTCTTCCTCAGCTATTTCCCAGTGATGAGTTCCCAGATTATAGTATAAATTCTTGTTAGTAGGTCCCCATCTTGTCCTACTGAATTACATCCCACTCCTCTATACTCAGTACTCAAGGTTAACCAGTTTCTATACCAGCTCTGTTCTGTAATGACTGTATTCTCCACCATATTCATCCTTATTGTACCAGGATAATTAATGTAAATGTTTAACAAAATTGCTTCCAAGACTGATCCTTGAGGAAGTCCACTGTTAAACTCCCACCACCTAATACTTCTGCTTTCATCACTACCTGTTACAATCTTCCCTTTAGTCAGTTCCTTTCCCACTTTCTAACTCCTGTATTAAACTCCCCCATTTCCCATCTCAACTACTAATTTCTAATAGTAACTAATAATTGGTACAGTGTATCAAATACTTACTGAAGCCCCTGCACACAGGATTTGCAGTATTTTCTTTGTCTAGAAAATCTGTTGCTTTATCAAAAAAAACTATCAGCATGGTCTGGCACAGTCTACCTCATTGCATTTCATCCTGCTTTCCATTTACCTCCTTGGACTGTATTTAATTATTTTTCCCTTCAAAATTCATTTTAAAGCTTTGCAAACTATCAAGGTCCAGATAATAGACTTGAAGTTACCTGAATCATTCTTTTTTCTCTCCTGTGTTTTAAATATAAATACTCTATTTGGTATTCTCTGATCCTTGTCCTGATTTGATGCATGTATTAAAAACACTTGCTCTAAGGGTTGAACTTTTAGAATTTTGTAATGGAGAGTATCCAGATTCCCATTCCTCTCCCTGTCATGAGTACATTAAGCTCTTTGACTTCAGCTTCTACTTCAGTTGTGCTAATTTCCATGTCA
The DNA here is from genome assembly GCF_030867095.1 of Alligator mississippiensis. Lineage (NCBI taxonomy): Eukaryota > Metazoa > Chordata > Crocodylia > Alligatoridae > Alligator > Alligator mississippiensis. The sequence continues at coordinate 407,846,120 of NC_081824.1, forward strand.
AATTTCTGATTCCCATTAGTAATCCTGCCTTTGCTCCTATGTTAATCAGTACCTTTACTGAAAACTGAAGCAAATGATTCATTTAGGTTTTTGGACCATGCTTTACTGAATAATGCTCTACTTCTTTCCTTGTTCTCTCTCTTTTACTTAAAGTTAGCAGGGGGGGTGGAGCTTTTGCTGTTAGTTTTAATATCATTGTCAAGGTCTAACTTAGCTTAACTTCTGACAATTTTGCTTTATCCGTACACATTCTGATGCAGCTTTATTTGTTTGATCATCCTTATAGACTTTCTTCTTAATCCTCTTTCTTTTTTGAGGTAATTATCCGGTTAGGTCTGGAGCCTGTTAAGGAGATAAGCTTACTGGAACTTGTTTCTTTGAGGAGCTGCCATATAAGGTTATCAGAAACCAAAGGCCTTTGTAACGTGTTGGGTTTAACAGATAAACAAAAAGCAGCATTACCCTCTTACAACGGGAAAAGGAGTTAGATGTTTTCTATTCACGATGATTCATTATGGCTGCTTTCACGAGGTACAGGTCTGTGATTGACTCTAAAACCTATGTTCCTCTTATAAAATACGTCTGTTTTGAATTCTACCCCATACTAAAAACATATTTAAATTATTATCAGCATTTTGTAGTATAATCTGGGCTGTTATAAAGTTGTTTCATATTTAGATATTGTAGCTTTTAGACCACATAAGCATTTTTCTTTCTTTTGTACCTATGCTAGACATTTCCTTTCTTGTATACAAGGGTTACCTTAAATAAGAAATACCATGAGCTAGGGTCCTAAGATGATGCACTATAGGTGGTAATAACATGTCCTACTGATATGGTAGGACAATGGGGGCCAACCTTTGTGGCAGGTGTGCTACAAATTAGTCTAACACCTTCTCCAAGTGTCACTCTGATCTGCTTCCCCTGCCCAATCTGCTGCTCAGCTTTCTGCTCCCCTTTTGTTCCTTGCCTGATCTATTCTGCTTTTTGCTTCCCTCCCTGTGCTCCCTGCCTGAGTTGCTGCTTTACTGCATATTTCCCTCTCTGATCTGTGCGCCATGCACAAAGGCTACCCTCTGTGCTACTTGTGACAATTGTGCTGCGGGTTGGCCACCGGTTGGAGCGTGTTCTCTGCATTGATAAAGAAATCCCTTTCTCTGTTCTCATCTTAGTAAGTTTAATGCTGTTGGCTCACCAGAAAATCCTCACGTGCAAAATAGTTAAGCTCTGCATATCTTAATTCTTCTTTAAGTTGAACTTGATCAACAAGTTCTAACTTGTTGAGCAAAGTAGTATCAGGTTAAAGTTTGGTCAGCAAACCATGAACATTTATTTCTGATCTGTTTTCTCATCGCCCAGTATGTTTTGCATTCCATTATATTATTTGTCTGCCTATACTGTAAGCTCCTAGAGCTCCTTATTGTAAGCACCTAGAAGACAACCATGTCATCCTGTATTTTGTACAGTATCATAGACAGTATCACCATTAGCAAAGACTGTAAGAGAGACAGACATGGTATGGTCTGGCAGATACTATCATGGGACTTGGTGTCTGCTTTTGATTTCCTCTATGACCCTGGGCTAGTTACTCCACTACATGTATTCCCCCTTTTATCTGCATTGTCTGTTTAGATCAGGGGTCAGCAACCTAAGGCCCACAGGCCAAATGCAGCCTATGGAGTAACTCTATTTAGCCCTCAAAGCTAGGGCTTCTGCAACATTTTTTGTGTGGGGAAGAGAAGTGGCAGCTGAGTTGACAGGGCCTGCTCACCTTGGACTGAGCTGGATTATTTCAACCCACCACTCCTTAAATGTAGATTCTTTGTCTAGCTAGTGAGAGTTCGGCTGTATAAAAAGCAAAAATTATTTGTACAACAGGGCCCGATCTTGGTTGCAGCATCTAGAGGTTAATGTGATACCAGCCCTAAATCTGAAGACACATTTGAAAGTCTTGGCATTTGAAAGCCAAGCTTTCCTGATCTGGAAGACTATTTGATTTTGATCCATTGTAGAGATAAATTCGTGCTGCAAACCAAGATCCAAATTGTAATACTCAGATTTAGTGCTTGGGGTCAGGCCTTTCTTGGGTCATGACATAGGCTTGAATTCAATATACACTTGTGAACATCTCTCTAAAAAACATCACTAATCCTAGGAGCATTCAAGTTGTCTTTTCTAATGCATGTTTGGATGTTTCATAGCTTTCTAAGGCAGGGAATAAAATATATATATATTGTTGTTCAAATCAGCTTTTCTTCCTTTCTCAATTAACCACCAACTTTTTGTTACCGCTATTCATATCATTCAGATCATCAGCGTCACCCTTGAACTGCCTTTTTATGATCTCTCTTTTATGCACAAATCTACATATTACCAACTGTGCCACCTTGCCAGTGTACAACTTTACCTCAACTGTGCAGAGATCTTCCTTGATATCCTTTCATTGACTGTTATCATTCTCAGATCTCCAGATACCAGCATATGCTGCAGGCAGGTGGCAGTTCTCCCTCATGGACAGAAGCACAACTTCACCCATTCTCAAACATTGCTTAATAGTTTCAAGATTGACTTCAAATGCTTTTTTATTCAATTCATCATTTCCCTCTTTGTTGGTGCAGAAGCTGCCATCTTAGTAGCTCCTGCCATCTATAACTGCCTTTCTGTGTTTGTCTCATCAGCATCTACCTCTTGATTCCTTTGTCTGCTGATTACCTTTTGAATTGTATAATCTTCTCTGTGATTATTGAAACTGACTGTAAAGCATTTTGGGATATAGTCTAAAAACCTTGCTATACAAAAATAAAGCATTAATGCATTGTAAATATAGTAAATTGTCTCCATAAATCTGATCTGTCAGGTGTAGTAATCATTCACAGTTTCCAGAAAAAAAAATGTTATCAGGCAAGTTTATTGGTATGGTAAATGTAGAAATACTGGTATTCTGTATATTGATGTTACATATTCTGGCAAAAATTATACATTCTATTTTATTAGTGAAAGTCTGTTTGCAATAAAAACTAATGATACAGCGAGGAAGAACGGAACAGTCAGAAATTATTTATTTGTCCTATATACATTGTTTGCGAAGTTAAACAAGTCATTTTTATTTCAACAGTTTCTCTCTTTCAAGTACAGAACAATGTCAGCTACTGAAGGGAAATTTGTATGAAAGTGCTGAATACAGCCTAAGAGGTAAACCAGCTGCAATTCTCTTACTCATGTAGTTCAACATTTTTATAGCTACCAGTGAGATTTAGACGCACGTGTTCCATTTAAAGGTTAGTCTAATTCTAAATATGAACTAAAAGCCTTGTTTATTATAAAAATTCTATTCTGTTCTGGGTTTGTTTTGATACTTGTGCTTATCATTATAGTGTTAAAGCACCTTGGAAAATTAGGGTTGCAAGGGACCTCAGGAGGTCATCTAGTCAAGCCTCCTGCTCAAAGCAGGACCACCCACAACTAGATCATCCCAGCCAAGGCTTTGTCTATCTGGGTCTTAAAAACCTCCAAGGATGGAAAGTCCACCACCTCTCTGGGTAACCTGTTCCAGTGTTTTACTACCCTCCTAGTTAGAAAGTTTTTCCTAATATTCAACCTAAACTTCCTTTGTCACAACTTGAGACCATTGCTCCTTTTTCTGTCATCTGCCACCACTGGGAACAGTCTAGCTCAGGGGCGGGCAGTTATTTCAGGCAGAGGGTCGCTTACTGAGTTTTGGCAAGCCATAGAGGGCCGCATGACAGGCAACCAGGGGCAGCTAAATATTAATTTTCTAAATTTTTTAGGTGCCCAGCGGGCCAGATAGAACGGCCTGGTGAGCTGCAGGCTACATTTTGCCCACCCCTGGTCTAGCTCTATCCTCTTTGGAACCACCCTTCAGGTAGTTGAAGGCTCCTATTAAATCCCCTCTGTCTTTTCTTCCACAGACTAAATAAGCCCAGTTCCCTCAGCCTCTCAGAAGTTATGTGCCCCAGCCCCCTCACCATTTTCACTGTCCTCCACTGGACTCTCTCCGATTTGTCTACATCCTTTCTGTAGTGGGGGGGACAACCCTGGATACAATAGTCTAGATGTGGCCTCAGCCATGCCGATAAGAAGTAAATAATCATTGCCCTCGATCTGCTGGCAACATTCCTACTAATTCAGCCTAGTATGCCTTTAGCCTTCACAACAGTTAACAATGGTGCACTGTTGGCTTGTATTCAGCTTATTGTCCACTGTAACCCCTGCATCCTTTTCTGCAGAGTGGCTGCTTAGCCAGTTGGTCCCCAGAGCCTGTGCATTACTGTCCTGATGCATTACTGGTAATGCATCAAGCAGTTAACTAGAAATTGCTTCATTCAGTGCACCAGTCATGAGTAACAAATTACCTTGAGTTAAAGTAGTTAAATTTTAAATTCTTACAAGAACAAGGTTATGGTTTGTTGTAGCTACTACTTAGCAACATTCAAGGTATATCTGAAACGACTTTTTCAGGTAAGCAGATTGTCCTCAAGTTTTCTTCACAGATACTGAACTTCTGAATGAAAAAAAAAAATCACTCATTAATATTAAGGTAAAAAATTCTTAAAGAGTAGGCACGTACACGTAAAAAGATGTTATTGCATCGCTTTTAAAATATATATACTGCAGTAAATTTGATTGGAAAAATTCTTTTACAGACAGCCAAGCAACGTTTCAGAAGTATACAAAGAGGCAGAAAAAGAAGGTAAGATCTGATCAAACAGCTCTCCACATATGAAAAAGATTGACCTGTCACATTGTAAGTAGGAGATTATTCCTGGCTTTAACTGTATTTATGTCAAATTTTGGAAACATTCATAGGCATGGCATTACTAAAGACACTGATCAACACAGACAAATAAAACAAAGAAAAAAGCTTTGGTTTTGTAAAATGTAAAGTTATTGTGTTCCTATTCCAAGTGAATTAATTCATTTATTGTTTCAGGTGTATAAATCTCCCCATTGTATTTTGTAGATGATAAATGAAGATAAGGTTTTCATTAAGATATTGAAGCTTTTCTGTCTTTATCGGAGAGAAAATCTGTATTTCTACTCTCTTGCCTGTGACTTTATTAACCTTAATAATCTTTTTTTTTATATGTTAGTCTTTCTCCATAAAACATGTTTAATAATCTACACATAAGAAGTATATCTAATTCAACAGTGCTATATGGAAGTACATCTGGATGACCAGTTTGATGAGAAGTCATAGATTTTAATGTCCCTTAGCATCACTCCTGCTGTCCAGCTTAAGAAAATATTGTCCTAGTTCAGCAGCCAGGGGAAGAGTATAATAATATATGGTTTGAATTAAAGGAGCAGACTAGATCAATGATTCAGCTATACATTTCATGAAGATACAGCACCTGAGTATACTTTAAGCCTCCCTATCAGACCAAGATTCTGGATAATACGTCCTTTTGATTATGCATTTCCAATCAATTGAAAAAAGTTTTCTGCTTTGTGGGAAGTAAACCACAGAGAAAAGCCAGATGTTAGGGGCTAAATTTTTAAAACCTGGGCTTCCTTATATACACACTACAACAAAACATCAGTGTCTGTGTCAGAAACAGTATGATCCATTTAGCAAGTACTGATTCTACTGAGAAAATTGACTGATCAAGTAGGTACCTCATATTCCAGCAAGAAAAAGGTAAGTGACTAGGCAGAAGAGAGGTTCCAGGGATCATGCAGAGAAGTCCTAAGAAGGAGCTCTTGGATTAGCAGATCTGAGGAGAAAGTTCACATTGCTCCTCATTTGATTGTACTAGTAATTCGTTTCTTTGTTAATATAGCTAACCTCAGGAAGGGGGAATTTGGACTTTACAGTACATAGACTGTGTGTGCATTATGAAGTTCACATACAACTGAAAATGTGGAACATGCAGAAAAAATGAATATTTAGTCATGCATATTTACAAGTTCACTTCACACTGGGCTCAGATTAGTACCATCACAAAATATTGGGGTAACAGAGCTTTTTAATGAACATTTCAAACAATGGGGAATTGCCTCAGAAAATTTAATTATTCCATGACAAGTACAGAGGTTGTGAAACAAATTTAAAAAAACCCTAGGGACAAAAAGGGTTCTGCTATCTCTTATTTTCCTCTTAGATCTTACTAAGTGAACACCTAAGAATTTATCAGATTGCCTTTCCAAAGGCTCTTCATCAGGGTTTCCTTCACAAGTTTCCTCCATCACAGAATAGGATACACTCAGATTTCCATAGTAATGAGATTCCCTTTTCTTTGACAACCCTCTGTGATGGGACACAGTGGTCATATCCTCTGCCCATTTGTGTCTCTTGGCTTTCCCAAGTCAGGATGATGAGCTGATACAAAATTGAATAGTAAATGCTGTAAGCATTTAGAAACCATTATTATAGATGCTTCTGGAAAAAATGTCTCTCTCATAATTTCTGTGGAAATGTATTATTGCATTATTTCCACCTGAAAATACTTGCTTATCTTTCTCATTGCCATCCTGACAGCTGCTATATTAAAAGTAAAGAAGTTTGCCAGATGTTCAAGTGGAATCTACATTAAAAATGCCAAATAAAGCCCAAGAGGTAAACAAAATGTACAATTCTTCAGATAAGTTGTTTATTTTGTTTGGGATGGAAATGTCTATCAAAGACTTCAGACCGAAAGCAGGCACTTCATAGACTGACTGTCTCAAAGAGGCATAAAAACTTCCATAAGCAACAATCTGCTTCACCTATGAAAGCTCATACTTCTCTGAACCAGTTAGTCGTGCTGCCCCACTCCACCTTCTGCCTGAGTTCAGACTAGCACAGCTAGCTTCTCCTCTCTACCATACAGTATTTCAAAGAAGGGAATTGTTGAGCTTCTTTTTTTAAAGTTAAATTGTGGGTGATACCAGTCTGTTCCAAACTCATGCATTTGTAGTTCACAGAAATAGAAAATAGATCTTTGAATGCTTTAATGCTGCCCCAAGTAAAGTGGGGGTAACACGAATCACAAACAAGCAACTTAAGAAGACTAGTTTATGCTAATTAGAATATGTACTTTTTAATACACAGTAATATTGACACTCTTAATTCTCATAGAAATTGCTTTTGGAAGCGGCAAACAAATCTGATACTGTACTGAAAGTTGTTTTTTATTTATTTATAGTACACTAGCATCCAAAGGGTAAGTAGGTAATGTAAAGATATGAAGAGAAAGCCCTTGCTCTAAAAGAGCTTCATTCTAAAAAGAAACACAAACAAGATCAGCATTATAGGTCTTAAGGGAAGATAACCCCAATACAAGAGACAGGAGTACTCCCATGGCAAAGAGCCAGCCTCTGACTCCTACCTCAGAATATGAAGCTTGGTCAAGGAAAAGAAAATGAGATCTGGGTTCATATAAATGTCCTGTGTAGGAGGCAGTTTAACTTGATAGAGTCCAGAATGAGGTGAGTGCAGAAGTGCTTCCCATCTAATCTATGTTGCCCTTGAGAACCTTTGAAGTTGCTTGTGGCCAGAGGAAATTGAAAAGTTAAAAGATGAGAATGATGCATTGTTGCCCACAGTATTTTACTTGCTCAGTGCTGCCCAGAAGCTAGCAAAGATTGGAGACTACTGGCTTAAAGGATAGGTACTCAAAGGATGTGGGATAAATGCAGTTTATTGGATGGTTCCAGTTTCCTATACTTACCACATCTCTGCATGTGGCATTCATGTACTTTAGCATGCATGTATTTTATGCACGTGCACTTTCTCCTTCAGTATCACTATAGTTTGTATTCTGACTTCATGCAGTCAGGGATTGCAACAAGATCAGGGCACCATGACACCCTTTGGTGGCCTCTCACCCTGGCCCCTACTCCAGCTCGCCAGGGTACCCTCCCTTTCTGCCTTGCCTGCCACACCTAGATGTTATTTGTAAGGTTTTTGGAAGCTGCTCCCAGAGCAAGCCCAGTCTAGCTCTGCCTTGCCTCTCGGCCACTACACAGTGGCCCTCCTGGGCCCTATTAGTGCTTCAAGTCACCAGTTGGCTTATGAGCTATTCATGGCCTCCTTCCACCCCTGCAGCCACGTCCATGCCTCAGATGTTACTAGAAGTTGTCCACTGAGACCTCTGGTCTGTCCATCAAACACTCCCATCAGCCTGGCAAGCCCTGGGCCCTGGCAAGTCTCTTCTTTCCCTGAGCCCCTGGCTTAGCTTCCTCCCCTTCCACCAGGCTTTGGCCTTCACATGCCTCCTATGGCTTTTGTCTCACTGCTGCAGCCTTAGTTCTCCACCCCCCTCCACCAGCCTTCCAGGGACCCTGACCCAAGCTTGGGGCCTTTAGTTTAGTCCCAGCCTGCAGCCTTCTGGGTCCCCAACCCCAGGGTAGGCTGCCAGATATAGGCTGAAGTGGAAAGGGCTAAGGCCAATCTCATTACACCAGCCTTAGCCCCCTGGGGCCCTGAGCCCGGGTGAGGCTGCCTGATACTGAGTGCCCTTCGTGGCTTCCACACCTCCCTTGTAGCCATAATCTGGTCCTGCAGTTAGCCTAATTAGAACATAAACACAAACACAATGGCTATATAACAAATTTCTTCCCACACTTGGTCATTACTTTCCTGTAAGCTATAAGCTGCCCTCAGCTCCTTCCTTGCAGCTTTCTGGCATAGCTTGTGTGCCAGTCAGTCCATCTCCTGCAGCCATCTTGCTCAGAAATTCCTCTCCCTGCAACCTGCCGGGCCACACTGAGCACCTGGTTTTAGGCACTAGCCTTATGTTAGCCAGAGCCCCACGTCTTCCTGTCAAGTGTCTCTCCAGCCACTCACGGAGGGTTCCACTTTGACCTGATAGCCAGCCTGCTCTCCTTCGCTGCAGCTTAGCCCACCTGCTTGCAGCTTCTACTTCTGGGCTGCCTACATGTCTGCCCCTTAGCTGCTTACCATGGGGCAGCTAGCTCCTGGATAGTCACTCCCCACAATTAGCTTCTGTCCCTGTTGCTTCTGGCCTGCTTGCTTCGTAGCAGCTAGCTTTTGCCCAGCTGCCAGCCCCACACAGCATGCTTAGCCTGCTGCAACATCCCCTTAAAACAGTGGTGCCCAATCTTTTTGCCCCACAGAGGGCAAAAGGGGGCATGGCCTGGCCTGCCCTAGTTCTGCAGGAGGGAAGGAGGTGTGGCCCAGCCTGGCCCTGCAGGGAGAGGAGGGAAGGGGGTGTGGGCCAGCCCTGACCACACAGGTTGCGGGGAGAGGGAGCATGGCCTGGTCCCAAATGCATCTTGCAGAGGGGTGGGATTTGGAAGCAGAGGACAGCGGTATTGTCACTGCTCTCCTGCTGCCAAATTTCCTGACCCTACGTTGTGCTAGGAAATGTGCCTATAACAAAAAGGTGATCTATTGTTTTGCTGTTGTAATACATATTTGCCATAAATAAATGTGAGTTTGTTTGATTACCAGGATGCTGTGATTAACCTGAAATCAGTCAGAGAACTGGGCAAGCAACTGGGTTTTGAATGGACGATTGTTGCTAATGAGTTAGGATTCAGCAGAGCAGAAATAAGCCAGTTTCACTTAGCTACCATACAAAAGAAGATACAAGCACAGAAAATGCTGGAATGCTGGTAAGTTGCTTGAAGTGAGAAAAAAGTGCAGTTCCCCAATAAATTAGTTTCATTTGTTGTTTTACACTCCCAGGGAAGACGGCTCTGACCTATATGGCTGTGTTTAAGAGGATTCTTATCTTCCAACCCATTTAATGTTTACCTGGTATTTGTTGCAGCCTTCCCAGTATCTCACTGTATAGAAAACCATTCTTCAAGCAAACTCAGTCACTGGGTCCCATATACTACCAAGCTAGGAACTGGGTAGGAACTGTTTCTAGCTCTGTGATATCAAGACATCCTCCCAAGCTGAGATTTCTTGTGTGACATCCTTTGGCATGTGGGACATTGCCACCCTAGACCCCCAAACCAGTGACAGAGATTTCCCAGCTTTTCCTCAAATCACTTGCATGTGCTAGGCTATGGTTGCTTTGGGCTGCTAGTCTCACCCTTTTAGCACAACATGACAGGAAAGAAAGAAACTTGGCCCCAGCAAAAGAAATTCTTAACCACACACATTTTACTCTGAAAATCACTTGAATCCTGAGACATGCCTCACCTCTAGTCTGCTGTCACCTGCTGCAAAGCTGAAGTTTTCAGGCTGAGCAATGTGTTATAAACAAGCAGTTGGTTGGTCTAAGGACATCGGCGGACAAGGTTCTTTGGATAGATGTTATATTAGTTGGTCTAATACATTAATAAAATTATTAGATAAATTATAATACATTATTAACAAAGTATTTGGTCTAATAAAAGATATTACATCTACACAAAGAACCTTGTCAGGCTGAGCAGTATCATTCTTGCCCTCTCCTTCAAGTCTTCTTTACATGTAACAATGATCAGCCCTTACCCACAGGAAGCTGCTCCTATGTTGTTGTGTTCTCCAGTCATGCACTCCACTGGGAACTCGCCCTTCTTACAAGCCACTTTGGGAAAGAAGGGGGTGGGGAATAATCAAAATCAGTAGCCTTAGACTGAAGCTTTTGTGGATTCTTAGTGATACCCTTCTTGAGTAAGACAGTTGTCCTGAATGAATTCCAGTAGGCTGCCTTCGGTGGGGTCTAGATATACGCAACAAATAAAAAGTGGAGTTCAAAATGTGAAACAGACATACCCCACTCTGTCACCATATTCATTAAAGTTTAAGCCAGTATTTTAGTAGCAAAATGTCAAACATGCAAGAAGATGAGATGGATGTGTTTTCTAAGAGCAGATAAGATCATAATGAATTGTGTATAGCATGAGCAACTTCCTCTCTTTAAATCATGTACTTATTATTCTCTTCTCTACATTTCCCTAGCACCCTCAATGTGCATATAGGTGTTCAATAGCAGGTAACATGCGCCTAAAGTAACAGGGAATCCAAAAGAGATTAAAAATATAAATGTGCACAACACAGTATCTTGAGGCTTTTTATTCTTAAACGCCTGTGGATGACGTAGTTATCGGTCAAGCTAGAGTGATTTTGGGTGTAGATAGGTGTTCAATTCAAGCACTGCAAAATTCTGGGAGGGAAAGGGAAAGTGAAGTATTATGGGATACTGGGGCTATCCCAGTATCAAGGGAAGTGAACATATAGCTGTTCATGCTGGAATAAAGGGAAGACAGATCTTCCTAGTGGGAAGTGCTTTTTTTTCACAGAGCTAGTTCTCTCCTGTGAAATACTCCTTCAACATCTGTATGCAAGTAGGCTATATATTGCCTGTTCATATCCCTAGTTAGAGCTTGTCAAAGATTGGCCTGATCCATCTTATCAACCAGCTGCACAATGTAACTTGGTGGATCTTACATAGAGATGGTCAAATAAATGAGATTTACTCACTGGAATAACCCTTTTTGTAAATGGCATTTTCCTGAATCCCTCTGTAATGTTGAATGCTCGGCTTCACTTCATATATTGCATTAATTCACTTGCAGCGAGCTAGCTCATATCTGGTTCTTGCATGAGTGACAAAGCAGGGTGGGGGGATCATTTAGCCACAGTTGCAGTTCTTGGGATCTTGGGCATGAGAAGAGAGGGCATGTGACTGTCCTGCTGAGAGAGAGTGCTCACAGCTGGCTGCAAACCCAGCACGGCCTTTTCTGCTGGTACGTAAGAACAGTGACCCGTCAGAGCTTTCAGATATGCAGAAAAAAGAACTGGAGGAAAAAGAAAGAGGCAGAGAAGGAGAAGAGACGAATAGGAAATAAAGTAGATGAGGAAAAGGATAAACGTGAACAGATGTTTAATACGTGACCAACTTTATTTTGGTGTACTTGGAACCCGAAAGGCACCAGCAGGATAAACAATTCAAAAACTAGCACCAGAGGCCCCAGAAACAGGTTTTTAGGTCTCACAGTTCCAAGGAAAGTTGGATTGTTGTCTAAAGCAAGAACTGTATGAATTGCCAGGAGTTAAAAATGGGAAGATTAGCTAGTAAAGGTTACCTTTGTCATGCCAAAGCACTAGGCCCAGATTAAAATCTATCTGGCAAGCAGGCAATTGGATGATGTGCCCAGTGGTCTACTGCTCCTTCAAAGCTATCTGCTGGCTGCCAAGTGGCAGAGAAGCTTTATTTTGCTCTGTAGAAGGGATGATTTTGAGTGCAGAAGCACACGAAGTCCTGCCCACAAAACTTGCCACAGTGTGCAGCAGAGTCCACTTAATCCCGTTTGTGCCACAGACTAACAGACAGAGCTGCCAAACAAGGAAGAAGAAGTTGCTTAATTGCTTCAGCCTGAACACTTCTTTTCCATGTACTCAGCCTTAGGTGTTTACAGGTTGAGCCCACAGGAAGAAGTCCCATACAGGCTCAATTTCAGGCAGTGCCTTTGATACTGAAATTACCATGATTTGACAAATGGTTTGTGCCATTTGCACGATCTCAGTAGCTGTTCACAGTACCCACAGGCATCGTAAGTGGCTAGTATTACTGTATACATTAAACCAAAGGGCTTTATTTCATTCTACTCTGTTTCCACGGTATGTTTTCATGGTAGCTATATTTCCTTTCTTTGGTATTAAAGTTTGTCATTAATATCATCAGGTCTTCATTAGGTTCAAGTTATCCGAGGACTATATTTTGGTTATTTTGATTTTTAACAGTGATGAACATCCAGCAATGTCTGCAGGGGTCTGTACTTGGTAGTACAGGAAGTCAAACCTGGGTTTGTTTACTTAAGTATGAACTGAAGAGCTGAAGTGCAGAGTATCCTACTTTGAAAAAGGTGCCTAGGGATACTAGGACTACAAGTGGTGCAGCCCCACCAGAGAGGAATTTTCCTAGTATAAATACATCCCAAAAAGTTAACCCATGCGCCTTCACAGTCCTCTGTAGCAGAGTAGAAGTCAGAAAGAAGTCAGGGTCTGAAAGAGTGAAAATACATGCTTTTTTTAAAAATGGCATACCAGTTGGTATACTTCTTCAAGTACCACTTGGGATGATTCAGTTCAAAATCTGGCAGTATAATCAATCATTGGTTAAACATGGCGTTGTAATGCTTGATGTTACAAATGCAGGTATGAACGATCCTGGGATAAAATTAACAAAACCAAGATCCTTCAGGATGCCCTGGAACGAGCTGGAAGAAAAGACCTGGCTGATAAACTTCGGTGCCTACACTGGGGCCATCAAAAATTAAGTAGAAGAGTGGAGCTCCCTTCTGCTTTCCCCTTTCTCATCACTGTGCACAAAACCATCAACAACAAAGAAGGGCTTAAGAAAATTAATGAACTTAGTCACAAGTATCCCTAAGGTCCATCTGTCAAAACACTCTTTCATTTACACAACTAGAAGTGAGGCTTATTTTCACCCTTTTACAGAACTTTTAATATTTGAGCACTTGATCAGCATTAATTAATTAATCCTGGATCCCAAATGTAGTTATGTTGAAGTGCCCACTTATAAGAGATCCTTTTAGGTGGTTCAAGCTGTGTAATTGTGAAATAATTTTATCAGCATATTATTGATTTTGAAGCCTCATGCACACAAGCTAAAAGAGCACAATGATTTAGCACACAAACTAGAGACCAATTAGTTATTATGAACTTGTCAGTTATTTACTTATTAGCTAATGAACTGTGTATTTGATATTTATTTTTCTTCTCAGGATATACTTTTCCCTATAGACTTAAAGAGTACAGAATATTCAAAATTCATTATTTGAGTTATGTGATGAATTACCTAAATTGCATGGTGTTACTTGTTTTCTCTGACTGATGTGGAAATTTATGTAGTTGGGTTACCCAACCCAAACCTAATTTAGTTTTCTCATGAAATGTGTCTTGTGTGATTAAATATTGGCTACAGGCACATTCTGCTAATATTCTTTTCTTATGAAAAGGAAGGAAAGGTGCCAATCTCGAAAGAATTAAAAAATGATTCTAAATTAAAAAAACAGAACTGAGTGAATTCTTTTTCCACCATTGGCCCATCTTGACAGGCCCTATAGAAAATTATAGCATAAATGTTCTATTTTTTTTAAATATACTTGGAAGCATTTAGACTCAAACTTGTTACTTATATGTATTTACTAACACATTTTCCCACATACAGCATGCACTTTCCCCCAGAAAACAGCTGCTGAATATTGCAATGCAAATTATATGTGGGAAATAGAACAGTTTCTGCTGGTTATTGGCAAAAGTGAAAGTAAAATCTGCACACAACTCATGGAGCAAAACGATAAACAGGCTCTGCTCTCTAGCTGCTGCTACAAAAAAGATCATTTTTGAAAGGCAGAATGAAGAAAAAAGAGGTGCATACTACCTTACAGGGCACGTATGCAAAAAATATGGTACATATGTTTGCACATACACAAATCAATTGGATGTACAAATTGAAGATTACGTTCGTATGGGAAGTCTAAATGTGTGAGAAAACAGCACGGTGTTTCTACGCAACAATTTTCTTTGTTAAAATATGTTGGCATTTTCTTGATCTATCATAAAGTGTTCATGTTGCTGGATATAAAATGTAATTTAATAATAAATCATAACTGTTATACTGTGAAATAAAAGTTAAATTGTCCAGTTTGAGTCTAGGGATTTAAGAGACTGCATAGAAATAAGTAAGGTTTAATACTGTTGCCAGAACGGCTAGTTTCGTTCCCCTGGAGGCTTGTTCAATTACCCTCAAGGAAAGAGTCACACATACAGGCTGGGTCCATCTAGGTTTATTGTTTGCAAACAGTTCGACCGAGGAGCAGAGAGCTCAAATCAGGGCCGACGATGAGTCCGGCCTGGAATCACATTTTTATAGCTTACATTCAACAGAGTCTTGACGTACTAGAAGTTTATTGGCTGCAGTACCAGTTCCTAATTGTGACGTCTTATCTTGTAGGCTGTACTTAACTAGTTATTGGTTAATGTGACTTATCAGGGTTAGTACGTGCGCACTCAAAGGTAGAATTGCAGCATGCTCAGAAGAAAAGAGCAATTTCAACAAAGTTAGTTAAACTTTAGTAACTTCTTATCTTAACGTAACCTTAAGGCACTGGACAGAGATGATTTCAAAATGCAAGGCAAGCAGTAAGAACCACAGCTTGGACATTAGACCTCCTGATCTTTACACAAAAGGGTCATAAGATGGTCATAAGACACTTCTATCATATGGTTGTTGCTCAAGCATTACTGCAAAATTATGGGGGCTAACATCTTTTTACTACAATACCTCATTTTGGGAATGGAAGGATGAGTGGGGAACACCTATATCAACAGTTAGACCTTGATTCAGTATGCAGTGCAGATCTACCCCAAGGCAACTTGTGTACTTTTTTGCACCAACTTTGGGGTAGATCTGTACTGAGATGTGCAAAGTAATGAGAAACCCCTTTCTCATCTGTACTGAGATCTGCACTGATCCCCCCTGGGGATCTTCCAAGCTCAGGAAGCAGCCTTTTCTGAGGGAGATCTCTGCAACTGTATCTACACATACATTTCCATTCTTAGCTCCTGCTATGAGTTCTAAGGCAGGAGTGAATGGTTTAGTAGTGGGCTTTGTTACAAAATAAATTTAAGGGAACTGATGAAACAGAACACCTAGACGACCAGTTCCAAACTAATCCAGCTCCAGTGACTGGAAGTTGTTACCATCTGATGACCATTAGCAATCTCAGACCAGTTCCTGCAGGCTGCATTTGTTCCCCACCTAAATGCTAACTCAGAAAGGGGCCATGGACATAGAAATGAGTGCTCTCTTCCTGTTTCTCACATCAAGATTTAAGGTACATTGATGGGAAAACAGGAAAGCCTGTACTGCTGGTGCCGTGTCTATATTGAGAAGTACAGGCTGATAGATGGGCAATGTCCAAAAAACAAACAAAAAAAAGACTTAAAATTTGACATGCCAGGGTGGGCCAGTAATTCTAAAAGCCACACACGGTTTAACAAAAATCCTGTCACATGATCACAGAAGAATACAGGAAAGAATAGCACAGATTTTTTTTCAATTCTTGATGTCTAAAAAAATGCCTCAATTTTATTTAACTACACAATTACAATCAGAATTTTAATGCAACATCCACATTAACCTCCTTCTTCAAAAGATTTAAAATTTTCTACATGTTTAATCAGTGCCTCCATCTCTGCAGACTCCAACAACCTGCTGATTAGTTCATCCAGGGCCTCTTCACCAAGCAGAAATTCCTTTAAAAAGAAGGAAGCATCATGATTAGCAGAGAACAGTAATATTGTTAGAATCCTAATCAATCAAAAAATAAGAAATTCCTGGAATATAATTTGCATGGAGTTGGATCTTTACACATCAGCTTGACATTTTTGCATTATTCCCCGGTGTGAAATTAGCATGGAGAGGTGTACAGCTGCCTGTCTTTGGCAGATGACTGAAAAAACACCACAAGTTTACACAGTCTCCTCTTGGCAGTAACAAAAGGAGTAACTAACATCTTGCCAGGCCTTCATTATTGCCTCTTTTAAACCTCACTGCCAGAAATAGTGAACTAATCTAGTAAGAACTGATGGAGAGGTAGGTTATGGTAATGCATAAAAAGTGACCAATTCAATATCTTTATTCATACTGAGCAGTAGCTTAATCCATAAGAAGGGTACCAAAATCTGACCCCAAATAAATAAAAGGACGACTTGGTAATCAAGCAATCCATTTTATTGTGCAATCTTGTTTATACAACCCAGCCTTACTCTTCTTCCCCCACACTCCTCTGATATTTGTAATTACCCTCACTCCTATGTCATGTCTTAAGATAGTCTGTAAATGCTCCAGCACTCACTGTACTCCTTTGAGTTCTCTTTGTTGCTAAGACAACTGTTAGGCACAAGTAAATAAACACTATCTGCTCTGTGATGATAGCTACTGTAAATCTCAAAACTTACACCACAAAAGTGAAGACAAACCTTAAAATGCAAATCCAAACTCACTCTTCAAGCCAGTTGATCCAAAACTCACCCAAACATTTAATTCATGCAAAGGTCCCAGCCAGCCCTGCTCAGGGAAGCATGTACAGCCTGGAGGTGGCTGGGGACTGTCCTAGCTGCTACCTGCCGCAGCAGCAGATCAGGGCAGGGGGCTAGGACCTGCCTCTCCCCTGCAGCTCTTTCCAAGCCCTGTGCCCCTGATCAGGAAGCCAGAGCCAGGAGCTCCCTGTTACCAGGGCAGGGGGACATTGTCCCCACCCCAGCAACAGGCAGTCCCTCAGCTAGCACCAAGGGGGAGCCTAGAGCTCTTCCCAGGGGCAGCAGGGCCCACTGCAGGGCTGCAAGGACCTGGGTGCAAATCTACTCTCTAATCCCCACATGCATAGACACCCTACCCAAAAACCCTTACTTAGCAGTAGCTTAGTGCACAGTAAACCTAGGCTAGAGTAAACGCATGTATAGACACACCCAATATGTAGTAACACTGTCCCCATATGTTGCACATGTTCAAAGGAAAAAATTAATTGCATGTAGAATTTTAATCAGAACATAATTTATCATTTGAAAGAAAATGGAAATAACCCTTGCTAAGGTGATTTGGAAGGTCAAAAAAATTGATATTTGTCCTTTTGGCCTTCATTCATAACAAAGATCTTGAAAGATTTTTTTTCAAAATAAACTTTTCTACTTGCTTTTTACCCTACAAATATCAGGAATGTCACTCCCCTCCTGACTTTTCCTGAAGTTCCCAAGAAAGAATTATGTGCTTCATCTGTCCTCCTTCTTACAACAGGAAGAAGTACTGTATAAACAAAGTTAGGTCTGTGGTTTTTGCCCCCCCCCTACTACTATATTTGTGAGCAATACAGGAAAATACCATATCTAATCAAATCTTAAATTAGATTTGTTTCTCTAATCAACATGGGATTAAAAGCCCCTTGTCTTAAATTCACATACAAAGTGGGGAGGGAGCAGGGAGCTGGCTGCTGTGGCTTTGACTCTGGCCCCGAGTCCAGGTTAGGGCCAGAATCAGAGCCACAGCAGCCTCCTGCCCCTGCCTCCACCTTTTTCTGCACTTCTGCCACCAACCCCCACCCGTTTTCCCCTCCTTATTGTCAGGCATGGCTCAGCTCTGGTTCAGGCTGGATTTCCTCCTGGACACAGAGCACATGGGAACTGTGCCCTGCCCAGCAGATCAGCAGCTGCATTGTCTGCCTGGTCTGGCGAGGGCTGAACTTCCACATGCTGTGCTTCAGGATAGCCCTTGCAGTGTCTCAGTAAGGGAGGGGGGAGGGACAGAAGCTATGGAAAGCTGGGGAAGGGGGGGTGCCACTGCCAGGGGAGTAGGAAGGCTGCAAAAGGGAAGAAGTGGAGGGTAGGCAGAGGGCAAGAGGGCCACCTGCCCCACTCCCACCTCCACCTGACCCTCCCTGAGGATGGGAGGGGGACAATAATTAAGATTCTATACCTGGACAATTAAAACATTCATAATTTTTCCATATATAGAATAAAATTATTGGGGAGACTTCTTAAATTCAGGGTCAACTTAAGATTTGAGTAACTACAATAGTATTCTTAGAATGCCAAACAAAATCAAGAAATAGGAAGTTTCTGGAATATCATTAGCATGAGGTTTTTGCCCCCCTTTAATCGTATAATTTTATAATTTAACAATATAATGTTCACAACAATTTCTGAAAACACTTAAGCTTTCCCATACTAGAACAATAGCTTATAATTTATCACATGTCTTCTTGATCTATTTATTAATCACTTTCACAAGTTTACATTCAGTTTTCTACATAAAAATTTCTGTATGTGCACACACAGGTTTATCTTTGAAGGGTTTTATATAAATTATAATAAAAAATACCTTTATATTTCGGACTTGATATGAGATCCTGTGGTCAGTGACTCTATCCTGTATGAAGTTATAGGTACGAATTCTCTCCGACTGGCTTCTTGTTTCCAACTGTGCAATGACAACTTGTATTATTTCTTGAGTTTTAAAATCCTTTAAAACCAGCAGACAAACATTCTGAGTTAGACTTCAATGGATCAACCTTTTTCGTGCCTCCAATACTGCATTTACAGCCTCATAGATAATTTGCTGAATTCAGGCCTATTCTTTCTGTCAAAATTCTGTTTATACTGCAGACCAAGTTTTCAGACAGCCTCCAGCTCAACTATTCTGTACTGGCTATAAAGTGGCAACATGAGTCAAAAGTAGTTTGAAAAACCTAAATCAGCACTCACATCAGTTGACATGGTCTACCCATGATTTAGGTCACCTGAGCAAAAAGCTACTATTTTGCAGTAAGGCTTAGGCCATGTCTATACCTCTTTCATGTAAGGCCCGAGATTGCTGCCCGCTCACTCCCAGATCAGCCTACTCATTCCCTAGCAACTGGATTCCCAAGTGGCCAACTCAGATAAGTCCAGCCCCACTGTCAGGGCCATCTAAGCTAGACAGGGCTCCATCTCATTGCTAAGTTTTGGGTCTGGTGGAGCAGAACAAGTGGATGGGGTTTGTTCCTCAACAGCAGTCCTGGGCTTGGTAGCAAAGATGTGACTTTTGAGTAGAACCAAGCACTGGAGCAAATCATATATAATATACCTTACATGGCAAGCCTGATCCTGCAAAAATGTATGCATAACAGTAATGTATGCATGAGATCCTGTAAAAATGTATACATCTGTAGTCTCACAAGTGAGTAAACTCAGCCATGGGCAGAAGTGTTTAAAGTCTGGGGCTTGTTCTGAAATCCACTGTATTTACAGGCAAGTTGACAAAACATACAAAGCCAGATTTTTTAAAAACATTTAGGCTCTTAAGGTCTGGACAAGCATTGGACACAGAGAGAGAGAGAGAGAGGTGTTTAAAAATCCCACTGGGCACCTATGTGCATCTTTAGATGCCTAAAAACTTAATATCTGGCCCTTCATTGCTAAAGAAAATGTAACATGCAGTTTTTGCTGCCAAAAGCAGCCCTGGCTAAACTACTTAGATAGTCTCCATTATAAGTCACCAATATCTAATGCTCATATTTCCTGGGGGGTGGTAGAAGGGGGGGGGAACCAAAAAAAAAAAAAACACCCTTTTTTACCTGAACCTTTCCTTCCACAAGATTTAATTTCAAAAGGTCCTTTATGGGGAATATAAGAAAATATTTTTTTCTCTTGTAAAGGAAAAAAAAAAAATCTCCAGCTGTTGTTACCCCAGAATTTAAATCTCCCATTCTGAGTAAATACCTTTACAATGACCAGTAAGACTCCCATAGTTTTAGTTAGATCAAATTGTATGGATGTAAGTCCCACTAATGAAAATTAGAGTGGGCATACTACTCAGAGAAGCAGCACATCTAGAACTGAGTACAATACAACAGGCATCTGGTAAAGGAGTTAAAATCTTAGCTGAGAGAAATTAATACAGGTTAGTAAATAATGCATCTGACATTTGGAGTCCTCTAGTGGTAAAGCATGGGAGTAACAAGCAAATCTCAGTTTCTAAACTGAATTTTGAGTACAAGTTTTTAGAGTTATTTTTAAATGGAGGATGAAATAGTGAAAATTTTTAGAGAAACTGCTACCCAAATCCCACTGAAGACCTAATTCCCACCTGTAACCATGCTTACATTTCTAAACAACCAATTTAATACGTTCTGAAATATAATGGGAGCACGTTTCAGTTTACATACCCTACTTCCATTAACTTTTTTCCTAATAACTGCGCAACATCAAATGTATAAGCAGCTGTGGGAGTACGGACTGGCACCCCAGACATTCCCTTTCCAGGCCTGTGCTGGAACCACCATTGTGCAGAAACATGTTTCCTCTTGTGTGGTCTTCTTTGGGTGTCATTAATCTTGCCATCCTTTTTGCACAGCAGCCCAGCTGCAGTAGGAGGGACAGACTGTCATACCCACAATAGATTAAAAGATTAATAGATTGTAAGGGGCTGGAAGGGACCTCGCAAGATCATCGGGTCCAGCCCCCCCACACTAGGCAGGAACGACAACTGGGGTCAGGTGATCGTCCAGTCTCCTCTTGAAGATTTCCAGGATAGGTGATTGCACCACCTCTGGAGGGAGTTTATTCCACAGTCTGGACATCCTGACTGTGAAGAAGTCTTTCCTAATGTTGAGCCTGAAACAGTCTTCCAGGAGTTTGTGGCCATTACTCCTGGTTTTCCCCAAGGGGGCCCCGGTGAACAGTTGTTCACCGAGTCCTTGATGTATTCCCCTGATACAGTGGTAAGCAACTACCAAGTCCCCTCTCAGCCTTCTCTTTTTCAAGCTAAAGAGACCCAAGTCCCTCAGCCTTTCCTCGTATGGCTGGCCTTGCAAGTCTCTGATCTTATGGGTGGCTCAGTTAGATAAGCTTTTGAATGTCAGACCTAATGAAGAATGTTTTGCATTCTTGCTTACCATTGGTCCAATAAAAGATATCACCCTAAGAAATCCCAGCCTCTCTCATTATTGCTTTTAAACAATGGAGAAGTTAAAAAATAATGACCTGTCAGATGGCTGAAAAATAGAAAGATTTTTTTATATCAAGAGCGGTTTTATTTCTTGCGTGCAAGTGGAATCCTATCAGTGACTCCATTTTAGAACAATTTAGAAAGTGAATCTCAGTACTCGTTGGGCCCAATTCTCATTTACATAAAAATGTCTTGCTGCCAAAGGGACCATACCATGGGCGTTAATTACACAAAGCTCTCTTAGCTTTTGTATAATTACAATTGTACATCAGCTATGTTAAGGCTCTGTTCATTGTCAGAGCAGCATGAACTGGCCTTGGCATACATGAAACTCAGATCCCTGCTTAGCATTACAACGTGTGATTCTCTCTTTCGGGTATGCACTCCTTTATATAAAACTAGCCTAAACACATGTGCACCCATGTGTGTACACACGCACACACACACACATGCTTTTTATAGTCACTTGCCAAAACCAGAACCCGCCCCCACGTACAGCACAGTAATACAAGTCAGTGATAGAAACATGTTTTCACCTGTAGTTTTCTGGTATTCTGCATTTGGCTTCGATCCCTCTCAATGATCTGCTGGTACAGTTTAGCACTCAGTGTCTGCAGAGCTTTTTCCTTATTCAATTGCTGTGATCGCTCCTGCTGGCACTCTACTGTTACTCCTTTATGAAATTCAAGAGAACATTGATAAAAGCTCCATTATGCCAAACAGCAAGCAAACCAGATTAATCCTGGAATTCTGAAACAAATTAAACCTTCTTGAGCTATTTCTTTTTGCTTTTAGGGCCTGTCCACAAAGGCAAATGGTGTATTTTTTGATACTCACTAGCTCCAAGCATTTTAGTAACTACACTCTAGAAGCCTAGTATAGATGGGAACAGTCTGACATTTTGATGCTACAGGTGACCCCTATGGAATTTTTATATGATGATTGCCGGACCATATTTAATCATGATGTTGCTTCAGGTGGTGCCTTTGGGAGTCCAAAGTTCACTTCAGCTAGTTGACACAAGTTAAAAATGCAGCTTGTTCTGCCTACACAAATGAGTTTGAAATGTTTTAGCTTCCAGGTTTTAAAAATGCAAAGCCTTCTCACCAACAAATCCTATATTTAAACATACAAACAAATGAAAGCAAAACTAGTGAGACATAAATGTAGAACTACAAATATTAAGGTAATTGTATTAGGGCTTTCATTTTAAAATAAAAGACATTAGTTTACTTGTTCTAATTAGTATATGATTTTATTTCCAACTTGGTTTTGGAATTAAAAAAAGCTTAGAGGAAAAAAAAAAAACATACTATCACTAGAATCTCACAAGCTCAAAGTTAGGACTTCCTAGGTCTCCAAATACTAGAAGCTGTAGGGGAAGAGGAGTATAACAGGGAGCCAGGGACTCCTATTACTTTAAGGGAGAAGCCATAGCAAGTATGTCCCCAGTTAGGGGAAGAGGGTGGATTCTGGGCTAGCTGCAGGGGAGTAGGCAGCCAGGGATACATAGGCTGCAAGTTCCTACTGCGAGGCTAGTAGCAAGGGCACTACTACAGTTCAGCCAGAGAAACAGCAGTAAGCTGCTCTGGAGGTTAAAGGACATACCTGCAGCCCATCAAGAGAGCTCCTGACTGGAAGAGGAGGAGCCCAGGGGTTATAAGCCTGGCTGCCCAAGGCAGAGGAGTGCAACCCTGAATTCTCCAAGGAGAAGATTTCCTGCCAGCTCAGGCTGGTGAGAAGTGGGTGCTGCAGGTCATGTCGGATACTCCCAGGGCTGAGAGAGCCAGTGAGTGGGGAAGGTGGCTTGGCAGTGGTTTGATGACCCATAGCAGTAGCTTTGAGTGTCTGAGTTTAAAGCAGTTGCTTGGATTTTTTTTTAGTTTTATACTGGAAGATTGGGTGTAGCCAATAGGGCTGCTGGAGGGGTACACCAAGTTTTTAGCCCTGCGAGGGATAGGGGTATGAGACAGAAGCAGGCTGAGGCCAAGAGGGCCAGGGCCTGAGCCCAGAGTAGTCAACTGGGGTGGCTGGAAGCCAAGAGGGCCAAGGCCTGAGTGCAGGGAAGCCAAAGGCCAATGGAAGGCTGAGACTAAAAGGCCAGGCCAGAGCCACTGGACCTAAGCTACCAGTCTGCAGCCAAAGTAACCTGTAGGCTAAGGCTAGGAAGGCCGAAGCCCATACAGGAAGGTAAATGGTGACTGAGTGATACCTGTAAGGCATGGGCATGGCTATGGGGGAGGCTGGAGGTCATATTTAAGCCTTACAGCCCTTGATTAAGGGCCAGTCTGGCCACAGGTGGTAACCATTGGCTCATAGTACCAGCCAGGCACCAGGATGTCTGCCACAAGAGACACCTGTAGAGAACTGTGCAGTTTTGGCTAATGGGCAGAAGACCCAGAAACCACAAGAGATCAGTCAGGCTGCACTGGTGAGAGCACTGCAAGGCTCAGGGGCAGCCTCCCAATCAATATCGAAAGAACAATAAGGCATGGCAGGTGAGATAAACAGAGGAGGTTATATAGATAACTGATAGAGTGGACAGGATTCGGGGGGCCTCTAGGGAGCACCATGGCTGCCCCAGGGCCTGTCCTGCCACAAGGAGCAAGACACCAGGATCAATCTTTTTATGCTCTATTTGTATACAATCCCCAGTTGTATATGCTTCCCAACTTGCTATGTCAAGAAACAAGGGCTTAGGCTAGGGATGGGCAAAATGCGGCCTGCCAAGCCATTCTATCCGGTCCGTGGGGCCCCTAAAAAAAAATGTAGAAAATTATCTGCCCCTCACTGCCTGTCATGCAGCCCTCAATGGCTGGCCCAAACTCAGTAAGCGGCCCCCCGCCCAAAATAATTGCCCGCCCCTGGCTTAGGCCCACCACAAAAAAAACCACAAAAACACAGAATAAACAAAAACTATAAGCCTCCCTTAATAAGGGAGGCCACTGGAGAGGGCAAATAATTGCTTGCAGCCACAAGAAACAGGGATAGGAGTGAGGGTCACAGATTAATAAAAAGGCTTCCAAGGGGGGACACCAAGCAGACCCTACCTGTGAAACACAGGATACTGGGCTACATGGATCTGTGGTCTGACCTAGTGTGGTCACTTCTCATGCTTTTATGCTTTTAAGCAGCACTATGACTGACAGTAGTCAATTATCCTCAATGAAAATGAATCCATGAAAAAGAAAGCATGATCAGTGTATCCATTACCAACTGAAAACCTCAACAGAAAGTTTCCATTTTTCGCAGTCTTGTGTCTACATAGATGGGTACATGCTCAATAGTCATTGCCATTCATGAGAGTCGAGGGTATTGATTCCTGGCAGGAATTATTGACATCTTCCATCACATCCTTCTCTTCTCTTCCTTATCTCAGCCCCAGTGTGGTCCATTTATTAAATGCTCACATTGTAAAGATAAAATTGGCTATGCCATATTAGACAAACACACACAGACCAGCACACTATAAATAGCTATCGCTTTTCTCTCCTGCTGCCTGCAAACAATGAGGAGGGCTACCTGCCTCCTTCATATTAGCTCCATGCTACTTGTTCTGAGGAGATGGATTCCAGTAGCCATGATAAGTAGCCTACCATTTTTGGATACAAAATATGCACATGCTAAAAAGGAAGCAGTCAGAAGTACAAACACAGACAGGCTTACCCGTAGGAAGGTGCACAATCCTCACAGCACTATCCGTTTTGTTAACATGTTGCCCTCCTGCTCCTTTGGCCCTGAATGTATCTATACGCAAATCTTTTGGGTTCACTTTAACCTCTACCTAGGGTCAGAGAAAATTAAGCTACTTTCTGCTCATCGTAATAGTTTAAGAAAACATGTCTGAGATACTGATAATTTAAACATACTTCTGCCCCTAATTTGCTTACCTGCCACTATTACAGGTAACATACATGAATACTGTGACTTGAGGAAATTAAAAAAAAACAAAACAACCCAACATTTCTATTTTTTTCTTTTTAGTTTGTCCATTTCATATATCTGTAGCACTTCGAGTACAGTCAGTTCTACAATATCCCCGATATAAACAGTTTATCTTGCTTGATCAAGATTCTTAGGGGATGGACTTACAAATAGCTTACTATGAGGCAAAAAGGGCCATGAATTTACTATGCATCACATACTCTTCACTAACTGCCTGTGTGTTATTGCAGAGTACCTGACCCTCATTCCCACTTTTAATCCACAGTAAATCGTTCGCATTTCCTTATGCTTACCCAGCATGAAGGAGGAAGGGAAGAAAAAAAAAATTAAAAGCTGAAAATGTTACTGTAAGACTACAACAATTGGCAGGGAGACCAAGGCAAATGAGATAACAGAAACTAGTTTAAATCAGGTTCACTGGTACATGAGTGTGAGATCTAGGTTACAGCTGCTAATGGTCCCAAATTCTACAAACACTTGGGAATATATCTAAGTCCCATAAGTAGTCCCCTTGACAGAAGCAAACGTGTAAGCAGGATCTTGAACTGCCTACATTCCACTATTCAGAGCACAATAATAATAGAATTCAACATAAGACGTCGAGTGGGTAAGGTAACTAGTAGGGTGAAAGTGCTAGACTTTAGGAAAGCTGATCTCAATGAACTCAGGCGATTAGTCAAGGACACACTGCAGAATAGGAGTTTTGAAGGGATAGGAGCCCAAGAAGGGTGGCTGTGCCTTAAGGAAACGATCCTTTGGGCACAAAGCAAGACAATCCCCAAGCGAGGCAAAAGAGGGAAAGGGGCCAGGAGGCTTCCCTGGCTGACCAGAGAAATCCAGGACAGCCTAAGGGACAAAAGGGGAGCACATAAAAAGTGGAAACAGGGAGAGATCAACAAAGACGAATATACCTCCTCTGCTCGTGCTTGAAGGGAGGCAGTTAGACAGGCCAAGGCTATGATGGAGCTGAGGATGGCAACCCAAGTAAAAGACAACAAGAAATTGTTTTTTAGATATATAGGGAGTAAAAGGAAGGCCCAGGGAGGAATAGGACCCCTGCTAAATGGGCAGAAACAATTGGTGACAGACAGAGGGGACAAGGCTGAACTCCTCAACGAGTTCTTTGCCTCAGTGTTCCTAAGTGAGGGACACGACAAGTCTCTCACTGGGGTTGTAGAGAGGCAGCAGCAAGGCGCCAGACTTCCATGCGTAGACCCTGAGATGGTGCAGAGTCACTTGGAAGAACTGGATGCCTTTAAGTCAGCAGGCCCGGATGAGCTCCATCCGAGGGTGCTGAAGGCACTGGCCGACATCATAGCAGAGCCACTGGCGGGAATATTCGAACACTCGTGGCGCATGGGCCAGGTCCCGGAGGACTGGAAAAGGGCCAATGTGGTCCCCATTTTCAAAAAAGGGGAGGAAGGAGGACCCGGGCAACTATAGACCAGTCAGTCTCACCTCCATCCTTGACAAAGTCTTTGAAAAAATTATCAAGGCTCACATTTGTGAGAGCCCGGCAGGACAAATTATGCGGAGGGGAAACCAGCACGGGTTTGTGGCAGGCAGATCGTGCCTGACCAATCTAGTCTCTTTCAATGACCAGGTTATGAAACGCCTGGACACAGGAGGAGGGGTGGATGTCGTATACCTGGACTTCAGGAAGGCCTTCGATACGGTATCCCACCCCATACTGGTGAACAAGTTAAGAGGCTGTGATGTGGATGACTACACAGTCCGGTGGGTGGCGAATTGGCTAGAGGGTCGCACCCAGAGAGTCGTGGTGGAGGGGTCGGTCTCAACCTGGAAGGGTGTGGGCAGTGGGGTCCCGCAGGGCTCGGTCCTTGGACCGATACTCTTTAATGTCTTCATCAGTGACTTGGATGAGGGAGTGAAATGTACTCTGTCCAAGTCTGCAGATGACACAAAGCTATGGGGAGATGTGGACATGCCGGACGGCAGGGAACAGCTGCAGGCAGACCTGGATAGGTTGCACAAGTGGGCAGAAAACAACAGGATGCAGTTCAACAAGGAGAAATGCAAAGTGCTGCAGCTAGGGAGGAAAAATGCACACCTACAGCCTAGGGACTGACCTGCTGGGTGGCACAGAGGTGGAAAGGGATCTTGGAGTCCTAGTGGACTCCAAGATGAACATGAGTCGGCAGTGTGACGAAGCCATCAGAAAAGCCAATGGCACTTTATCGTGCATCAGCAGATGCATGACGAATAGGTCCAAGGAGGTGATACTTCCCCTCTATCGGGCGCTGGTCAGACCGCAGTTGGAGTACTGCATGCAATTCTGGGCGCCACACTTCAAGAAGGATGCGGATAACCTGGAGAGGGTCCAGAGAAGGGCAACTCGTATGGTTAAGGGCCTGCAGACCAAGCCCTACGAGGAGAGACTAGAGAACCTGGACCTTTTCAGCCTCCGCAAGAGAAGGTTGGGAGGCGACCTTGTGGCTGCCTATAAGTTCATCACGGGGGCACAGAAAGGAATTGGTGAGTATTTATTCACCAAGGTGCCCCCGGGGGTTACAAGAAATAATGGCCACAAGCTAGCAGAGAGCAGATTTAGATTGGACATTAGGAAGAACTTCACAGTTCGAGTGGCCAAGGTCTGGAACGGGCTCCCAAGGGAGGTGGTGCTCTCCCCTACCCTGGGGGTCTTCAAGAGGAGGTTAGATGAGTATCTAGCTGGGGTCATCTAGACCCAGCACTCTTTCCTGCTTATGCAGGGGGTCGGACTTGATGATCTATTGAGGTCCCTTCCGACCCTAACATCTATGAATCTATAAGTGTAAATTTTGTCATGTTAGTAATGCATACAGTTTGTTTGGCAACCTTGAAAATTTTGGCTTATGTCCCTGGACCAGGTCGGGCAGAGATAAGCAACAAAACACTTTTAGGAAAAGACATGGAGGGATGCAAAGAGGAGCTGGTCAAAGCAACAAGTCTGAAAGATTTTTGAAGTGTTGTTTTGAATAGATATAAGTGGGACCAGACCAAAAATGGATTTCAACAGTGGAGACCTGACCTTATGAGTATCTGGAGCAGAGTCTGAGTAGTGTGAATAGAAAGGAAAGGTCCAGCCCTGGAAATGCTTGTAGAGAAAGCAGTAGCAAAGGAGCGAGGAAAGTTCGCAGAAAAAGATTAGATCTCTCTGTTAGCTAAGTGGCTAGAGGAGCTCTCAAAAAAGACAAGCCTAAAGCTAATTTAAATTCAGATCATACTGCTCATGATTTAGCAGAAAGCACCAAAGAAAAAATGGAATATTCAGCAGCTTTCACAGTCTCGCATCAATAGGTTACACCGAACATTTTCCTGGATGTTCTCCATGCTTCAATGTATTATTAATTTAGAATCGTTTCACTCAGAGTGACTCACTTTTGTGAGAGCTGAGGGCTGGAATGCTTAACAAAATGAACTTCATGTCCTTGATCCACACTCTACCTCAAGCAGTAGCGGATGTCAGAAAAATTACTCTGGGTGATACAATTAAATTTGTAATGATTCACTTAGGCAGCGCAGAGCCAAGATTCACAGCCTTCCACAGCAGGGGAGCATGGGGAATCATTGTTTGTTACTTACGAGACATATTTCAGCGCCAAGAAAACAAAAGCAGTAACTCTGTTGCGGCTTTCAGGATCACACATGCGAATGCCAAGATCGAAGCCCAAGACAACACTTCAGTTTTATTTTTACACACCTTCTCTGACTGAGGGAGGACAACAACTGACGCTGTCCCAGTGTGAATACGCTGCATTCTTGATGACAGGCCAATCTCTGGGATTCGCTGAACCCTGTGAGTCCCACCTTCAAACTTCAAATACCTGTAGACGCTGTCTCCTGAAATGCAAGCTGCTGCATGATGTAACCCACCTGTAAAAATAAATAACACGTAGAGGGTACACAGAAAAGGCATAGATTTTAACTTGTTTTGGAGATATAACATAGAAGCTATTACATACCCATATCAGTAGGAACATAGTTCAGAATTTCAAAGGTCCAGGATTTATGATCTGCGTAATTCTGGTACATCTCAAATATTTCTTTTGTGAACATCTGGCAAATGTCACCTGAAAAATAGATGAAATATCATGAAATACAAGTTCATGAAATATTCCTGAAAAATACTTATTTTTAGATTTAGTAATAACTAAATATGGTAACTGGAGAGAGTGCTCTCTTTAGATAAATGAATTAGTCATCTCTTGGAAATACTGTTTTATATTATTAAAACATAAGAGAAACAAAGCCCTGTAAACCTGGAAAGAGATAAAGAGTAATCTTTACTTGTGATGACTTTGCTGACCTCCAGTTGTTCTGCCAGATACAAGCTCTAATATGACATCACATTCATCATGTTTGTGCTTTGGCACTAGAATCTGGAAAAGCTGCAAAGAAAGGAAGAGTTTCAGCATATCTTTCTGAACAAATTTACAGCCAGCTTTTGTGGTTGCATCAGTTTCAGCACACATGCCACCTGATCTGTGCACAAGAGTTAGGAGTGAAGGCTAGTGAAAATTTGCTCCCACAATGCTATGCTAAAACCATCAACTCAGCCTCCACTGACCCCACTGTTCAATAAATGTGATACTAACCATGAAACAATTGGAGACGAGACTGATCTTTACCAGAAGATTCGAATATCTTAATTATAATATTAAACTGCGTCTTAATTATATCTAGATTGTGAACACTCGATTCACAATACAATGACTTTCGTTGAGATTTTTTAGCTTCTCTTATAATTATTTCCATATACTGGCCATATGTAATTGAAGAGAAGAATAAAAGATTGAAAGTCTCAGGAAGATAAAGCCTTTCAAACTGGTCTGTATACTCTTTGCTGACATGAATGACTGCTAAAACACCATACGCAGGTATTCAAAATATAGCGGCACACTGCCCTAGTGCCTTTTCAATGTCTCCAGACAAGCAGGTAAGAAAACAAAAAATGTCAAAAATAAAGAGCTTTTAAGATGCACATGGCAAGACAGAGACTTTCTAATAATAAGCATATCCAGGGATGTTCAAAAAGAAAGCAGAAACTAGACCTCTGTTTCATTAAATGCAAGTGTTATTATAACTTACTATTTAAAAAGAAAATACTTGGAACAATAAAACTAAATAGCTATATAAAACATTAAAATGAAGAGTTTTTGATACCTTCATTTAAAAGACAGTACCTTTTCCTTTAGCTCACCTTCTTATACAAAGTGTTGATTTCTTGATCAATTACTTTCTTCTCTTCAAAGGCAAGTTTTCGTAGTTGTTTCTCATCTTTGTTGTTTAGCTCTGAATTTAAGCGATAGAAATAAATGTTACCCAGTCTTATTTAGCTTAAAGCAAATTGTAATACAGCTGTCAAATTATACCTATTGCAG
The DNA here is from genome assembly GCF_030867095.1 of Alligator mississippiensis. Lineage (NCBI taxonomy): Eukaryota > Metazoa > Chordata > Crocodylia > Alligatoridae > Alligator > Alligator mississippiensis. Next base: position 407,876,862 of record NC_081824.1, read on the forward strand.
CAGAAACAGCTTGCACAATCCTATTTAGTCGATGTAAAATACCAAATAATGCCACAAGAAGAGGATATATTTTACTAGTTAAATGTTCACATTTTAGTGGTATTGGATGTGTTGGAAATAGGGCACAGAACATCTTACCTCAAAGTCTCCAGTTCAAGCCTGACTAACATCAGCAACAGCCAACACTCATCACCATCTGACAACTATTCACTGGTGTATGTAAAACAAAGTGGTAATCTGGGTCTAGATCTAGGGACCTATTGCTAAAACTGAGATCTTTAAAGCCCTACTCAACCTCCTTGGCCGTGTCCAGGTATGTGTGGACATTTGGTTCCCCAGGACCAACTAGCTATGGCGCACCTTGTGCTGCTGCTAGTTGTCCCTGGGGAATGCTTGTGCCATGCGCATGCTGGCGCATGGCAAGTTACCCTGGGTTGGGTAGGGGAGGCTGGGGCGAGTACTCGGCTGGCCCCAGCAGCCTTACGTGGGGTCCTGAGGGCCTCCCAGGGCTCCAACAGTGGGAATCCTGCTGCACGGAGCCTGGCTGGTGGCTGAGTGCAGCTCCGGCCAGCCAGGCTCCAGCTTCAGGTGGCTTGACTTTTTTTCTTTGCGGGTTTTTGTGATCCCTGGATATCCTGGGGATATCCAGGGATCAAAATTAAAAAAAAACAACACCCCACCGCACTGCTCCTTTGCAGTGTGGAGAACAATGGAATGTGTGGTATGTGGCACCTCAGATGTGTCTGCGCTGCCACATAGTCACACTTGTCTGGGCACAGTCCTTGAGTCTATAAGTGGCTCAGTTTGTGACATTAAAGGTACCCACAACCCTACAAGCTCTGCTTCTGAGCATGAGGCACCTCAGTCTGGAAAGGGCTGAGCAGCTTGGCACATACCTCTCTTTGGGGTCCACCTTGCCCGGACCAATTAAAGATGCACTAAGCCAAGGAAAGAGAGCAAGCATAAGTGTGGGTACCTAGCTTAGCAGTTAGGTTACTCACTTGGTGGGAAGAAACCTGGGCTTCAGTCCCCGCTCCAAATACTGCTTATGATAGTAAAAGCCTCACTGAAGCATAGTGGAGGCAGGGCTCCACTGTTTCTTTTACCTTGGCATGAGAAGATGATGTGGGGTCAACACCACATTCTGGCCACCTTTAGCCCCAGGTAGCTCGTGGTACCTATCGGACAGGAAGCTGGGTGGAAGGGAAAACAACGAGTGGAAACCCACCACCCTCACCTAGGATCAATTCAGCTCTTTCTAGACCCCAGCCAGTCACCCTTCCAAATAAACTGTATGGCGCTCCTAGTTTATGATAGTCTTTAAGTAAAATATGTTTTGCATGACTGTTTTAAGTGGTTCCCTGTTCAGCATACTATGAATCTCATTCTGAGGTGCATAACTCTCCTATTGCATTGTACAGGGCTCTGGATTCTCCCAGGCACCTACAAGTAAGGTGCATCCATGTTGGTCTCCCAGTCTCTTTGTGGATCTAGCCTCTAGTTCAGGGGTAGGCAACTCCTGACATGTGCACCAGAGTGTGGCACATGAAAGCATTTTGCCTGGCATGCATGCTTCAGGGAGGATGAGAGGGCCGCAATCCTTGTTCTGGCAGTTCAGCCCCTGCCCTTCCCTGCCATCTGCCTCGAGGTGTATGTGCACCCACTGCTGGAGTGAGCTGGACCAGGGCTCCACGGACTTCAGTGCGGATGCTTTCAGTCTCTTTGCCACCTGCTACAAGTAGGTTGGGCTCTGTGGTGGGCTGCAGGAGCCTGCCCAGAGGCTAGGCTAGCGGTGGCAGGCAGACTGCAAGTGGCAGGAAGGCAGAAGGCTCCAAGTGGCTTCACCAGTGGCTACAGAGCCCCAGCCTGGCTCATTGTCAGCAGCGGGTTCATGAACACCTTGGGGTGGACAGTGGGGAGGGGCCAGGGCTGCACTGTCACAACAAGGATCAGACCCCTCACAGCTCCCCCTCTGTCCACTCCTGGCACACTAACATCTTACAAGTTGAGGTTGTGGGTGTTTTTGGCACTCTGCCCAAAAACTCAGATCTGCTCTAGTTCCTAAATGCTCTAGTTCCTAAATGTTCCTAAATGCTATAGTTCCTAAATGTTCATGCTAATTAGCACACTTGTTGGCAGCCTTATCAGCAGGGATCCTGGGGTTTGTTTTTTTTTAATCCGAGAAAAATCACAAGTTCTCTGACAAAAACACAGAAATCCATTATTAAAATTAAAAGCTCCCCTAGCCCTGCTGGTGCCCCTTACTCTCCCCCCAATGACCTCCCAACCCTGCTGGTGCCCCTCATTGCCCCCAAAACAGCCCCCTGCCATACTCATGCCTCTTGCCCCCACCCACAGCCCCTGTCCCCCGACCCTGCTGGACAGGGCCCCCAGCTGCCAGGGCTATGGGGCCAGGGACTCAAGTCTGCAGCTCCCTGCCCCCAACAGCAGGCAGCTGCAGCAGAAGCAGCATGGAGCCGGCTCCCCCACTGCTGCTACCTGCTCGGGCAGGGGCAGGGCCAGCTCCTGGCTCCTTCCAGCCCTGCTAGTGCCCCCAGCCATGACCTGCAATCCCCAGCCCTGCCAGAGGGGCCCCCAGCCCCCTGCACATCCCACTTACCTCAGGCTCCAGCAACAAAGAGTGAAGCTGAGCTGAGCAGAGCTGTGGCTGAGTGAGAGCTTCAGGCCCTGCCCTTCCCCCTATCCCTTCCCATCCAGGCAGGACTGGCAGTTTCCCACCCTGTTTGCAAACAGCTCTCGCAGGCTGGAGCTCAACCAGTCTGCAGAGCTGTTTGCAAAAGCAGGGAATCCATGGCTTTCTCTGCTAAAAGGAGAAATCTGGGTTTTCTCTGATAAAAAGGGGAAATCCATGGTTTTCTCTGTTTTTCTGTGGAAAACGGAAAACTGGGATCCCTGCTTATCAGCAAATCCAAGGACCAAAAGAGCAGGGATACTGAAATAGCCTCCTTTATTGTCATTGAGAGGGTATGCTCTTACACCAGGGCTTTATTTATTTATTGTTTTTAAATAATTTTATTTCTTTCTAAAGATGATGGGTCAACAATCAGAGACTGACGTTCTCTTGTTTGCCATAGTAAAAGCACTAGCAGTATAAGTTCCTCTACCAATATACTTCAACCTTGATCTAGAGAAAACACTAAGTCTAAGACTTTAGCGTGGCTCGGAAATACAGTTAAGTTGTAACTAATCCTCCAAATGGAATTATACCACACAAGTTGAAAGAATGGTCCAATGCAGTGGTTCTCAACCCATTTGCTATAGCAGGGCACACTTGTAGCTCTACATTTGTTATGTGGGCCGTACCCACACAACTTACTTCCTGGGTGTCCATTTAACAGGATGTCACATGGATCTCATGCAGCAAACGGGCCGCGGGTTGAGAACCACTGGTCTAATGAAAGAATGGACAGAGGTCCCTGGCCTAGGATCAAGGAATTCAAGGTTCAATTCCTACCTCAGCCAGACTTGATTTTAGTCAAGTCACTTCATCTACTCTATGTTTCAGTTCACATCTGTAATTGGGAAAACCTCACAAAGTGTTGCCAGGATAAAATTCACTAAAAAACATTAATAATTTAAGACACCATGATGGCCCAAGTTATATCAGCACCTAAACAGATAACATAGTACAGCTATATGAAGGAGAAAACTATGTACTCCATGATATAGATACAGTATAACTGTGCTCTAAATTACATTAAATTCACTAACTTTTACTGCCTATGTCATCCTCCATTAATCTCTTTTCTTTCTCTTTTTCCATGTATAATTTATTGTCTATGCCAGGGGTGTCCAACCATTTTGAATGTGGGGCCAGATCATGAACTTTTTATCACTGAGTGGGCCGGCAGGAGCGGGTACTCACACAGCCTGTCCAGTCTGTCCACAGCCTGGGGGCGCAGGAGTCAAGGGATGCCGCCTGACCCCGCCGTGTCCTCCCTGCTACCTGGGCAGCCTCGAGGATGCTCCCACACCTGCGCACTTGGGCTCAGCAGCCAGGGGGACATGTGGGGACTCTACAGGGGGGTGCGGGATGTACAGGGACACCCCCCTGCTCCCTCTCCCCTGGGGCAGCCTGAGCCCAAGCGGCAGGGGTCCCTCCCTCCCCGGGGCCCGTGACTCACCACCCCCAGCGTGATGTCTGCGGGCACGGGGCGGGGATGCGGGGAGGCGGGAGCGGCACTAGCTTCCCACCCCTGACAGCCATAGCAGCAGCAGCAGCAGCATCTCCCGCAGGCCCGGCTGCAGCATCCCTCTGAGCCAGTATCCGTGCCCCCTACACTGCGACCTTCTCCAGCCCACACACCGGGCAGGGACCGGCACAGGGTGGGACCGGCATGCAAATGAGGAAGGGAGGGGCGGGACTAGGAATGGAAACCCTGCAATGTGGGAGAGGGGAAGAGCTGGCATGCAAATGAGGAAGGGAGGGGTGGGGCGAGGAAGGGACACTGTGAAATGAGGGGGGAGGGGTGGAGCCGCACTGCGTTGGCAACATCAAGCTGACACGGTGCATGTGGGAACCTTGTCCCTTCCCCAGCCCTTCAGCAGCCATTAGGAAGCTGGTGAGGGGCTGAGGGAGGGACAAGGGGTTTGTAAACGCTGTTTACTTTCATTTTCCGTTGCAGCACCGCAGGCTACCTGTTGGACAAGCCTGGTCTATGCTATAGCTCTATGCTACTATTGAATGGACCTGTTCATACAATTTTTCACTTTTTGGCCCATTAGAAGGCAAACCTTTTAAAAAAATAAACATTAATATTTTACGTAATATTTTCTAGCTTATCCCGCAACAAAAGAAATCTGTTTGAGTTTTCCATGGTTCTTCTCCTCTATTCTCTTTTCCCTCTTTCCTCCCTTTACCAGTGGCAAAACTGAAGAAGGGAAAGGCAAGGTTGGAAAATTCAGAAGCTAAAAATTACAATCCCTACCCCCCATCTGAGAAAAATAAAATTATGTTCCTGAACCTACAGAATCAAAACTCTCACAAAAAGTTGGTAGCTTTTTGATCAGTTTTATGTTTAATTTTAACCCGTTTCCTCCATTTGTCTCTGTAACATATCTTTTCATTCTTCCATATACTCTGTTGGCCGTCTTTATTTTTTCCCTTTGCTCCACTTCTTTTCTGTAAATCCTCCTAGTTCTATATCTCATTGTCTCCACTAATTTGCCATCCCCCAGTGTATTTGAGTGGCTGATACTCTTCCCTTCCTACTTGGTACACTGCTTTGCAGGATCTGCTTTGAACTTGCCACTTGCAAGTGTTGAGCAATTACCTAGTTTTACTTTTCTTCTTCCCTCACATTCCTTCCTATTCCTGATTTAAATTGATATCGGTATCATCAGAACTTTTTGTTGTTTTGTGTTCCTACCCACCTTCCCCACAAAAAAAAAAAAAATATATGTATATCTCCATCTTACCTGTACACATAGATTCTAACTCTTTAACTTCTTTTTCTGCTTTTTGTATTTCTTGAAAAACAGCTGCAAGTGGAACTAGATCAGCATGTCTTCTGCTAAGGATCCTTTGCTCATGCTCATTCGTTGAGACACTGCTCAACACATGGCTTATTCGTTGGTATTCTCTTATAACAGTCTCTAGGTATTTTTGCACAGTTTCATGCTTCCACACGGCTCTAGAATCCTGATGGTATTTCCTTGGCCAGGCATGATGGGGCAGAGCAGGTTTAACTGTATTCAGGAAATAATTGTTCTTCACACTGTATCGTTCCATCATCTGACCTACCCTTTTAACAAGGGGAGAAGGAGCATAGCAGTGATGGTGATAGGGACAAGTTGCTAGCAAGCTTCTAAAAAGCCAAATACCTTGATGAGGTTTCATTTCAGCTTTTACTTTTTCACCATCTGAAATGAAAAGCACATACAGTATTGGCCACTTTTTTACTGACTTTTTCAGGTGGAACCTTAACTACAAAACACATTTGTTGATCTGACAGACCTAGGTAACAGATGCAGGAGTAGTAACATGGGGTCAGACCTTACTCTACTTAGGGCACTTACACACATGCAAGGAGCCTGCTCCGACACGCTGGAAATCCAGTGTGTCAGAGCAGACTCGATCAAATCTGCTGAAGCACGTCAATTGACGCGCTCTGGCAGCCTTGCACGTCACATGTATCAGTGGTGCAGCGCACCTCTGCACTGAGAAAATGGAAGCGGTGCACTATGAACTAAAGCACATTTGATGTGCTTTAGTTCAAAGGGCACTACTGTCATTTTTCAGTGCAGAGGTGCACTGCGCCGCTGATACAGTGCTCCCAATGCAGCGCCAGGGGCTTTAATTAGCGCAGCTTGCTAACTAAAAGCACCCGGCACTGTGTCGGAAGCACATGTAAAAAATGCCCGTAGATGCTTTTGTCCAATCCTATTCCACCCCACCCAAGTCCCTGAAAACCAGTTAAAGCCAAAGGTAGATAGGCCCTCCTCTTGCATTTTGTGATTTAAAGCTAAGATGGAGGGTTGCAACTTTGGTGCCCAAGCCCACCTAAGAGCTTAATACACAGAACAGGATTTGGCCCATACTGATTACCCCTTTTGGAAATTACAGCCATTGCTCAGGTTAAAGATCTATATGGTCTCATTATATATCTCATTATATTAAAGAAACTCTAGCAAACAAGTTTTCAGACCCTACAGGACCTTACCAAGGTGTCTAATCCTCCATCCCATCTTCATATGAATAATTCTTACCATTACAAATAGCTGTATTGACTTCAGTGGCACTGCTCATATTAGATGGAATTAATTGAATAAAAGTTTCCAAAGCCTCTGCTAATACTATGAGTTCTTCTGTCTTGAGCAATATTTCTACATCTTTCCTGCACCAGATTAAGAAGAAATAGTCTGCCTTATTTTGGATGGAAATCCGCTATTTCTCCAGCTAACCTTTTCAATGCTTTGGATCAAAAGAGTTTATTATTCTCCTGGCAAAGTATAGCACTGTGAATCATTTTAAAGCATCTGATCTTATAGTACGACACATTTAATTTAAGTAAAACAAAAGTGTGTTTTAGGATGATCTGTCCCAAAAAATGCAATTATTTTGTTTTAAGAGAGGAAAATCAAGGTACTCCTATCTAGCTTGCAAAAGCACTAGGGCCTCCTGAAGAAAGAAAGGAACAAAACCAGAATGCCAACAAACCAAAAATGTGCACTAAAGCAAGTGGAAATTCTGTGGGGTTCCTGCAGCTTCCTCTGCATTTTCTCCCAGGTAGGGAGGAGTTGGATTTTATGGAGAAGTGGAAGACATGGGTTTGGAAACCGACATAAAGAGCAGCACTAGATAAACATAACTGTTGCAATGGATGAGAGAAAAAATATGATCACTCAGATTATCATCTGTTAATGCTGACAGAGATATGTAGGACTGCACTCCCTCAAGTAACAGGATGACACAGAAGTCCTACTCACACTCCACCTCAGGAGAAGCGGAGAAGAAAGAATCACTCTGCCTGGAATAAGTAACTCTGAGAGGGAACGTCCTAGTACTTTTTTTTGAATATCAAGTGCACTACATCTGTCAGCACATACACCAGATAAAACAGGTGTAAAATATTACTACTCCGCAGACTCAGTAACATTTTAGAAGTACTTTGCAGAGATGTGAAAAACAACACCAAGTACAGGACAGGGAAAGTGTGGCACTCATTAACACTTCTAGTAAAAAGCACTTCAACAAAAGGTAGGGAGAACCATGAGGTTTGTTTTAAATAAATCTCATGATGTTTATAACCTCAGCTGGGGATTTCTGGTCTCATCTTCTTATTTGTTAACACATGGAGATAGGAATATTATAACTATTAAAGCCTTTAGGTTCTTTTAATTTTACACAATTCAGATGTCGATGTAGAGAATGCTACATACATCATAATATGAATGTTTTAGTTTCCTATGATTATAGTTCCTTATGGGTCAGAGACACAACATTTTGTTGACTTTTAGCTCTTCTATTAACATATCACTATAACACACTATTCTGTAAGTGATCCTACCACATATGAAAGTTTATTCCTGACAAAGGAAAAGACTATTTCAAATCATTTACCAAACTGCCAGTTCTGATTGCCGCAGGAGCTGAAAGAGGTCCTTTTCACCTCCCCACATTCTCAAGCTACATAGGTCTTCTCCAGCCTGTAGTGTAAACTGCAGCAACCTCTGGACTGCTCTAATGTACACTGGGCTGTCAACAGCTCCCACATGCTACTATGAGGTTCAGGAGTAGACAAAGCAAAGCAAACACATTTTCCTCTGACTTAGTTGTGCAGGTGGTAACGTCAGAAGATGCAACTTCACTGTCAAATGGGGTGGCACATGCTTAGGACAAGTCCATTTGGACTGTAATTTTCTGTAGCTGCTCAGGCAACACATGACAACACCGTAAGGAAACATCCTTAAGATAGTCGAGGCCAGGTTTAATGGTGGCAACGTCAAGCACCTCGTGCTGCCTAGACTAGTTGCCACTTAAGTTAGAAGTGTATAGCCACATCCACAGAGTACCACATAAGCTTATGGCAAGCTAATTGGCCATGTTATTCAACAGTGCTACTGTATTTCAATCAGTCAGTTCTGAGGTTGCTGCGACCACTAGAGCATCTTAGATGCTGTAACAACCCTCCTCTACTCTGCCCAGCATTTGGCTGAGGTTAGTTGAGTTGCTTTGCATCACTGGTGATCCTTTGGGCAGAGTGACTTGGTGGCGGCCATCTCCTCTCCAGGTATGGATGGCCATTGGCTCGCAGGGAGTTCATCCGCCCTTTGACAGGTCTTGTTTTTAGTTCTGCTAGGTGTCCACACACCCTCCTCACCCAGGCTAGCCCAGGTGGGGGCACCCGTTTAATCACAGACAACCCAACCATGGAACAGTCTGTACTGGTTTACGAAGTACCAGATAGCAGACCAAGAGAGGCCTGGCCTGACAGACACTACCTGATTACTTGATTCTAAAAGGAGACTCCCCCCAGTTCAACAGTTGGAAAAAGCCCCTTGTCCTAGACTCAAGTACAAGGGTAGTGGGGGGGGGCAGATAACTGCTGTGGCTTGGGCTCTAGCCCCTACCCAGGGTTGGGGCCATAGCTGCAGCTGCTTTCTCTTCATTTCCCCCTTGCCCCCAATGCTTCTGCACCCTTCCATCTCCCCCCTGCAGCCTCTTTTCCTCATCTACCTGCCACCCAGAATCTGCTCCCCTGCCTACACTCCCCCCCACACCTTTGTTTTGTGCCAGCAATGTCTGTCCACATGGTAGGCTGGCCTATAGCAGCAGTGCACAGCCTACACAGCCGCAGCAGAGGTTGGGATGGGCCATGCTCAGGCTAGAATAGAGATGGAGTTTGTGGGGCAAAGCAGAGGCTGGGGGGGGGGGGGGAGAAGAAGAAGGAGTGGAGGGCATAGAGACTAGGCAGGGAAGTGGAGAAACAGAGGTTTCAGGGAGGCAGGCACAAGCAGGGGGCAAGCTGCTTGACCTCCCCAAACCACCTGCAAATTAAAATTAATTAAAGAATTAAAGATGACCTTCCAATAATTATATTCTATTCATGGCAAATTATAAAAAATGTATACATTTTCCATATATAAAATGTAATGATGGGGGGATCATCTTAAATGCAGGGTTGTCTTACATTAGAGTAAATATGGTAATTAGCCCCACTAAAGCTATGGTTTAGGAAATATCCTGCCCAACTCAGTATGGCATGCTTAAGGACCTCTGCTGCTGAGCATGGCAAATTTACCATACAGACACGATAAACCTGAATTAACAGTTTACTGGTGATTACTCTTACCTGAGCTCTTTGGAATTAAACAAAAACAAGATGCTTTAAGATACAGATCTGCATGGCTCAGACACCTGGTAAGCACAGGGCCTTACAGTAACTTAAAAAAAATACAATTGCACCTCCCTTTAAGAGACATGGCCAGAATAAATGTGTCCAGAACTTAAGCTATATCAAAACGAGACATTATTAAAACTTACGATAAACAGGATTTTACTTTAAATAAATAAAACCCTCCTACTGTGTGTAGCTCAAATATGAGACTTGTTTAGCCCAAATAAACAAGAACCAGACAGTAAAAAAAAAAAACAGTTGAGATCAACTAGTCTATTTTGTTGTGGGAATTAGACAGACACTTTGTTAATTGGACAACAAAGTGAGAATTAATTTGATTTTTAAAATTTGCCTCACTTCGAATAATCAAAGGGGCTATCAGTAATCCAGAAGGCACTAATTTTTTTTAAATGTAGTCTTAACATAGATTCAGTGGAAGCTCATGTATTTCAGTCTAAATCATACTAACTCAAAAGGCACCTATCCAAAGCACTAGGGAGTCTCCAGACAGCTTTAACAATTCAAACTCAACAGCATAAAAATTCAGCAGCAGCTCAGCTATTCAGCCACCTACCAAAACCCCCTTATGTTCTTCCAGCATTATAGAAACACGTTTTAGCAGACTTGTACATGTGGATTATTATTACTTGTAACCCGGAAAAGACTAAAAACCAGAGACTCAGAGATCATTTTAGCCTCCTCTTCCTTTTTCCTATTACCCTTTGCTCTTGTACTTGTTCTTGTTCTTCCTCTTCCCCTTCCCTACAGCAACTTTCTTCATTAGCACTAACATTTCAGCAGGATCTGGTTCAGTGTGGGCCCAAAGGCCGAGTGGAAGCTGCATTTTCCGTACAAAAAAGCAAGCCAGGATTTTTTAATGACCTTACCCAGAAAACAGGCGAATATGCAGCTTCTCTAAGGTGAAGCCATCACAGAGGAAGAGCACAAGCAAGCACTACAACTCCCAGCAATCCTGCTCAGCACTACAACTCCCAGAATGCCACTGGCCTATGTTAACCCTTATTCACAATTGAGCACAATATACACAATTTATATCAACATTGGTTATATTCATTGTTACCTATAAAAAGGCTCCAGAAAAGATCATCATTGTGTTGGTTGTTCTAAAGCAAAAGCATTAAGAAAAATAAAGTAACCTTTCCAATTTCTGTGGAATTCATGGTATAGCCAAACTCAAACACTCAAAAATCATGAATCGGACTCTTGATTTAAAAAAACAAAAGGTATACCAAGTTAAAATTGTTATGTCTTTTCTCCACAACCATTAGGACTGAAGGTTTAAGCAAAGCAGTAATTATAATAAGACATTTTTAGTGAAGTTGCAAGAGTTGACAGCAGTGTGAATTTTTTCTTTAATTTCTAATCTACAGTATTATGGATTTTTCCCTTTGCATATTATTCAGTTCATGATTTGCAGTCTCATATTATTATTAGAAATCTGGTCTAAAAACAGTCTCAAAAGAATTACACTTTTATGTCACAATATCATTTAAATTATTAAGTTACATTTTAAAGAATTACTACAATACAAATGGAAACATCTCATAAAATATGAAGGCACACAATAGTTTATCAAAATAAATATTAGAACTAATGCATCATACTGTTAAAATTCTGAACTACACAGTATATGTCTGTTTGGAGACACATTTTATTGGTATTTATTAAATGAAATCTTCACGTTTTTGCAAATTTACTTATATTTTTGTGATAGTAATTTCTAAAGTTTCTCTTAAAGCAGCACTGCATTCCTTCATTGCCTGGTTGGCTAATTTACTCATTTCTATACAGTATAGGAGAAATATATATGCAAACTTCCTTCCTCCAAACACTTCCATTACCTGAAATTAACTTACGTGCCCATTTGGTGAATCATTTGTACACTATAAATATTTTTAATTAAAACACCTACCAGTGTGATCCTGATTCTTTCATCCCAGGAAGAGGTAGTTAGCCCTTTTAGTCTCAAGACAGGCAGAAGGTAGGATAGATTTGCATTTTATAGACTAAATCAGAGGTAAGATGGGAATCTGCCCTGCTTTCCTTCTTCCCCAGCCCTCATCCATTAGCAGTAATGAACACATTGAAAAATGTATGTAATTTAGAATATTTATATCAACAGTATTTGATGAACCAGTTATTTCAAAAGGCTTCTATTCAGACAGTTAGATGGTCAGGGCTACAGCCTCATCATCACCGATCAGCATGCAGGTAACACCAGCCTTCTCCTGTTCTCTTTGTTGAAAGATGGGGCCTGATTCCGCCCCTGCTGTAGTCCCTGGAAGTGTGCAGGAGCTATAGTGGGAGCAGACTTGGGCTGACATAAATAATCCTGTTGCCCCCTTCACTACAGACAGCACAGGAGGAAAGAGAGAAAGTGGCCTTCAGAAGTTCTGGGGAGCTGTTTAGTCTACATGAGATGTCATAAATTGGAACAAGCCCCAGACTTGTTCTAACTTACATAACGGGCAGAGGAGCCCAGAATCTAGAAAGCACAAAGGTGTAAGAAAGCTACCTTTTCTCCCCAACTGCTGGGCTATATCTGCTGCATTTTAAGAAATATGGCACAGATTTTATCCCCCTAAACCATGCATGTCATAAATATGCCTTAGGCATACATTATTTTAACTCACTAAACTATATTTTCACTGAGATTGAAAAAAATGTAACTTAACTCTTAGAAAGGTAAATGGTTGAAGTACAACCAAGTGGCTGATTAGCTGAATTACATAAAACTCATAACCAGATTGTGTACTCAAACTTACAAATGATTAAGCTGATTTAAAAATCAGGAGTTATGCCAAGAAAAAATATCATGTTCTCTTCAGTGGCAACCAGCCTCTGATTAAAAACAACCGCGATTAAATTTTATTCAACTTGTTTGGAAACAGGAAAAGTAGAATAACTATGGGAAGTGCTTTCCTTTTATATGTAAACAAATTCCAATTATTATTGTACAGCTAATTAAACATGGTATAGTCAACTCTACTTTGCACAGCCATACGAGCCCTATTACTATAACTAGAAAGAGTTATGTGCTCTGGAAGAAACATGTATCTCCCTGTACTCCTTAAGTACCTTTCAGTGCCAATTAACTAGAGAAGCCTTCTGTTTGTTACTGTCTACAATAGACACTAAAGGAACAAAATTGTTTCATCATCTAATATTAATCCCTGATCATGGGATATAGCTTGAAGCTGCGTTGGTCTAAAGCAGCGGTGGGCAAAATGCAGGCCGGGTGCCAGATGTGGCCCGCCAGGCCATTCTATCCGGCCCCCAGGGCCCCTAAAAAATTTAGAAAATTAATATTTATCTGCCCTGCGCTGTCTGTCATGCAGCCCTCGATGGCTTGCCAAAACTCAGTAAACGGCCCTCTGCCCAAAATAATTGCCCACCCCTTGTCTAAAGGCAAAACCAGTCAGAACTCTTGCGGTGGAGGCGATATCTTTTATTGGACCAACTAGACTCTCTGATCCTAGAACCCATTCTCCTTGAATATATGTCCTTCCCAACTCTGAGATACTTTCGTTTTATTAATATACTTTGTAGTCCAGGTCAAATCAGCCACATCAGTTCTAAATCACATGGACTGAGCAGAACTCAAGCGTTTCAAAAAGCATATGAATTGAGCAGGCAGAACTCTTGTTCTAAACACCATCTATGGCACTACAACCGGGGAGTATCCCCCATCTCAGGCTCTCACCCTGGGACTTCAGATACTCCCAAATCTGTTAGCAGGCATCCTACATGCAGGCCCAAGCCCAGAGGTCTTAGGATTCAGATGCCCCCACAAGAACAGGTCTACACTTGATCTGAGCCTGAACACAGAGAGGAAGAGTGCAAGCAAGAATAGGTCAGGCCTGTTTGAAGTGCCACTGTGCACCAAGCAAAACTAAAAGCCTCCCTTAGTTTGGAGGGCCACTAAACGCACAACAAGCGATTAGAAGGGACAACTAAAGAAGAAAACAGGGGCAGAAGAGAGGGTCAAAGGTTCAAAACAAGTGCATGGACACTGAGCAGGGCACCCCACACAGCATCTGATGCCCCTCAAATGAGTCCAAGGAGGCAGCTGACACTGCCTGGTGAAAATCTACCCAGAGGTGTGAACGGACAGGGGATGGGAAAGCAGCCCTGCAGTCCCCTGTGGTGTCCTCCCAGCCAGAGCCTCCTTCCTGGTCAGTGGGCCACCAAGTAGAGCTATAAGCCCTGCTTGTTGATGGGCCCATCCCCAATTGCTTGGGCAGTTTAGCTAGGGCCAGGAGGCAGCCGACCAGGAGGACCTGGGCCAGCCAGACACAGCCAGTGGCATCTCTTAGGTTCCTAACAGGGGACAAAGGGCACTGTGCTTTAGAAAGCTGAGGTTCTTTGGCTAGACGCGGTATCTTTTATTAGACCAACTAAATAGCTGGAAAAACTCATTCTTTGCAAAAACTGCTCTTTGCAACTGTGCTGTGGGGAAAACCGCCCACCACAGGACAGCCTCCCAGGACAAGCAGATCAGCCCCTGGTGAGGGCAATTAAGACTGCGGTGGGCACGTCCTCTCTTCTCCTCCCCCCGCGCTGAGGGAGCGTCCGAGACAAAAGGGACGTTCCACCCAGGACGGGCAGGTGGATGCACTGCGGAGCGTTTGCCTGGGCCTGACGCTGGGAGGGGCCCAGCGCGGGGCATTGTGACGTTCCCCCAGTGCGTGCGTGCGTGCGTGCGGCGCGAGGGGCTTGGCACCGGCCCCCCCGCGCCTCAGTGTGCGCCTGCGCTGAGGGGACCCCGGCAGCCATTTTGCAGCGTCAGTGCGGGGGAGCGGGGCCCCGGCCGGCCGGCAGCTGCGCACTGGGCTGCGCTCGCGCTGCCGCGACGGAGGGAGCCGGTGGGGCGCGCGGCGCAGGCCGATGAGTTAAGCAGCCGCAGCTGCCTGGTGCTGGAGTCTGGGTCGCGCCATGCCGTCCGTGCCGCTGCCGCCCAAGGAGAGCAACCTCTTCAAGCGGATCCTGGTGAGCCCCGGCCCCCGCCCCCGCCGCCTTTGTCTGGCGTGGGGCCTCGGGCTCCCCCGCCGCTGTCACAGGCGGGTCGTGCAGCGCCTGGGCCCTCCCCCCCTGCTCGGCCCGCCCGACCTCACGGCGCGGGCAGTGACCCCGGGGGTCTCGAGTGAAGGGGACCTAACCCCAGTCTTTTCAGCTCCCCCCGTAACTACGTGCTTGGGGCTGTTTGGCTCGGAGGGGGCAGGGCAGGCCCGGCCCGAACAAAGCTGTGGGGTGAGGAAGTCAGTCACCTTTGTCAGCGGCCCCCCAATCACGCAGCAGTGCCGGGGTGAAACGATTGGCTCTTCCCCAGTTCCCTGTGCTGCGAAATCAGAGATCGGAGTGACTCCTAGAAAGTGAGGGTTGAAAGGGGCCTCAGGAGTCATCTAGTCCGACCTCCTGCTCCAAGCGGGACCCTCTCCAACTAGATCATCTCAGCCAAGGTTTTTTCTACTTCTGTCTTAACCTCCCTGGATGGAGCTTCCACTACCTCTCTGGGGGACCCGTTTCAGTGCTTCACCACTCTCCTGGTGAGAGAGTTTTTCTTAATATCCAAGCTAAACCTCCCTTGCTGCAACTTGAGACCGTTGCTCCTTGCTCTGTCATCTGTCCCCACCTAGAACAGTCCAGCTCCATCCTCTTTCAAACCCCTCTTCAGGTAGTTGAAGGCTAAGATCTAGAAGCATAAATGCTGCTCTGATTTAGTTTAGTCTGTCAGGTGTAAATCTATCCTGGTCAGGGCTGACAACCTCTGCATGTGGGTCTCTGTCACCAGAGGAGGTTCCCGCCCTAGCATTCACAATAGCATGGAGTATATTTAGAGACTAATTCACTGGGTTGCTGTTAGAGTAGACAGCTTAGTAAGAAGCCCAGAAGTAACAGATCAGCTGCTTGCTGTGTGTACAGTTAGGAGAGCCTGACGGGTGCTTTTCTGGATGCTGTCTTTTGTTCACTTAAGATAACACTTTGCTTTTAAATTATCTTAATAGTTCTTAATAGCGGTTGTGCTGCTTACTGCATGGTAATGGTATGCATCTTACCAAGCCACTAGCACTCCTCTTGCTCTCTTTGCTAAAAATAAGTTACTAATTTTAGAACGGTTGAGTGACTATTCTTACTAGTAGCAAGCAAGCTTCCCGTAGTAGTCACTTACCAATTTTGTAAGAACAAAATGTATAGTAAGAGAATTTCTAAACTAGTGGATTTTTAGATTAGCTATTTTATAGTTCAGTCTTTGCTTTTCAGATGGGGAGCGATGAATAAACTCAATGTCTCAGCTCAAAAGAATAGGAACTTATTTCCTTTCTGAAAGATGAACTGATGAGATCTGTTGTGGGTAGTAACTGGTTATTTCCTGAATTATTATTTGCACATTCACTTTCACCTGTTCAGAAGTAGTGTCACTTGTTGGTCTTCTAAAGTGTGACTCTTTCTAGTTCCTCAGCTTTTCTTTTCTGTTTTTATTGCACCTTGACTTGGATAACTTAAAGAAGTAGTGGTGTCTGCATATTTTATATTGTATTATTTTATGTGCCTGTAGTGCTGCAGGCTGTTCTTGAAGTATAAGTTGGCCTCCACTTAAGTTAGTAGATGTGTACTTGTTTGGTACTGTTGGAATATATGGAATTCTTGGGAATGTAGCGTATTAAATCAGTAAAATGGTCACCAGAAGCCACGTGTTGCACTTGCTAGTGCAGTTATTCCAAACAAGTTTTAAGAGGTAGAGTGAGTTACCGTACTAAAGCATCAATGTTAAAAACTAATTTAAAGAAAAATGCTGTAGAGCATTAACTTGTACCTCGGAAATAGGAAGTTCAGTGTTGGAAAAGCCAAAGATGAAAAAATGAGACGGATCACAAAATCATGTTCTTGGTTTCATACAGTATTTGTTCCGTGGTCTGTTTCTTTGATTCCTGTTTCTTCTCTACCCACACAGGATGCATGCATGGGCCAGTGACTGGCTTGTATAACTATACCCAAGCTAGAATAAGCTAGAAAAATCTGACTGAGAAACTGTTGAATATACATTGCGTACTGACCATATGAGCTCTATGGGATTATTCAGCTGTATAGTACTTTAAACATTAGTTTGGATGCGTCTAAATGAGCTGCAGTTCACTCCAGTGTAGACATATAACCTCAGTGTGTGACGGTTAGAACTGCCTGCTGTCCTGCTTTTAGAGTAATACAATGCTGGCCTCTACTGTGGAAGAGCATTTGCTTTGTCCTCACAACTTCACTTCTACCACTTTAACACCAGGAGCTCCTTAGCTCCCTTCTTCTGTCCAAGACCTGATATTCTGGGGAGAGAAGGAATAGAGGAGCCCTCTAGTTACTCACATTAGTGAGTTTTTAGGCTTTTTGTGTGCCCATCTCCCATCCATTCAGTGTTAGTGGTGCTGGCTCCTAAAGAGAAGTGAGGAGTGGCGGGGAGGGGAGGGGGGCAATGCCTCTGCTTGTCTCCTGTGGCAGCCACAGTGGGTTGTTTTTCTGTAGGGGAGTCTACTGTGCATTAAGCGTTAGTAGTAACAGATTTTAGGCAGGACTGAAATCTGCAGGGAAGCCAAAATGTTTCTGTTCTTGCTGGGCTGCTTCCAGCCCCTGCTAAAATTTCCTGATGCCTGAAAAAGGGAGTTGACAACACTAACTAAGTCTGTCAAAAAAGTGCTTTTCATGAACTTTATAATATTCCTTGTTCATTGCAAAATTCAGTTGTTTGCCTTTGGTTTCAATTTTGGTGAACTAAGTAGATGTCATTTGTGTTTCTAAATTAAAGCTCTTTTGCATTTTCACCTCTCTTCTCTCCATTGGCAAGTTGGCTTGCAAAAATCTTAAAATTGTATTTGCAAAGTCAGAGTAATCCTTTTGCCACAGAAATATTTAGTTCTATATAAAATTTAATCAGAAATTGTATAGTGAGGTTCAATATCATAGTGGGCACGTCTACACATGCCTGAATGCACCTTTTCTAATGTGCATTACATGTAGTATCTCCAGTGCGAGGCACTAAATTCATTCATGCACATTAGGCTATGCCAAGGTGCAGTACTGCATTTGCATGCTTTTTTAGTGATGCTTAATGTGCAGTAGATTCTCTTGCTGTGGATTAGTGTAACATCGTGTTTTTTTATGTGACACTTTCGTGCGCAGTAAAATAGTCTGCCATTAGAGCATGCATCATGTAGACACGCCACGAGACATCTAATCTGTCTGCGTGGCCACACAAGATCATGGTACTAAAATGATCACTAAAGAGTGCTCTGTGGGAAGATGTTTGAAGAAGGACAGTTGTAGAAGAGCCTTCTCGCACAGTCAGTAATCTCTTAACTAGGGGTGCACCAATAGAGATTTTTGGGGCTGATACCGATAGCTGATTTTTAAGGAGGCATATCAGCCGATACCGATCCGTTTTCTAATACCAGCCTGGCAGGCAGCTTGAAGAGCTGTGTGCAGCTGGTAAGTCTGGTGCCAAGGGACATGGGGGGGCAGATCAAGGCCCCTGCAGTGAGGGGGGAGTGGGGGCAAGCACTGTTGGGGTGGGTGTGGGATGGAGCCGTGGCTTGTCTGATGGGGGGAGGGGAGGGCAGCTCCCGCCGCTGCACACCCCTGGTCTGGGAGTCACTGGTCCAGTGGATGGTCCAGTGCTTGCCCTGAGCCCGGGCCCGCCCCACCAGAAAGAGCTTGGTGTAGCCCCTGCTACCAGACAAGTGGTAGGAGCAGCGGCAGAAGCCACCAGATCAGCGGCTCCTGGACGAGCGGTGTGCAGTGTTGGGAGCCGCCTCCCTGCCTCCCCAGACGAGCCGCGGCTCCGTCCTGTGCCTGCCCCATGCCAAATGGGCAGTGATTGCCCCAGCCCCACTCCTCCCTCACTGTGGGTGCCTTGATCTGCCCCACCAAGCCTCTTCTCTTCCCCCTCCTATTCCAACACAACAAACTTATTAGCTGCATGCAGCTCTTCAAGTTGCCGGGCTGTCCTCCTCGCTGCCTACGTGCTGCACTATGGCTGCACGCATGCACGGGCCATTTATCGGCCAAATTATTGCCCATAGATTCATAGATGTTAGGGTCGGAAGGGACCTCAATAGATCATTGAGTCCGACACCCTGCAGAAGCAGGAAAGAGTGCTGGGTCTAGATGACCCCAGCTAGATACTCATCTAACCTCCTCTTGAAGACCCCCAGGGTAGGGGAGAGAGAGCACCACCTCCCTTGGGAGCCCGTTCCAGACCTTGGCCACTTGAACTGTGAAGAAGTTCTTCCTAATGTCCAATCTAAATCTGCTCTCTGCTAGCTTGTGGCCATTATTTCTTGTAACCCCCGGGGGCACCTTGGTGAATAAATACTCACCAATTCCTTTCTGTGCCCCCGTGATGAACTTATAGGCAGCCACAAGGTCGCCTCTCAACCTTCTCTTGCGGAGGCTGAAAAGGTCCAGGTTCTCTAGTCTCTCCTCGTAGGGCTTGGTCTGTAGGCCCATGACCATACGAGTTGCCCTTCTCTGGACCCTCTCCAGGTTATCCGCATCTTTCTTGAAGTGTGGCGCCCAGAATTGCACGCAGTACTCCAACTGCGGTCTGACCAGCGCCCGATAGAGGGGAAGTATCACCTCCTTGGACCTATTCATCATGCATCTGCTGATGCACGATAAAGTGCCATTAGCTTTTCTGATGGCTTCATCACACTGCCGACTCATGTTCATCTTGGAGTCCACTAGGACTCCAAGATCCCTTTCCACTTCCGTGCCACCCAGCAGGTCATTCCCTAGGCTGTAGGTGTGCTGGACATTTTTCCTCCCTAGGTGCAGCACTTTGCATTTCTCCTTGTTGAACTGCATTCTGTTGTTTTCTGCCCACTTGTCCAACCTGTCCAGGTCTGCTTGCAGCTGTTCCCTTCCCTCCGGCGTGTCCACTTCTCCCCATAGCTTTGTGTCATCTGCAAACTTGGACAGAGTACATTTCACTCCCTCATCCAAGTCGCTGATGAAGACATTAAAGAGTATCGGTCCAAGGACCGAGCCCTGCCGGGACCCCACTGCCCACACCCTTCCAGGTCGAAACCGGCCCATCTACCATGACTCTCTGGGTGCGACCCTCCAGCCAATTCGCCACCCACTGGACTGTGTAGTCATCCAAGTCACAGCCTCTTAACTTGTTTACCAGTATGGAGTGGGATACCCTATCGAAGGCCTTCCTGAAGTCTAAGTATACGACATCCACCCCTCCTCCTGTGTCCAGGCGGTTCATAACCTGGTCATAAAAAGAGACTAGATTGGTCAGATGTGATCTGCCTACCACGAACCCGTGCTGGTTTCCCCTCAGCATAATTTGTCCTGCTGGGCTCTCACAAATGTGAGCCTTGATAATTTTTTCAAAGACTTTGCCAAGGATGGAGGTGAGACTGACTGGCCTATAGTTGCCCGGGTCCTCCTTCCTCTCCTTCTTGAAAATGGGGACCACATTGGCCCTTTTCCAGTCCTCCGGGACTTGGCCCGTGCGCCACGAGCATTCAAATATTCCCGCCAGTGGCTCTGCAATGATGTTGGCCAGTGCCTTCAGCACCCTCAGATGGAGCTCATCCGGGCCTGCCGACGTAAAGGCATCCAGTTCGTCCAAGTGACTCTGCACCATCTCAGGGTCTACGCATGGAAGTCTGGCGCCTTGCTGCTGCCTCTCTACAACCCCAGTGAGAGACTTGTCGTGCCCCTCGCTTAGCAACACTGAGGCAAAGAACTCGTTGAGTAGTTCAGCCTTGTCCCCTCTGTCCATCACCAATTGTTTCTGCCCATTCAGCAGGGGTCCTATTCCTCCCTGGGCCTTCCTTTTACTCCCTATATATCTGAAAAAAAAATTTTTGTTGTCCTTTACTTGGGATGCCATCCTCAGCTCCATGGTAGCTTTGGCCTGTCTAATTGCCTCCCTACAAGCACGAGCAGAGGAGGTATATTCGTCTTTGGTGATCTCTCCCTGTTTCCACTTTTTATGTGCTCCCCTTTTGTCCCTTAGGCTGCCCTGGATTTCTCTGGTCAGCCAGGGAAGCCTCCTGGCTCCTTTTCCTCTTTTACTTCGCACGGGGATCGTCTTGCTTTGTGCCCGAAGGATCGTTTCCTTAAGGCACAGCCACCCTTCTTGGACTCCCATCCTTTCAAAACTCCTACTCTGCAGTGCATCCTTGACTAATCGCCTGAGTTCATTGAGTTCAGCTTTCCTAAAGTCTAGCACTTTCACCCTACTAGTTACCTTACCCACTCGATGTCTTATGGTGAATTCTTTTATTAGGTGATCACTGTCCCCCAGATGGCTACCGATCTGTAGGTCTCCTACCATGTCATCCCATGTTGCCAATACCAGATCCAGTATGGCATTCCCCCTAGTGGGACCGTGTACCTCCTGTGTCAGGTGGAGGTCTTGTACACAGGTTAGAAACCTGCGTGAGCGGTGGGACTTTGCTGTCTGTGACTCCCAGCAGATGTCCGGGTAGTTTAGGTCCCCCATGACTATCGCCTCTTTAGCTTTTATGGTCTCCGAGAGTTGCCTCAGGAGCCCCGAATCTATTTCTTCCCCTTGATGTGGGGGTCTGTAGCAGACCCCTACCACCAAATCCCTTTCTTCTTGCCCCCCATGTAGCCTAACCCACAATCCTTCTACTTCCTCATCCTTGGATTCTGTCTTGATGAGGGTTGATGTATATTGCTCATTGACAGAGCGGAACCCGTCCCCCTTTTTTCCCCACCCTGTCCTTTCTGTGCAATCTATAGCCCTCAATATGTACTGCCCAGTCATGGGATGAATCCCACCAGGTTTCCATTAGCCCCACTAAGTCATAGTTGTTTAGTGCAAGCAGGAGCGCTAGTTCATCCTGCTTGTTTCCCATGCTCCTAGCATTAGTATATAGGCACTTGAGCCCTGCGACTGGTGCCTTTGCTACCCCCTCGCTCCGAGTCCCAAGGGGCCCTTTGGTTTCTTACCTTCTTGTTTCTTACCTGTGCCGTAGTGCTGGCCTCCCCATGGCTTTCAGGTTCCCAATGCTCTCTTTTTCTTCAGGCTGGGCTGTCCTTGTGGGTGCCACATGGTTTGGTGGTCCACAGCTTCCCCCGCCCTCATCTTCCCCTCCCCCCGACGAGCCTAGTTTAAAGCCCGCTGGAGGAGATCCGCCAACCTAGAAGAAAACACACGCTTACCTTTGGGGGACAGGTGAAGCCCATCCCAGTTGAGCATGTCCCTCGTCGTAATGTGCGGGTCGTTGTCCAGGAAGCCAAAGCCTGCTTTGAGACACCACTGCCGAAGCTGCCAGTTGGTCTCTCTGATGCAGTTCTCATGCCGTCTTCCGCGTCCGTTCACTGGTAGGATGGAAGAGAATACCACCTGTGCACCAAACTCCTTCAGCACGCCGGCCAGAGTACTGTAGTCCGCCATCAGGTGATTGGGGGTTCTCCTGGCCGCATCATTAGTACCCACGTGGACTAGGACCATGGGGTAGTAATCGGTGGGCTTGATCCTGGCCTGGATTACCTCTGTCACATCCCGAATCTTTGCTCCGGGCAGGCAGTATACCTCTCGTGCTGAGGGGTCCTGGCGACAGATGGGCCCTTCCGTACCTCTCTGGATGGAGTCGCCTATGACGAGCGCTCGTCGCCTCCTCCTCTGGGTCCGCGTGGATCTCTTGACCTGTTCAGAGTGTGAAGAATGTGGTGTTTCTTCCTGTCCAGGGGTTTCCTCCTCCCCTTCCATCTCCTGCAGGGTCGCCAGGGCCTCGTACCTGTTCTCCAGTCGGACTGGAGGAGCTGGTATCCGTTTGCTGCGAGCTGCTCCGGTCCTGGTTGTGACCGTCTGCCACTTTGCTGTGGAGGACATTCCCCGGGCTGTTTCTTCCTTAGGTGCCTGGTCCTGCAGGGAAAGGAAATAACTGTCAATTTCATCTTCCGCCTCCCTGATCCCCCTGATCCCCCTCAGCCTGCTAACCTCTTCCCGGAGCTCCCTCACCTGTGCCTCCAGAGCCATATCAGGCTATTTCCAATACAGACAATTTTCTTTATGTTGCTGCCGATCCGATATCAGACTGATGTAGAGGTGCACCTCTACTCTTAACCGTTTTAAGTATCTAGACTGGGGTGGGCAAAATATGTCCTGTGGGCCAGATCCAGCCTGCCAACTGATTGGATCTGGGCTGCAGGCAGGCTAGGGTGGCCATCATAGAGGACATTCTGGTTTTCTGCTACTCTGTCCTCTTATATGAAACCAGATGCCTTTATATACTCTATTTGTCTGTTCAAGAGAAAAATAGAGGACATAAAGGCATCCGGTTTCGTATCAATAGAGGACAACCAGACTGTCCTCTGTGATGGCCACCTTAAGGCAAGCTCCCACCAATTGATTGTATTAGGCCTGTGGCACTCTGCATGGGCCTGAGCCCTGCCCACTCCCACCCAGGACAGCCCATGCTGCACTCTCACCCACCCCAACCCCAGCCAGCATGCACAGCTTCCCAGCAGGGCTGCATCTGGTGTGGCTGCAGCCACCTGGGTACTGCTCAGCTCCCCTTGCCTCCGGCAGCTTCTCCTCCTACTGCTGTGCTGTTCCAGGCAGTGCAGGGAAGTGATAACAGTTGTGCGGATGCGTAGCAGGCACCACACATCCAGCCAGCGTGGAGGGGCTATAGGGGGGGACTGAAGCTGCAGCCAGGCGGCTCCTGCCCCAGTGCGTGGGGTTCCAGCTAAAGTCCAGTTAAATGAACTTTAAAAATGAACTAGTAAAATGCCCATCATGAATGATGGGGGAGAGGGGAAATGGGGGGGACCACAGGGTTGGAAAACCCTAATCTGCACACTCCTGCTGCTACTCCAGGTCCTGCCCCGCTCCCCACTGCTGCCTCTTCGGGTCCTGCCCTGCTTTGCCTCCCTCCTGCTGCCACTCTGGGTTGAGGGAGGGCTGACAGGTGGCTGAGCTGGGGGGAGGGGGGAGGCATGGTGCGCAGCTGCATGGGGGTGGGGTGATGCTGGGGCATGGTGTGGGGAGCAGCCACACTGAGGGGAGCACATGCTGGCTGCAGCTGCATGGTGTGGAGAGCGGCTCTGGGGTGTGACACAGGGCTCACGGGTGGGGGAGGCATGATGTGGGGATTGGCCACAGCATGGGGACTTGCAGAATGCCCACTGGCTGCAGCTGTGGGCAGTGGCCCAGGGGTGTGGTGCGTGGCCTGGGGCATGGCACAGGGAGTGGCCATGGTGCAGGGAGTGCCTGTGGGCTGTGCCCATAGCATGGGGAGTGGCCCTTGGGTGTGGTGCGCGACACTCCAGGGAGGGGGGGGAGGCCGTTCTGTTGCTGCTTGGGGGGGTGGCACATGGCTGCAGGGCATGGTGCTGGGCATGGAGGAGGAATTGGCACAAGGGCGGGAGGGTAGGGGGTAATGCGTGGCTGCAGGGCATGGCATGGGGAATGCCTGCAGGCTGCAGCCCCGGGATGTGGTGCGAGGCATGTGGGGGTGCATGTCGCATGGCTGTGTGTGGAGACGCACAGCTGCAGGGCATGGCACAGGCAGTGGCCCCACGGTGTGGCACTGGGTGTGCAAGGGGGCTTGGCGTGATGGCGTGCACAAGGGGGAGGGTGGCATGCG
Organism: Alligator mississippiensis; assembly: GCF_030867095.1. Classification (NCBI taxonomy): domain Eukaryota; kingdom Metazoa; phylum Chordata; order Crocodylia; family Alligatoridae; genus Alligator; species Alligator mississippiensis. Next base: position 407,901,367 of record NC_081824.1, read on the forward strand.
GCCACGGGGAATAGTGTAGGGAACAGCCACGGTGCGGGGAGAGTCCGCTGGCTTCAGCTGCATGGAGTGGGGAAGTCCTGGAGTTTGGCATGGGGCATGCAGGTGAGCGTGTGTGTGGCTGCACGGGAGGAGTGGTGTGCAGCCATTGGGTATGGCACAGGGAGCAGCCATGGCGTGGGGAGCACCTACTGGATGCTGCTGCATGGTGTAGGGTGCAGCCCCAGTGCATGTTGTGGGGTACACGGTGTGGTGTGGCACACAGCCACGGGACCTGGCATGGGGAGTGGGCATGGTGCAGGGAGCATCCGCTGGCTGCGCCTGCATGGTCTGGCGAGTGGCCCTGGGGTGTAGTGTGGGGCACACGGTGCGGGGGGGGGACACGTGTTGCATGGCTGCATGGGGGGGTGGCGTGTGGCTACAGGGCATGCTGTGGGGAGCAGCCACCAGCTTCTGCTGTGCGGTGTAGGGTGCGGCCGTGTAGTGTGGCACACGGGCAAGGGGAGGGGATGGGGGCATGACGTGTGGGTGCGGGGGGCAGACTTGCAGACCCGTGCTGCAGCTGGCACTGCCCCACACCCAGGGGTTCTCCCTGTGCCACTTCCCACAGTGGGAAGGACAGTCTGGCCCCTGCCGCCTCTGCCAATGTTTGTCCGTAGGCTCCAGGCCGCGCATGAGCAGTTGGTCTGGAGCATTACGGACAGATAGACATACAGCCAGAAATGCCACAGCTTTTATTATGTTTAGTAAACAGTGGGAAACTGTGGCTTTTCCCATGCAGGCTGGCAGACTTCCAGCCTCTAAGGGGTTGCTTGGGGACCCCCATGTACCCCGCTTCCCCACTCACCCACCCTTTGTCCATGCATTGGGGAGTTGAGGCTTAGGGAAGGAGTTCAGGAGTGAGGGGCACTGTGTCAGGAATGACCATTGGTGTTTACAAATGGGTCCTGGTGTTGGTACAAAAAAGGTGGAGAACCACTGTTTGGATTCTGTGGTAGTTTCACACCCTTATCCTACCTGCCGGGGGTGAGGGTATGCATCAGAAGCCAGAGGAGGGATGGGGGGATCCCAAGCCTCCAGCTGCTACTGAATAGCACTGGCTGGGGACAACAAGTAAAATCTTGGGGAACTGCCAGTTGGACAGCCGTATTCTTTTTTTTTTTTTTTTTAATTCTTTAAACTTTGTTAGTGAATCCAACCAATTTAGAGATTTAACGTTTACAGATGCATCAAATCCCCCAAAATCTACATAAAGACATATATTTATCTTCCATCAGTAGTGCTATATTATCTGAAGTCAGTGTCTGTAGGAGTCTTGTATTCTTTTTAGTCTCTGACACTTGTTTCTGTCAGAGACTGAAAAGTTTCTTCATATTGATATAATGATTCACTCTCTCTTTCCCTAGAACTTTTACCTAGAACTATGCATAATGTGGTATTTACTCAAGGCCCCCCCACCATCGGTGGTGCCTTTTTGCAGGGGCTGCACCACCACGCCCAGGGGATGCACATGCACCCATGTGCATGTGGTGGGCCTGTAAATTAGCCCCTCACTTCCATGTGCTCAGGGGAGTAGGGTCTGATGGTAAGAGGGTAAAGGGCTACAGGAGGAAGAAGTTGGTTGGAGGGCTTGAGGGCAAGGTTTCATGTGCCCTTCCTCCCCCCAAATTTATTTTCCCTGCTGTTGCAGTGGGAGGAGGACAAATTCAAGGCGCACCTTTTTGCAGGGGCTGCGCCACCACGCCCAGGGGATGCATATGCACCTACGTGCGTGTGGTGGGCCTGTAGGGGGTGCTCCTGCACTGAGCCACCCACCTCATCAGCCTCTTACATTATATTTACTTAGAGTGAAACCTTATTAAATACATGATCTATCATTAAAATGTTAGCAAAAGCAGCAAGTGCTCAGATTTATCAAATGAAACCAACACTGAGCATGACTATAAAACACATGGCCTATATTGGGCAAACTTACTGAAGGGAACCTACCACAAAACTAAGTGCAGCCCATCTAGGAAAAATACATGGTAGTGCCCATTGCACACAGTCGCTGCAGTGCAGACTTTTATCAAGTCATGACAAGCCGCTACATCGAATACATCTAGACTTCCTCTTCTCTTCCACAGCTGAGCTGTATCTTTTAATTATTCCTGTTTCTTCACCAGCCTTAAATGTTTGACATAGGTCACCAAATTGGGCCCCAAACAGTTCACCCAGAATCCCTCTGTCATATATGATTATTGTGGCCCTGGCCTCCATGAGGTAGAGGTGCACCAAGTTGCCCTGCACTTCATCTGTGTATAGTTTTTTGGAGCATCCCAGAGTCTCGGCCGGGTGGAGCCGACCAAGGGAATTGCTGGTTAATTAAGCGAACGTCAGGCGGGCTGGTGGATGGAGAGGCGAGACAGCGTATTGGTTTTATAAAGAAAGCTTTACTTACACTGCCGATGGTCACAGTGCACGGAGGAAACTTGCTTGAGTTGCAGTTGCAGACAAACAAACACAAGTGAGATCTCTTCCGAACCGAACCGAGATGAGTCGTCGATATACGACTCCACGAGCGCTTTTTCACGCGGGGGATACGTCAAATTACACTTTGACGGGGAGTGGCTAAGAGCTGATCAGGCCTCTCTGTCCTCCTCCAAGACACACGTGGAGTTTGCTAGGCTCCACAGCGCGCTCAGAGTTCTCCACGAGGTGGTTGTGGAGTCCTCCAACTTGGACGGAAATGCTCTAACCTTTTATACGGCTAGCGAGCCAATCGCCAGCCGCCACGTAGGAATAATTTAGAATCAGCCAATAATGGGGTACGAATTTGCATGTGTGTGGCGGGAACTCTTTGCACCAGGGATATCGCTCTGCAGCTGAGAAATCCACCGTGCAAAGAAAGCTCCATGTGGCGGGAAAATTCCAATATGCCGAGGCACTAAAAATCATTGGGTTATGACACCCAGGACTTGTGACAAGAATACCTGATTCCATCCATGAGTTGGGGGCTAGTAATTAGCAAATGGTTCCTTTGTGTGTGGGATATATGGAGTACATACAAACTGAGTAGTGCTTGCATGTGGGGTCACCATGGCCTGGAAATGCTGTAGACTCTGCTGGGGCCCAGTCCAGTGAACTAAATGATAATCCATGAGCCTTTTGGCTTTGGTTCAGACTACTACCATGCATAGTTTACTATGTATAAATAGGTACAAAAATGCTGTTCAGAAATGTGTTTTTTACGTATCTGTGCTGCAAATTGCACAACTATAGGTACCCACAGTAATTTGCCTATTGGTAAATTACTTCAGGCATGTTTATTTGAAAGTCACTGTTTTAAATTAGCCTCTCACTTCCATGTGCTCAGGGGAGTAGGGTCTGATGATAAGAGGGTAAGGGGCTACAGGAGGAAGAAGGTGGTTGGAGGGCTTGAGGGCAAGGTTTCATGTCTCCCCCCCCCCTCCCCCCCCAATTTATTTTCCCTGCTGTTGCAGTGGGAGGAGGACAAATTCAAGGCACACCTCCAATGATTAGATTCTATACCTGACAAATTATGATAAATATATAGAGGTGCTGGTCTATGTCAAACTGGCACCAATAAAAGGAAAATTGACTTTCTTGACAGTCAGCTTTTTTTGGCTAATGTGGCTGATAATGTTGCTGATAAATGCCGCGTGCATGTGTGTAGCCGTAGCGCAGCACACAGGTGGCCAAGAGTGCAGCCTGGCAACATGGAGAACGGTGTCTGGCTGTTAAGTCTGTTGTGGGGGGGAAAAAGGGGTGGATTTTGGGGTTGGTGTAGCACCCTGCTTCGCTCCCAGTGCCACCACCACCTGACATACTAGCCGGATGCTGCTTTCCACACTTCCGGGCTGCATATTGGCAGTCAGGTCAGTATCAACCAATATGGCTCATTAAGAATCTGCCATCGGTATTGGCCTGAAAATGTCTATTGGTACCCCCCCTACAAACATAAACATTCCATATATAAGATCTGATTATTGGGGGATCATCTTATTCAAGTAAATATGGTCAAATCTCATTTTGTAGTCATCTCTGCTGCTTAAACTTTTATGTTTATTTTGAATTTGTACTGAAGTATTAGCTCATAAAAATCTCAATTTTTTTCTGGTTTGGAGGCAGGCAAAAAGTTGTTAATTAATAATAATATTTTAACAAATTCCAAAAATTTCCACTAAATTTCCAAATAAGCTCTTCTTTTTTTCATTCTCCCTTATAGAACACCCACTTGATGGGACTTTTCCAGTACTATAACTTCCCAAGCTTTTTTAAACCAGTTGGTGATTTCTGGGGGTTGGCTTCCTTTTCAGGTTTTTGGAATTGTAATTCTTACCACCATTCAAAGATGAGGAATTCATCACCCATGACCCATGCATGTTGCAGACTTCTCAAGAAGGTTCAGCAGGAACCCTAAAACCCTAAGGGGTTATTTGATAGTTAACATCCTGTTACTTTCCTCACCATATTCTGGGACACATCCACCATATGTGGTAAAATCCTTCTAACTGACCACAATTGCTCCAATATTGACCTGTTCTTATACCATAAATACACTTAACTTTATTTTTATCATTGATGTAGGGTTTTAAAATAATTTTCTTTTATTAACGTGAGGACAGCCTTGTTCTAATGCTTTTGCTTCCTCTTCTCTTCTCCTTTTTGTGCTCTTTCTGCAGCTGTGCTATGATATGTTTAAATGCCTTGTGAGTCGAGACTTAAATTTAGCTTCCTCACTTTTCATCGTCCCCTTCTTAAAATTTAATGTTAGTGACAGGAGCCCTATTAAATAACTTTGCCTGCCACGGCATAGGCTCACCCAGGGCTGAATGTTTCAGCTGTAGTCACATTGTCAGCAGTCACTCCCCATCCTCCTGTTGCTTTGCCAATAGCTACTGCCAATTTGGTAATGGCTGTGAGAGGGTTATACCTGTAGTAGTTATCCCTGCAGCAGGGAGGGGTGGAAGGAAGTGATGCTGATGACAGAACTCTACTGGTGCTCCATGGTGCCAGAGGGTTCAGCCCCAGGTGAGTCAGTACTTGGTATAGCCCCTTGATACCATTGTAGTATCCCCCTGCCTCCATTCTAGTATGGAAATCATTTTCCTCTCTTTAGGACATGCCCCCTTTCCTATCTCTCCTCTTTTAAATGGCTAACTTCTGGGAAAAGAATGCACGTGGCATGCAAATAAATCCAGTATTAGATCCAGGGTCCTTATTTATTTCTGGTTGCTGAAATGCATTGATTATTCTGTTTTACAGTGCTATAGAGCAGGGGTTTTCAACCCTTTGTAACAAGTGTACCCCTTCTGTCTCAGTTTCAGCTCATGTACCCCTTTATATTTTTTTCTTGTTTTTAATGTTACCAATTATGTTCCTGGCCGTTGCCGCCTGCCCCAAGTGCAGCCCTTGCCAGGAAGCCCGGCACCTCCCCAGCCTGCAGCAGCAGCCTGCCGTCACCCCACATGCAGATCTGGGGGCACTTGCCCCTCATGGCCTCCTGGGGTGTGCGCAGCAGCAGGAACTGCACCCCCCCCCCCCCCCACCCCCCCCCCCCCCCCGCTCCCTGGCTTCCCCTGGAAGAGCTGCGAATGGCTCTGTCCCGTGCCCTTCCCTGACTGTGCAGCCCCTGCCTCAGCCCTAGCCCTACTCCCTCCCTCGCCATGGGGGCCTCAAACTGCCCCCCCCCCCACCTCTTCCCTCGCAACAGACTTACCAGCTGGACCCGGCTGCTCTCCACGCTGCCGGACTGCGCTCTTGGCTACCTGCATGCAGTGCGGGAGCTGCGTGCACGCATGGGGCATTTATTGGCCATACTATCAGCCACATCAGCCAAAAAAGACGATTACTAATACTCAGGGGTGATGCGTAGGGAGTGCACTGTGGCAGAATGCCAGCTATCCCTCCCCAAACACTCTGCTCTGTGGATGTTTGGTTAACATGGGCCCTGCAGAGGGCAGACATCCCATCTCTTTAGGTAACCCGAGTTGGATACATTCCTGAGGGAGGGGAGAAACCTGCTCCCTCTGCCTACATAACTGGCATCACATACCTGGGTGAGGGGCTTACGCTCCCTATTGTTCTCAATGCCAACCTGACTGATAAGGGGCTAGAAACCCTGCCAGTCTACCCAGCAACCAGTGATGCATTTCAAATTGGTTGGCTGGCAGCCAACAGGTGCTGGCCTCCATTGGACCAGGTAAATAAGGTCATAAGGGGTATATAAGTTAAGGACTGCTCAGAAGGAGGAGCAGTAGCCATGAGGAAGACTCGAGAGAGAGGAGAGCTGGACCATCTGACACGTGTTCTCTCTTTTGAAACTCATGATCAATGAACTGCCTGCCTCCAAAGGGAATCTCCACCTGCCTCTGGATGATACTCATGAGTAAGCTACCTGAGATCTAACTAGATATATAGCTTGCAGTAACTCAGATGCGTGATCAAAGGCTACCTAGCCATGCCAGTTTGCTCTAATGGATTTCTCTGATATTGCTCTACCCTGTACCCTATTCCAAACCTATTCCTTGTAACCAATAAAGTCCTCCTTTGTACTTAGTGTGGGAGACTTCTTGGGAATGGGTCTGAATTATGCCTTGGGGTCCCCTTGGTTTGGCTGACTAGGGGAGACCACTATTTGTGTTTCAGACTGAGGGAAGCACCTCCAGTTCTTGATGTGGATTGAGTACCCTCAAGGGCTACCAGGCCTGTGTTTCCCAAGGGACACGGAGCCAGGATCACTCCAGACCCTGGGTGGTGGCAGCATTACCCCTGGACTAGCAGGTGTGCTCCAGTAAGGGGGTAGGCCAGGCATGAGGCGCCCCCAGGGAGGCACTCGGAGCCTGGAAGGTGGTCGAGCATAGTGAGGTGGGTGGCTCAGCACAGGAGCACCCACTACAGGCCTACCACATGCACGTAGGTGCATGTGCATCCCCTGGGCATGGTGATGCAGCCCCTGCAAAAAGATGCCACTGACTCTGTCAGCAGCACCTGCGGGCAGTTGCTGCTCACAACACTGCTGGCGGTGTCTGTGGGCGGTCCAAGATTGCCACTTGCCGCTGCTGGCGGTGCTTGCGAGTGGTCTCCAACCCCTGCTCGGTGCTTGCCATCCCCATCTCCACCGCCAACAGTGCCAGCGGCATCTGCGGGAGCTCTGCACTTACCACCGCTGGGCTGCTGTTGTGCTCCCACCACCGCCAGTGCAGCTGTGCCCCCCAAGCTGCCCAGGGCACAAGCTGTTCATGCCGGTACTTGTACATTCATGCTGTGTACCCCCTGTGACCTTTTTAAGTACCTCTAGGGGTACACGTACCCCCAGTTGACAACCACTGATATAGAATATAAGTTTCTAAGAACTATTTAAAATGGCACTGTCCACTGCATATATGTGGAACACCACTGGCACTTGAATCTGGATCTGAGATCAAGCAGATTATCAGTAGCATCATGGAACAGTTAGGCTGGTTACTGTGGAGCTTAACTGAAAGCATACAATGGTCTTACCATAAATTGTGTGAGGATCCTAACAAATCAGACAGTTCAATGTCTTCTTATTGGAAGATAACTGAACAATTGTGCAGTTGAGTCAGTAACTACAGGGTCCTTCTTTTGTGATTGACAGGTCCACTTATTTGCAGTATCACTGTTGTTAATGTGGTAAGGTAGGGGTCAAATGTAGCTATAGATCATGTTACTTTGACACTTTAGCTTATCATTCCTATTTTGAACATTGAAAAATGTCAGTCCTTTAAAAAATAAAGAAACTTAGGGCCTTTCTGAGATAAGGGCTGATACAACCTAAACAAATATATTCTAAGTTTTAAATTCACTTGGTTTTTAAATCTTAATGAAATTTATGTATGCTTGTTTCTTGGGGTATACTAAATCCTGTTTTGTAAGCTAGAACAGCTGCAACAGTTGAACCGGCAAAGTGACTGGTAGCCATGAATGATACTTTTCCTCACCTAAGCTGCTATCTCATTCCCTGAGACTTCTGATATTATTTTGTAACATGTAAAAAAAATAAAGGAGACTTCTACTGTCAAGCTCATCACTACAAGTGACAAGGTTCTGGCTTCGTATCTGGTCAGAATTTTTTAAAATAACAGTTATGGCTGCTATACTGCAAATGCATTCACATCTTTTGAGCTGCAAGCAGTCATTGCCCTTGTGCCACTAGCACAAGGAGACATCTGTGCCCCATATTATTGATGCCACCTGCTGCAGTTGATGCTTGCCACACTCTGGATTGCTACTGTGTCACTGAGAGCACCTCTGGGAGTTGCCGCTGCTGGGGAAGGACCACTCTCAGCTCTCAAGGTCAGTGCTGTGTGAACCCCTCTGGGATTCTGCTCTGCGTCTCAGTAAGCTTCAGCAACCCTCTGCCTAGTGAGGGTTTACCAGTCTCAGTGGGTGACTCTGGTGTGGAGTATCTGTGGATTCCTCAGTTAGAGCCCTGAAGCCTTTTCCTGGCTCTTCAGGGGCTCACTCTTTTCCAGCTGCCCAGAGCTACTTCCATGCATACTTAATTAAACTAGACAACACCTCTATGGGTCACATGACCAACCAGGTTGGCATACCAATGATGGTATATGTATATTTTAAATATTCGTTTAGCTCTTATCTAGTATAGTAATGAAGAGGAAGTGTTTTTGTTTTTTGTTTCCTTTTTTTTAAAGGAATAGAATTGCCTATTTATGCAAGGGACCAAAGCTTACAGTGACTCATGTTTGTAATACTAAGCCAGAAAATCTTTAACCAATCTTTTTACTCTGATAAACTTTTTATAAGACTGTATAGGGAGTAATAGTGGTTTAAAAGTACCTAGACTTAGTTTGGATTGCGCATTTTAAAATTCAAGATTATACAGCATATTTGCACAGCAACATGCTTCCCATTAAACATGCAACTTTCATGAACTGATGAAGCATATCAGACAAAGATACCAAGGTGGTAGTGCTAGGTAATGGAGTAATAACTCAGATTCTAGTGTATAATGTAGCCTCTAACTAAGTTTAGGTCACAGTTAGACAGTGTATATAGTTGAGGTTGGTTGGTTAAGTAGTCGCTATCCATGTTTGAAAAATTTACTACATACATTCATAGATGCTAGGTTTGGAAGGGACCTCGACAGATCATCGAGTCTGACCCCCTGCCTAGGTAGGAAAGAGAGCTGGGGTCAGATGACCCCAGCCAGATACTTATCCATGCTGTAAGCACCCTATAACCTTCTTGCATCTTCAGCACCTTAAAGCAGGGGCAGGCAATTATTTTGGGTGGAGGGCCACTTAGTTAGTTTTTTGGAAAGCTGTTGAGGGCTGCATGGGTAGCCCCACCCCTTGACAGGTGCCCTGCCCCCTGGTTGCCATCTTGGGACCGGACGTCCCACCCCTGTCCTTTGACCCTCACCACTGGAAGTCCCTCCCCTTGCCCCTGGAAGTAATCCATCGAGGAAGAGGGTTTGCTATCTTAGAACTGGATGGGTAAAAAATTGGCGGATGGGGCGCACCCAGAGAGTAGTGGTGGACGGGTTGTACTCAACCTGGTGAGATGTGAGCAGTGGGGTACCCCAGGGCTCAGTCCTCGGGCCCGCACTGTTTATCATCTTCATCAGTGACTTGGATGAGGGGGTGGAACGCGCGCTGTCCAAGTTTGCTGATGACACTAAGATGTGGGGCGAGGTGGACACACTTGAAAGGAGAGAGAGGCTGCAACTAGATTTCGACTACAAAAGTGGGCAGATGAGAATAGGATAGGGTTCAACGTAGACAAATGCAGGGTGCTGCACCTTGGGAGAAGGAATCCACAGCAGAATCCACAGCATGCATACAGGCTGGGGAGTTCCCTTCTTGAAAGCACAGAAGCGGAAAGGGAACATGAGCCACCAATGCCAGACCGCAGCCAGCAAGGCCAGCCATACCTTGTCATGCATCCAAAGGTGCATCTCAAGCCGGTCCAGAGAGGTGATCCTCCCCCTCTATGCGACTTTGGTCAGGCCGCAGTTGGAGTACTGCATCCAGTACTGGGCCCTGCACTTCAAAATGGATGTGGCCAGCCTGGAGAGGGTTCCGAGGAGGGCCACCTGCTTGGTGAGAGGGCAGCAGGACAGGACCTACAAGGAGACACTGAAGGACCTGAACCTGTTCAGCCTCAGCAAGAGGCTGGTGCCTGCCTACAAACTCATCAGGGGAGATCAACAGCAAATAGGTAGAGCCCTTTTCTCCCCAGCATCACCTGGGGTGATGAGGAACAATGGTAATAAACTGATGGAGAACAGGTTTAGGTTGGAAACCAGAAGGCAGTGTTTTACAGTTAGGGCGGCCAAAATTTGGAATCAACTTCACAGGGAAGTGGTCCTCGCCCCTACCTTGGGCAAATTCAAGAGGAGGTTGAATGATCACCTGTCTGGGGTCTTGTGGACCCAGCATTCATCCCTGCCTGTGGCAGGGGTTCAGGCTAGATGATCTGTTCAGGTCCCTCCTGACCCCAGCTACTATAAAACTATGAACTGGGGGGAAAAAAAAATTATGTACTAAAAATCAAATACCCATAATATTTTAATTCAATCAAAAAATATATTTTTGTCCTGATATGTGTGTTTGTGCTTTATATGTAGAAGTGATGGCATAACTCAAAATGCAGTCTTACTCTTCTTGTGTAGTGTGTGAGGTATGCAGGGGTGTCAGTGGGGTAGTTATGCATGGGTGGGTGGATGGGTTTGTGGGGAACTGTGGGTGTGATATTTGTGGGATGTGTGATTGTGTGTGGATGAGGCTGTGGCTGTGGGCTTTGTAGGAAGGATTTGAGGTTATGTGTGGTGTGCATGGGAATACCCTGAGAACTCCCCACTGAGCTGGTCAGCACCTGCCCCCGCTCTGCAATAGCTCAACCTGAGTGTGTTGGTGCAGCTGCTCAGATCCAATTTTGGGAGAGCCTCCCAGGGCTTCCAGTGCTCTGTGCTAGGTCCCCACTTGCTTGTGCTGCCCCCAGTGGCCTTGGCTGCACCCCTGTGCTGTCCCCCAGGTTCCTGGCAGCTGCAGGAGCCTCTGGGATGCAAAAGCATCTCTGGGCCTAATCCTGCTCCTGGCAGAGCCTCCCTGCCCATCCCGGGGATGCGGGGGCGAGCTGCCAGTGGGCTACTGGGCCCCTGGTGTGCATGGGGGACTGGGCCTTTCCCCTTCCCCCAATGTGGTGCTGCACCCTGGGGCAGGCCATGGGGGGAGCCAGCTGGGCCCTTGCTGCCTGAAGCCTTATGGCCATGTTTGCACTCCGGCAGCTCCTACTGCTGCCAGGAGGCTGGGGGCTGCCAGGGAAGGGCCTGTCAGGCCTGGGGGGCAGTGCGGGGGGCTTCTGGAGCCGCTGGGGGTAGCACAAGCCGGCAGGGACGTGGCCCAGGGCGTGGGGAGGCGGCGCGGAAGTTGCATCCCATGCCTGAAGCTTGGGATGGCAACGGCCTGGCTGCTGGCCCCGGGTGGACCCAGCAGGTGCCACCACCCAGGGGGGAAGGCCCAGTCCCCCCGCTTCCTCCCGCCCCACAGGGGCCTGGCGGCAGCTGACCCCCCAATCCCAGGATGGACGAGGAGGCTGCGCCAGGAGCCGGAGCAGCACCACAGCTGCTTTTTTGCTCCGGAAGCTGCTGCAGCCTCCCTGCAGCTTCCCAGGGTTTCCTGTGTCCTGGGCCAGGACCCAGCCAAGTCATTCTACCCCCAGCAGCCTTGGAGATGACCTGTGCTGCCCCCAGGACTGGCCAGGAGCTTCCCCTGACTGCCTGTCATGCAGTCCTCGATGGCTTGCCAAAACTCAGTAAGTGGCCCTCCGCCCGAAATAATTGCCTGCCCTGATGTAGCATGTATTTGAACCAGCACTGATGCTGTGGTCTATTTCAACCTATCATCCTATTGCTTATTTGCAATGCATCTTCTGACCACCTTTCCAGGAGCTTTTTCTCTTTGGTGTCACTCTTGAAGGATGTGGCCATAGAGCTCCCCCCAAGAGAGTGCTTGATTGGGACCACTACAGCCTTGTCTGGTCTCTGAGAGTGCTCCCTAAAGCCGTACCAGAATTGGCTACTAGGGCAAGGGAAATGCCTGAGCTCCTTCCTACTCTGAGACCCCAGTCTTTTGGTCCCTCATTCTCCCTGCTTCTCTGTGACTGACTCAAGGCAATAGCATTCTGTTCTGCTCTGAAGAGAGGGACTCCAGGTCCTCTTTCAGTGAAGCAGTGCAACCCACAATTCCAAGCAGCACAGTAGATAGTTACTTCAGTAAAGCCATTTATTGGAGCAAAGGCCAGTGAGCCAGAGATTCTCTCTATCCATGGGAGTTATGCAATCACTTTGTCCCCAGTCCAGCCCATAAAGCCCTGGGCACCCCCAAAGCTTCAACATTTTACTATCACCCATACTCCTCAGGCCAGGAGCTAACAGGCTGGTTGTTTCCCACCTGTTCTTCCATTGCTATGTGCATCTCCTGTGGACACTTGGGTGTCTGGTATCTCACCTTCAGTATATCAACAAAGCCATTCAAGATTGATATATTTTTAAAGGATTATCTTGTCAGGCCTGCATGAAGATAATAACCCTGCCACTTTATCCGTCATAGTCTGTATACAAGCTAAAGAAGTAAACTGAGTTGCACAATGTTGCAACAAAATAAATACAGTTAACACAGAAGTACCACAGTAAAACCTGTAGTCCTCACAGATGTCAGGAGCCAATTTCAGTGCCTGAACAAACCCTTGCAGGCCTAAGCTAGCATCACCTTTCAAGGCTTTCAAATGGGGGTGAGGGGTGTGGAAGGGATGTTGTATAAAGGGCAGATTAAATTGGACAAATGTTCTGGACTGGCTGTACAGCATTACTACAGCATTTGTATTACTCTGCTTCTTTTCACTTTGCCGGTTCAACTGTTGCAGTTGTACTAGCTTACAAAACAGCATTTGTTTTACAGCAGTTTGTACAGCATTACTACAGCATTTGTATTGCTCTGATTGTCAGTGGAATCATAGGAAAGTAGGGCTGGAAGGGACTTCCAATGGATGTCTGGTTCTGCTTCCTGCTCAAGGTAGGATCATCCCTATCTAAACATTCCTAGACCAGTATTTTAATTTGTTCCTAAAAACTGTGAGCAGCCCTCATGCATGTTCCTGCTAATACCTCTGAATCAGCTTCTGGTGCTCTGACCCCTTTCTAAAAAGGAAGAGACAAACTATGCCACCGTGAAGCAGGGACTTTGAGGAGGGTGAGGAGCACATTGACTTTTTCTTTCCCTAATGCAGTAACCAAGGGTTCACACCTCATCACATGACTCCTACCACCAGACCTGGTGAAGTAAATGCACTCAGAGTTATCTTTACTTAGAACATAAAATTCTTCTTATCTGTCTTGATTTTGGCTGTAGTCCAAGTTGTGGCATCCCTTCTACATATGCTCTTCTCCATTCAGAAGCATTCCCTGGTATCTTTAGCCAACTCATTTAATAGAAAACCACCTTCATCTTCACATCTGAAATTTAGTTTTAATTAAACTAGTGGGGCCTCCCTTTAGAGTTGAGGGTGTGGCATTGTTAGAATACACCCACAAAAGATTTCCAATGATATCCTGTGCAGTGGTCTAAAAGAACAAAGTGGCACCACGACAGTGCTTTAGCTCTAGCTTGGCGTTGACTCAGTTTTTACTTCCCCTTCCCCTCTACTTCCAAGACCTTTATTCCCCGTCCAAAGAAGTATGCAGAAGCTGGATATAAAGTTAGTGCTGTTCATACTTCCAAAGATCATGGAGACAAATAGGTTATTTTCAGCTGATTAAAAAATACCAGGCAGACTCTTAACTGTTTTCAGAACTACCCGATTTGATCATGATTTCACAGCACACAAGATTACCAGTACAATTTAAATTCCACTCCACTGAAGTTGACTAAATAGCTTCCCCCGGTGATTCTCAAACAAGGTGCTGTGGCACCCTAGGCGGCCATGAGATTCTTTCCAGAGTGCCAGGGAATGTTAACACTATTAGGCATGCAAACATGATTCTCTAAATTAAATCCGGAGATTTTAAATAGGAATTCAGAATTCAAAACGTTCTGACCTGTTGGCGGGGTCTCTATTAATTCTTTGCAACAGAAGAATTGCTTTATTATTTTTATGTAGTCAAGAAAAATGAATGAAAACTAAGATCTGGCATTTTCCAAGGCATTCCTTGAGCTTAAGAGAGGGTGCTTTGAGCCTGAAAGGGTGAAGAACCATTAGCATATCCACCTGGGATATCATACTAATTTGGCCCCATGGGCTGGATGATTCATGTGGGGCTGGTTCATGAGCCAAATAGATAAGGTATATGGGACCTCCTGCCATAACCCACTCACATGGCACCTGCTCTGGGACTGGTTCCACACGCTCTGCCTACCTCAGTTGGTTCACGATTCGTGTCACATGAAGTGACCCACCCTCCCCACCCCTGCCAGTCCAGATTTGAGAATGAGCATCATGTGTAACATGTATCATATGGGTCCTGCATGTGGGGCTGATCCGGCATGCACCATGAAGCATATGGTTTAACTCAGACCAGGGTCAGCGCTGGGGGCTGGATGACTGGGCTCTGTGGGCTGTATCTGTGACCCTCTACAGCAGTGTGTTTAGAGCAGCATCTTGGGAGTTAAGCAAGTACATTCACTAAGCACTACTCTTTGGACTTAATTTCATGCTGGGATGCTCAATTTGGGAAGCATTGCAACCATGGTTAAACTTAACCACTTTCCACTGAGGTGGGCACTACTCATTAAATATTCTACAAATGAAACATTAACTAGGTATCCTCTTAAGCTGTTGCTTGCTTGTAAGTCGCAGGTTCTCTGATGCTTCCTGCCCGTCTTACCCTCTCCCTTATTTGTGTTGTACAGTTTGATTTGAGAACAGAAGGGCATATTTGGTATACTTTCTTCACTAGATTGAGGTACTTATTGGAAGGATTTTGGAGGGTGTAAGGCTGTTTGTGCTCCACAATTGATATGGTGCTGAGGGATGATTTTGCATGCCTGCTGCCTGAAGGAATATCTTATTGGGCTTGCAGAGACATTCCTGAAAGAACCACAGTTGCTATACGTCTTTTCTTTATCCCTAGTTAAATCTGCCTATCCCAAGTTTAACCACTGATGCTCTAGACTGTTTTCTCTTTTCGTCATATGTTGTAGATAATTTAGTAAAGCATTGATAACCTGTGACATTGAAATAAGAGAAAAGTTGACTTCTCTTTACCTGTTATTAGAGACTCAAAGCAAAATATTATATCCTGTTAATATTTGCTGTTGTTATATGCTGTTCTTCCCACAAAAGGTTTGGGGCATCTTACAATTGTTGTTGAGTTTTTTTAAATAAGATAAATAGGTATCTATTGTAACAAACTTCCTAAACAGTACCTCATCGAAATTTTGTTTGCCCATTTAGTTTGCCCAAATAAAAAGGTCCAAAAGTCCTACATCTTGTCTGAATGCTCTTTTTAAGCACTTGCCTTTTCCTGCTTCTAAAGGCAGGCCATCTAAATAGCCTGTTTTGAAGCGGCTGTTATTTCTTCAATATCATATGTAAATTTACTTTTTAATTCTTATTTGCCCCTTTATTGAGCAGTATTTGTACTTATTTAGTTTGCTAATTGTTACTAGAATTCCAAATTTTATATGCACTCTTTTCAAAAAGAAAACCTATACTGTTGTATTTTTTTTCCAGCCTGGATGAATAGACATCCAGGGCCCCATTTGCATCATTAGTGTCAGAACACAAACTCAGATGTACAAAAATAATCAAATAGCATATGATTTGCAGTAAGAACTTCCTGATGCATTGAACTTCCACAAGTTGGGAAATCTGAAATGTTTCAGCTACACTATATTCCTCTATCAGGACTCTAGCCTTCAAAGTCAGTGGCATATTTTTACACAAGTGTGGCGTTGTCTGAGAATCCCTAAGTTCCGTAAATGTATTCTTTTGAAACATAACTGAAAAGGGTCTGTTTCTAAAATTTTGGGGCTGTACACAAAACTTTCATAATTTTGATGTTTAGAGTTAGCTTTTAAATGCATTGAAGTGAGAGAGATTTGTGCTTAGTAAGACAATTGTCCTAAGTAACTTCATTCTTAAGTAGTTTTATTGAAGCTAATTTTTATTGAAGGATGTTAATTTCTTTCAATGTTTTTAAAAAATTTAAATATCACTATTAACTAGGTATTTATTTCATAAATGTAAAAAGTATGATGCTAAAATTAAACGAACAGATTTTTCAGATAAATTTTTACATCTCATCCTGTTTTAAATCACTGGCTTAGTTTAATTGAATACCAGTACATAATAATTGTCACCGGTACTAGAGACGCTATTGATCGTCTCTTCAAGCCCATCTGATATGATTATTCTAGGTGTTTCTAGTGACTAGTGCAAGTGGCTGGTAGTCAGAACATCTGGATTCTATTTCTGACTTGGCAACAAACTTTCTTTGTGAACTTAGGTCACTTAAAACCTTGTGTTGTAGCTTTTGGTTTGTGATAGGGGATATTTGCCATACAGATGTGGTGGGAGGTGTAATTTACAAATATTTATGTAACAGACTAAGCTGCATACTCATGCTCAAATGAGCTCAAAGAATTCTCCTGCATTTGTTTTCCTGGTAGAAAATCTTACTCTGAGGTACCTGAACAGACATTTCAAATGCTGAGCCCTCAAAAGAGAAGAGAGCTTGTAGTATGCAGCATGCTCTGCAGACTCCCTCAATCTGCCTGGAGACAAATGGCAACAGTCCGCAGGGCACTGCTCAGAGTCGGCCTGTATCTCCCTGGATTACAATATGGGATTGTGAAGTGGGGAGGAGTGTTCTGTGCGTTGCACAGCTGCTGCAGCAGAGTCCAGAGAGAAACACTGTCTTGGGGAGAGGTGGGACCAAGCACCTTGGGAGGCTAGAGGACTGTGCTGTGGCTTCTCTTTAGAAGAGAACTTGTACAGACATCTGTTCTCCTAAAAGCAACCCTCTTGGGAGTGATTTTAACTCTGGCTGTTTCCTGGTTATTTTCTCCTGGAGTGTCCGTTTGCTTTGGGAGAAAAACCCTGAACAGATGTACACTTGTAGTTCTCCTGAGACAGCAGTGACTCAACCAGGAGAAACTGAATGTGTCTGTATGTGACCCAAGCCTCTGGAGGAGTGTTCTGAAAAAAATAACCCAGCACGTATATGCCAGGTGTGATAGAATTAATGTGTCAAAACACACATTAGTATCAACTTCCCTGATTAGCTTGTCCTTCCTTATTTTCTGCTTTTGTTTGTATGGATTTACCTATGTATACGCATTTCTGTATCTGAACGTAAATCATCCAGTATTCACTCTGTAATCTAGTCATCTCAGATACTTGTTCATTATCTGAAAGTTTTGTATTCACTTTCCTTGGTGTTCAATGTGTTTAATGTGTAACAATAGCAGCACAAACCCTTTGTTCTTGGTTTATCCTCATCAGTCTGAATGGCTGAAGGCATATGTGGATTGGCTTTTGATACAAAATACAGTGCAAAGCAATACTAACACTCAGTGGTTTGTTTTGGTGGGGGGGTTTTTCCTTAAAGGAAAACGCATGATTTGGTAGCATGTTCAGTATGAGGTATTTATGATAATGTACAGTATGAGAAAAAATAGTCACTTCTAGGGTTACCATACATCCAGATTTTTCTGGACGTGTCCTTTTTATGGGTCTTCCCATCTCTGTGCAAGTGGTTTTTAAAAATATCAACAAATGGCTGGAATTTAGCTCCACTCAGCATCAAAGTTTTTCCTAGTGCTTCCCAGCTTGCTCTAGCAAATTGCTGCTTGGGGCTGGGGGTAACAGGGGGAATGCGATTTGGAGGCAAGGGGCATCACGTGCTCTGTGTGCGTGTATGCAAGCATGCAGCCAGGAAGGGAAGTGGGAGCAGCCCTGGCAGCTGCATTCAGGTAAGAGTATGGGGGGCAGGGGTTGGAGGGCCAGGGCTTGAGGATTGTTCAGGGTGTGTATGTGGCAGGGGTGGGTAGAGGGGATGGGCGTGTGAGGGGACAGGTGCCTGCCAGCGCTGGGGGAAACTGCCCAGGTATATCACTGCTCGCTCCCTCCCCCCCCTTCCCCCCCCAAATTGTATTACCCTCCCTCCCAAACGAGTGTCCTCTTTTTTGTAACTGGAAATATGATAACCCTAGTCGCTTCTAAAATAGGGCTCTTAGATTATGTTAATTTGAAAAATGGCACCTCAGGAGCTTGACTGTTTGTACTTAATCCTGATACTTAATCACGCTTAGAGGTTGTTGACCTGGTGTTATAAAGCACAGTGGTTTTCATACTTAGTCATGGACCCTTTCATATAATCGTGAGCCCTCTACCTATATCCATGGAGCCAGGCAATCCGGCCCGGCAATGGCAATGCATTTCCTCCTGACCTGTTTTCCCGGTACCCCCAATCTCTTTGTGGAAGCCCTGATGATGACCTCTTTTGGAAACCCAGGGCTCCATGGAGCACAGTTTGAAAACCACTCTTACGGCAAAAATGTAACTTATAACTTTATTATTTTCTAAATACAGCATTAGGTGTATTGTATGCCACTTACTACTATTCTTGGTTTTTCTGTGTGTTGAATCTGTGGTGAAACAAGCATAACTGTTTCAAAATTGAATGAGTTCATAATATGTCTATAGAAAATTCTTTAGGATTTTCTGGATGAAAAGTGTGCATCATAACAAGCTAAATTGTTCTGTTTCAAAGGACAGTATTGAAGAATCTCAATGCCCCTGCCCTGCCATTTTGCTCTATTGTGACATATTAATTGCTAGCATACATGTAAAATAGCTATTTTCACGTGGTCTTGACAGTTTTAAAGCTGTGGTAGAGGCTTCCTGTTCCTACATACATGATAAATTAACGATTCATTCTTCTCTATATTTGTACAGCAGAGAGACTGCTGTAATGCAGGGAGAATACAGACCTTTTATGTTCTCAAAATTCAACATGCTACCTGCTGCCAGAGAGACTATAGTACAGTAACGTAACGTGTTTTGCGTTAAGGGTTGCTACACTTAAACCAGCTTACATTTGTGTACATTCAGTATAGAGTCAAGAAAAGAATACTGGCCTGTCAAACATACTGCAGACATCAACCACAATATAGCCTGTATTACTAACTCTTGGTTAGTTGCAAATGAGTGGTGAGTGGACAGTTACTCAGGTTGTACTAATATTGAAACGCATCTAACTAGGACCAGTTGGCAGCCTGTGACTTTCAGGACCATTTGATCTGGCCTGTGGACATGGGGCATCAGCAGTGGAAGCTCTCTCCATATTGCCATGGGGAGAAGCAGCGTTTAGTGGCTTGTGCCCTCCCACCTCTGACCTGATCTGGCTTATTCTGGTCCATAACTTGAAAATGTTGCTAGTCATTAACGCGGCTTTTGCTGCACTTGATCTGGCATCTTACAAACAGGCATGCTCTATTAACCGGCATGCTGGTTGATGTGGCAAAAGCAAAACTGGAAGTGCCCACTGTGGTACTTCCGGTTTCGCCGAGTCCCCATGGCCCGGGGCAAAGCAGCCTGCGCTGTTGAGCCGCCACAGTTAAAGCAGCCTGCGCTACTGAGCCCCCACAGCCCGGGACAAAGCAGCCTGCATGGGTTCCCCCTCCCTGTCCCCCAACACACTCATGTGGCAGGAGGGGTGGCAGCCTGAACAGGCAAAGATGCCTGTTCAGACCTCTCGGGTAACTGTCATATTTGATTATCTGGCACCCCCCATCCCTCTTGGGTGCTGGATAACAAAACTTTTGCTGTAGAAGAATCCTAACACTGAACTGAGAGGTGCTTCATCCTCTTTCCACTGCAGCTTGCAGGTACATTAGCACCTTATTATCAATGGTATTGGAACAAATGTTTGAGTCTCTCTGTAGTTTTAGCAAGCGCAACAAATAATGGTCTTTGGTCAGCAACATATAGTCTGCAGAGCCACTGAATTCAGTCCTCAGAGCCCAGGGACTTTGCTTATACCTGTGCTGGGGTTAAGCAGTGAGGAGCTGTGCCAGGCCTGGTCAGTCTCAAGCTCCATGAGTACCACCACTGTGTCTTCCCCCACCTCCTAGCCTCTCCACAGATGTAGCACCTCTTTTCAGCTCCCACCTGCAGTGCAGAAGTGGTAACAGCATGCATGCAACTTCCTACTGGCTGGAAGCTGTACCTGCACTCCAGCTCAGGAGTGGGGGCTGGGTGAAATGTGAAGGGGAGGCAGCTCCCACCTGTATGGTTCTGGTGTAGATGCAAGGAAGGCCTTTGGCTGCTGGCGTGTTGTGGAATCCACCTGGTCCACATTGGACCAGAACCAAGCTGTTCTGGCCTGCCGCTTGAAAAGGTTGCTGGCCACTGGTCTTTATCATAAACTGGTGTCTGGTGAGAAGAATCTGAGGCAACTAGATACTGAAAGAATAATCTTAACCATAATTTCTTCTGTAATCTTAAATCCAGACTGTCAAATCATTGTCTCTTAAACACGTGCTGGTGGTGCTTTAACTGAAGCTGACAGCCCGCCTGCTTTAAGGATGACTTTAACAATCTCCATTAGCAGTGGGCTGTTTACATTTCTGTGGGTTTTAACCGCAGTCCTTTCTCTGCAAGTAGAGACAGCCCGGTTGAAAACTTTTTGTCATAATCGAAGTTTCTTCCCAGCACAAAAATCAAAATAATTCAAAGTGAAAATAGCCATGGCTCTTCAGCAGAAATATAGTTTAGATGTTAAGTGAAGGTGTTCATCTTTGTAGGTCATAATAAATCTATATTCTGGCTCTCAAGCAGGACATAGGTTTTCACCAAGGGCTTGTATCCTATAGTCACACAGAAGACTAGTTCTAATGCACTTCTTTCCATGAGAGAGGCTGCCACCTACCCTCTTGTTTCCAGGCCAGGGAAGTTGGATGAGCAAAGGAAGATCCATATTATTTAACCCTCTTCATTGTGAAGCTGTCCTTTTCAAGAAGTTGAAGTGAATTAAACGTTATTATTGGGGATCCCTAAAGTATCCTACCATATTAACAGTTGTCCAGACTTATTGTAAATACCATAGCTATGTTGTCATCTTACCCACTGAAAACCATATTTATTGAGCACTATCCAAACATATGAATGCAGAGCTTGCCCTGAATGCTTAAGAAATGCAGCAGACTATTAAGGGAACAGAAGTGGAGTTGGATTTTTGAGGTCTGGTTGCAGGTTCCTTACTGAAGGAACTGGTGTATTTACTCTAATCTAAAACACCCTAAATGTAAGAACTGCCCCCCCACCCCCCAATCCCCCCCACACATACACGCGCGCACAATAATTAGATCCTGTACACGGAAAACATGTTATAATTTTCCAGGTATAAAATCTAATTATCAGAAGTTCCTCTTCAATTTGTACTCTTCCCATTGCTACAGCAGGGAACATAGTAGGTGGGGGGTATCAGGTGGTCCCTTTGCCCCCCTTCTCCCCTAAATTCTCCCTCGTGCAGCTCCATCCACCCCTCTCTTGTCAGATTCTACTCAGACCCTATTCAAATGCAAAGGATCAAAAACACTAAGTTTGAATTAAACATACCTATAGTAATTCACATATAGGCAAATTACTGTGGGTACCTATAGACTTAGTTGATCCAGAATTGAAGCATTTTAACTTTTTTTGCAAACTGTTGCAGGTTGTAGCACCAAGTACACCATAAACACTTTTGAACATCACTTTTATACCACCTTATACATATGCAAGGTATCAGTCCAAAGCCAACAGGCTCTTGATTTATCATATAATTCATTAGACTAGGCCCCAGGAGAGTCAACAGAGTTTCAAGCCATGGTGACCCCACAGCCAAACACAGCTTAGTATGTGTGAGTACTCTAGATTACCCCCTTAACACCCCCCGTCCCCCCCAACCAACCAACCAGAACCAGCTGTTCTTGTCATGAGTCCTGGGATCCTCCAGAAATGTATATGTAGATGAGGTGTGAGCCTGGTCTGGCTCCATCTCATTGAAGGTGGGGCCACTCTAGTCACATGCAATGGTCTAAGAGAGGGTGCTGCAGAGCCTGTCATCTGCAGAGAAGTTTGGTGATGTTTGCCAAGCATATAATTGGAAATGGGGAAGAAAGGCACAGCTCAGCTGTGGGTGTGAAGAGGAAGTCAGTGTATTCAGTGTAGCGGTTCAGGAGTAGGGACCTACTCAATTTGCTGTCTGAGAGGGCTGCCTGTCACACAATTCCCCCCCTTGCCCGCCAATCAGCAGCAAGGGGCAGGGGCACACAACAGATAACCCTATCAGCCAATCAGTAGTGCAGGGCAGGGCCACATGGTGGACAACACTATCAGCCAGTCAGTGGCAATGGGCAGGACTACTGGGGCCCTTCAGTCAGTCAGAGGCATGGGGGGTGGGGGTGGCAGCTTACTGTGATAAGCCTGTGAAATTGGTGGCCAGCCAGGCCTGTGCTCAGCCCACAAAATCAGCCACCTGCCTCCTTGATTTTGGTAGGTCCCTATTCATGAGTTTAAAAAGAGTCGGTGCTAAGGAGGATTAAGTGCAATAGGTACTGCATTGTATTCAGATAGGCTGCACTAATTTAGCCTTGTGGTAGGTTCCCATCAGTATGTTTGCCCAATTTGGGCCATATGTTTAAAAGGCATACCCACTGTGGGTTGCATTCAGTCACTTTCATAGCTGGTTTCCATTACTGAACACGTGGTGCTTCTGGCATCAATTTAATGATAGACAGTATATTCAGTGAGGCTTTCCTGTATGCATAGGGTTTTTTTTCCCCTGTGCTGACTGGGGCGGTAGATTCATAGATTCATAGATGTTAGGGTCAGAAGGGACCTCAATAGATCATCGAGTCCGACCCCCTGCATAAGCAGGAAAGAGTGCTGGGTCTAGATGACCCCAGCTAGATACTCATCTAACCTCCTCTTGAAGACCCCCAGGGTAGGGGAGAGCACCACCTCCCTTGGGAGCCCGTTCCAGACCTTGGCCACTCAAACTGTGAAGAAGTTCTTCCTAATGTCCAGTCTAAATCTGCTCTCTGCTAGCTTGTGGCCATTATTTCTTGTAACCCCCCGGGGGCGCCTTGGTGAATAAATACTCACCAATTCCCTTCTGTGCCCCCGTGATGAACTTAAAGGCAGCCACAGAGTGGGTGGGGAATCAGAGATGGTCTTGTCATATATTTGAGTAAACACAGTACTTTCAGTAGTTGTAACTTGAGCTTTTGGTTTTTGTTCCCTGCAGAAATGTTATGAACAAAAACAATACAAAAATGGACTCAAATTTTGCAAGATGATCCTCTCTAACCCGAAGTTTGCTGAACATGGAGGTAATTGTATGTTTTGAAATGTTTATTGCCCTTGATAAGTGTGACTTCAGCTGTATGCAGTTTGACAGTTCCTCCTTACTGGGGAATAAAAACCTCTCCAGCTCTGTAATTCATCCAGATTTTGATCATGCTGTAACTCCTGGTGATCGGCAACAGCTAAAGCTGTGGGATGCACACTCTGAGCTGACTCTTCTGTTCTTAAATACTGCTCAAAAAGAAGATAAAGTATAAATTGCAGTAGAATCTCTCCACAGTGATAATAGAGCTCACCTACGATAATCATTATTTATTCTGACATGGAAAGCCAGACTTCCAAGTAATTGCTCCATTGTCTATTAATAGTATGCAGCGTGAAATTCAGGGAAGACTCCATAAAAATCCCTTTTTTCTCAGTTTTATGCCTATTGTACCATCATATTTTTGGAGCAACTATAATGGCAAACTACACTATCAAAGCAAATATCTTTCCAAATTGCAGCAAGCAGTTTTGTCAGATGTGGCCCACCCCTCCCCCCGGCCCCAGCAGCTCTCTCGTGTTGGTAAAATAGAGCACCACACAAAATGCAGCATTCTAGTAAGAGTCAAAGAAAAGCAGTATAGAGACATACCACGGAATTAGCACAGTATTTTAGGTGCAGTCTCAAAGCTGTTTCACGCTCTAAATTTGTGTCTTGTCTTTTTTTTTTTTTCCTTTTCCCCTGTCACTGTTGGCACCTCATGTCTCTCTTCAGTGCTGTTGTTTCCCAGGTTGCTTCTTTTGCTGGATCAGGGGTGTCAAACTTGTTTAGCCCCATGGACCAAGTCCACATTGCAGCCAATGACATTAATCTCTGTAGCTGCCAGAACCACTATTTCAAAATGGCTCCAGAATCCAGACAATTAGCACTGCTGCTGTTTACCCTCTCCACTCCCCTTTTCCCCCACAGATTATAGTTGCCAAGGGTGACTAAAAACCCAGATTCAGTGGTGGGTGGAGCAGGGAGAGGGAGTGAGTATCATTAATTCCCTGGGATCCAGAACCACATTAGAATAGCAGATCTGGCAGCTGCTGGAATTAACACTGCCACTGCAGGGGCTCTGGCAGCTGTGACTATGAGCCCTGCGGGCCAAATCCTGCCCACAGAGATGTGTGGTCCAGCCCATGAGAAGCCCTGCAGGTTTTTCTGTAGACCAGAACCCATTTTCAGACCATGTGTTTTGTACCTCTGTGGAAGACTAACACAACTGTCTAAACTTGTAGGTTAATGTAATGTAATTTGACCTAGAGCTGCTGTAGGCTTCAAAAATCCAGAACAAAGCCTGGAATGAGCAGCTGCAGCATCAGAACTAAGCCAGTGGAAGGATTAGCTGAAAACTCTGCATTGTTTTTTCTTTTAAGTTTCAGATATATTGAGTTGCAAACATCTAATCTGTTCTGGAGGCAACTAATGCCTGGATTACTGTGGCAAAGTCATTAGCTAGCGGACAAAGGATAGCCAGGCTTTATTTTTTCTCAGTGACTTGACTTCAGCACCAAGTACAAGCTCCTTTAGATTCTTTGGAAAGTGTTGTCTTGACTCAGTTTTGTCCAATTTTAAATTTGTCTATATATAGAACTGTTTGGTGAACCTCTCATTTTACTTCTGTCTTCATATTTTCTGTGCAGACCTGTTGAAATCTTAAGCCTTGAATTTCAGGTTGGTATTTTGTCAGGACAGCTTACCTTGAGATGACATACTTGGTACAGACATAGTTCTAACTTGGTACAAAGCAATTACTTTCAATGCTATAAGAAAAAAATGTATACTTTGGCAAATATTTTTATCTTGGCTGTGATTAATGTAATGTACTCTTTCCGTTTCTACAAAATACCAAGGCCATTTTTTGTAGTTGTTAAATGTGAATCTGAAGTACACTTGGAGGTTGAGCTGATAAGGGGTCAGATTTTGAGTTGCACAGGTGCACAAAGTCTGCCTTAGATCATTTTAGTAGAATAATAAAAAATGGCTGCAGCTATGTTATTTCCTGGTTTGGGTCTGGTATTGGATCAAAGGGAAAAGCTGTTGTGGATGTAAATAATTGATTTTCTGAAAGTCTGTTTGCCCATATTATAAAGTAAATACTATAAGCAAGTATTAGGGTAAAGAACTGTCTCCCTAATTTAACTAAGTGACTTTTCTAATACAGTATAACCTCATAAATCCGGCATGCTTGGAACTGTGTACCTGCTGGAAACTTGAATATTCATTTTTTGTTGTTGTTGGGTTTTTTTAAGTTAACACGTGGGGGGCGAAGGGGTAGTGGTAGCTGGTTGCGGAATAGTGGCCACACGCGGAGCAAGGTGGTGGATGGCAGCAGCAGCTGCTGCATGCAAGGTTCCCCCTCCGCGTCCAGGGGAGTGGAGGGGGAAGCTTAAAATGTGCTGGATTTTTAATCCGGATATACAAGGTTATACTGAATTGGACAAGCAAGCAATTTGGTAGAGGTGGGAACAAGATGTCTTGCAGCTGCTGATCCCATGCTTGGACCGTAAGACCATACACCTAGCTATCAATACTTTTGGTACGCAATAATCTCCTAAAATTCAATTGGTTCACTTTAAAGTACTGTCTCCTTCCTGGCAGCGAGGGTATATAGTGTTGGGTCCTTCCCTCTCCCTTCCCCACATTTTTCAAAAGGATCAGTAAGAAAGATAAACTTTCCCTTGGTCTGTATTATGCAGTAATATTGCTTTTGCCTAAAGTGACTGAGAATTAATTATCATTTGGATGGCAGATCTGAACTGTTAGGCAGTACGTTGAGGGTGGGCTTTCATTTCATTTTGTTCCATTTCGTTTCAACAAACTGAGTTGATTTCAAAGCATGTTATACATATATTGTTAAATATTTCCATTTCCTCATTTATCAGCTCAATCTTTCCTACAGAGACCTTGGCCATGAAAGGACTAACGCTAAACTGTTTAGGGAAGAAAGAAGAAGCATATGAATTTGTTCGTAAAGGACTTCGTAATGATGTAAAGAGTCATGTCTGTATCCTTCTTATTTTTGTATCGAAAAAAAGATCAGGGATTCAGATTTTTTTAACGAAGTAAGATTGTGGCTTTTAATATGTTTGTATGAGACTTGTTTTTATACTAGTTGTATGATCTGTTACATTGTGAAATACTAGTAAAGATAAATAGCTAATATGGAACTTTTCCTGTATAAGGCAACTACTTTATAGAAGGGGAGAAGTCTGTTTAAAGGCTTTGACTTCAGGCAGATGCAAGATACCTGCAAAATGGTTTTATTTTTATAGCTTTACAAAAAATGTTTTAATAAGTCTTGCTTTTAATTCAGTATTTGTCACATTTAGGGATCTTCCAGTTATGCATAGGCATTAATAAAAATAATATTTGTTTATAACGTACATAGCAGTAAATATTTCTGGTAGAAGAATTGATCAAATCATGATGATACACTAAAACGCAGTATAAAAGTGGTGGTGGTGTTAGTTCCTCTAGCTAAATGCACATTTACTGTGAAACTTGTTTTTCTGCAGGGCAAATGACATTTTTTAGCTGGGATTCTTTGTTCTGTTTAGTTAACATCTTTTTAATATGTCCAACATTTGTTGATACCTCTTTAGTTCATTTAAATTGAGTTCTGAAGCTATTATAAACATTGATAATGAAACAAAGTCTTACAAAGTTTATGTTCAAAGTTCATAACTAAAACACCTTATCTACTTTTCCTTATCCAGAGGAAATCCATTCTTCCCCTAATGGGAAAGATATGGTGTTACAAATGAGAACCCTCTTTTTTGCTGAACTTCTGCAGAAAATTCAGGTTTTTGAACCAAATAGACATTACCGATCAAACAAGATTAAGTATGGTTTGGTGTGCTGCTTTGCCAGTTCCAGCACTTTTTTTTTTCCTTCCAGGTGCACACATTTATAAGTAGATTTGATGTTCTGCACTCATTGGTATGGCGTGAAACATGCATGTAATTCAAAAAAACTTTCAATTTTTTTTTCTCTTCCAGTGTAAGGAGACTTGCCATCCTAGAATGGAAGTTTGGTTAACCGTTTTAGTGTATGATGTTTTAAAAAAATAAAAAGGCACTTTGGGGGAAACTTTTTTTCATTTCTGTAGGACGCAGTTTATGTTGGGTTTCATTATCTGTATATTGTGGATCCTAGTTGAGGATTTTGTCCCTGAACATACTGGATTTGGGTTAGAGCAGCCACCATGTTCTTACGCTGGTGGTTAACTGTTATTCAGACTTAATTTGTTCTTAATTTAAGTTCAAGATGACTGATATGTGAGCCAAAAGATCTCTTCTGCAAGAAGATTTGCTGTTTCAGCTGTTATGTTATATAAATTACTTCAGTGAAAGACTCATTTTCAGTGTGAGTTTTTGTGGATGCTGACCTTTTTGTTTTACTGACTCTTCAGCTTTAAATTTTCATTGGCTGAGGAGTGCTAATAAAGTGTTGGTCCCTTTCAATTATAATTTCTTCACCACTTGGGCTGTATCTTTATTTAGCATCAGAATAGGTTGAATTCTTGATGTTCTCTGTTTTCTGAACGTTCTCCTTCTTTCCCCTTCCCCTTGCTCTCCCCGCTTCCCTCCCCCAGTTGTCTCTTGCTTTCCCCTGATCCCTGGGAGAAAATGTTTCCAGATGATGTCTGTTGCTTTAATCAGTTCCATTTACTATGGAGGCATGGGAGTGAGGCTGTAGCCATAGTGATTACATGGCTTGCTTAGACATCTGAGCCTGAATTCTTTTATTTTAATTGATAGCCTACTTCAGGGGAGCAGTAACTGCAGGTCCAAGAATTCTGACCTTCTATACAGCAGTACTGTGTAGGAGGATTACTTTTTGGAGTCTTTAGAAAATTGTTTGAATTGAATTAATGTTAGTTGAGGAGTCTACAGTCTGAAACAGTGGGCTCCTATCAATTACTCTTTTCTCCCTAACTTAGGAGTTTAAGATATGTAACCAGCACATTCTACTATTACCACACTCTTAAACGTGATTGTTAGGTAACCTCTCCGATTGCTTTCTTTGTTTACCAGGAGGTCCAGTAAACAGTCAGAGACCTATAGTTCAAGAAACTTGCTTGAAGAAAGGAAGTTTGGGTGCCTATACATCTGCAGGAAGGCCACGCCAATGTGCTGTAATTACAGTGAATTAGAGCAGACTCAGTTAATACAATTGGTAATTACCATGCTTCAGCAGACTCCAGCGTCATGTGTATCAGTGTCCCTTTGCTGAAAAAATGGGGGCAGGGGTGCTTTAATTAAAGCTCATTGAAAGTTAAACATCTCACTGAGATCACCAACATTCATGTCCTGCAAGCAACAGATGCACCAATGTTCATGTCCTGCAAGCAAACACCATGAATATTGAAGCGATGACCATCCAATATCAAATTTGTTGGGCTGGCCATGTCATTTGGATGTCCGACTCCAGACTTGTGGTGTTTGCTTGCAGGACGTGACAGTTGGTGACTTGAGAAGCAAGTTTTGTTCTCCCAGTTCAGCCAAGGTGTATACTAAAGAGGAGGGCAGAAAAAGTGCTTTGGGGACATCCTTGTGGCCAACTTAAAAAAAAAAAAAGAAAATCAACATCAATATCAACTCATGTGAGACTGTTGTCCAGGACTGTCCCAAATTGGGGGCAGGGGAAGAGTCTGCTGCAGGCATCTCAGTACATTGAAACCTCACAACAGCAAGAGGTGGAAAAGCAGAAGTGGCAGAAACAGCATGTAGCGGATCAAATCAAGATGACTCTTCCTGTTATAGGGTATGATCCAAGACATAACCAGCATGGCAGAAACTGTATTCAAGAGCTATCATGTAGAAGCTTGAATAGTGTTGTGAATATTTAGTTTTCTTTAGATACCACTGCCTAGCTAGAACTTGCTGCATGTCAAATAATATTCATTCCTTTATTTGTTAAAATTGTGAACTAACTAACTGAAGCAGGCAGACCAACTAAATGTACTGTTTGGATGCGTCTTTGACACTTATTGGTGTCCTGCCTTCAGTTCAGAGACTTTCCTGGGTAAAAGTAGGGGGGGATGCTGAAATGGAGGACGGCAGCATGGAGGGAGACGTTGCATAGAATCAGAATCCAGGAAGTTGCAATGCAGAGAAACTTGAGTTCTTTGGATGTCAATTATCAGAGACTTTGTTGACTGAAACAGTCATATTATCCTAAAAATTCATCACTGAATCAATTTTGCCTCCATTCACAGTTAATAGAACTGTGATCTGGACTGTTGGGTATTTTGAATTTATATGATTTTCTTGGATGTTTAGCAAAACTGATAAATTAGGGCTATTGGGATTTTTGGGAAGGTCAGATTACCTGCAGTCTGTTTTTTGGAGGCAAGAGAGAGAGCTTCTATAAGTATACCTTGTATAAAAGAATATGACATTTTTGTTTATACTTAGGCTGTGTTACTAAGGTGCATGCTTAATTTGGAGATGAAAACTAAGTAAGCCTGCTTTTAGACAGATTAAAAAAAAGGTGAAGGGAATGGTGAAGAAATATTTAATAACAAAATTATTTTCCTAAGTAGTGGCTATAAGGTAGAGCAGCGGTCATAGGGAATTTAAAACTTAAAATTAAACTTTTTATGAATTTTTAAACTTAAATTTAAAACTTTAAATGTGGAGATGGGGAAGAGTCAATGTTTTAGGTAGAGTGGTCATATAAATAATGGTGTGAAAGCTGAAGGAGAAATTTTGCATTGACCATGAGGAAGAGAGTGAAAGAGAGATCACTAAATAAAAATATAAAGTTCTGGAATTAGGTTCTTTGGGATGTGGAAGAAGTTAACCACAATAATTTATAATTTATTTAAAACGTATCCAAACATTTCAAGGATAATATGTGGTGATGAATTGTGATAATCCAGTTGGTATCTTTTTCAAGATTGAATGTTTTTTGATTTCTAACAAAAGTTCATGAAATTTATAAATAATGGTTTCCATTTATAGGATTAATACAAATTTAGAGGTATTTCACATAAAAGTGTATAGCATAAGGTTGCTGTTAAGTGCACCTAAAATAAATGGGAGATTCCTGGAGACCTATCTGCTTTTGCTTGTTGAGGCTTGTATAATACAAATGCACTGCAGTTATCTTCAGAAAACTGTGAATGTTGCTGACTTAACTTATACTAGGTTGGCATGTATATGGACTTCTGCAGCGTTCTGACAAGAAATATGACGAAGCTATTAAGTGTTATCGAAATGCTCTCAAATTAGATAAAGACAATCTACAAATTCTAAGAGATCTCTCACTGTTACAGATTCAAATGAGGGATCTAGAAGGATACAGAGTAAGTATTTCTAAATTTGTATCTTTTTGACTCTCTCTTGTTTGGGAGGTTTAATTCTAGATTTATCAGTTTCAGGCTGTTGTCTAGGAAAGCTTGAGGATAGGGTGAACCATAGTAGGCTACACCTGATGAACAGGCTACATATGGAAGATAACAGATATGCTCTTTCCATGATTTGCAGAACAGCTTTTTTATAAGCCATGCTTCTCGGTTGCTGAATATACCACAGAATGAAGTTGATGGAGTTCATTTGGCTCTTAGTGTGTATATTTTTAGTACTTGGCACCTAACAGCCTACATTTTCAAAACCTTATGGAAACATGAACTCTTATGGATGGCGCCTACTTTCTCACCCTCCACATAACACCTGTTTTTTAATTTAAGTGAAGATGCCTGGATATTTTTAGGATGGTCCAAAATCACTCATTCTTTGAACAGATAGATAAGAATGTATGCAGTTTTCTCTGTTCAGAAGAGCCCCATGTCTTTACTGTATGGGTCAATTGCTGCTGCTCTTTAATCCCAGTATGTCACTTCCCTTCACTAAGAAAGTTCCAGAGGAAGGAGTGGAGCTAGGCTAGAAGAAAAGAGAGAAATGTGGAGATATGGAGATGCTCTTAAATTTTTCTTTCTGTAAAGATTATACATTAACCTGCTCTGTCTCCTAGTTCTGTCAAGGTAGATACTGCCTGCCTGGTTTTCCCATTGTGAAAAGAATGGTAGGGCAGGGTAGCACATCAGAGACTAAATGATTCAGAGAGGCATGAGCTTTCATAGAAAGTATCCTATTTTGTCAGAATCTGTGAATGGACTTACAGAAAGAAAGAGTTTAGAACAAAAATGTAAAGACAAAAGGAATGGAGAGGAGGAGGGGAGTGGCGAAAGGTAGGTTGAAAAGCTCAGAATGGATGAACAAAATGGTAAATGCATTGAGGGATGTTGTTTAGCTTTTAACTCCAGTTATGCATTCCTATATAATGGGTTAAGAACCCATAGTCTTTAAGACTGTTTAACACAATCCAGTCTGTGAATCTCAAAATCGTGTGCCTCTGAACCACTTACTTTCTCAGGCCCCTGGCAGGCGTTGTGTTCATCTCATAATACGAGTTTCGTGTGTTAAATGGGAACACACTGCATGTTCAAGTCTATTTATCACATGATAAAAATGATGAATCTTCCTCAAAGAAGTTACTCATTGAATGTGGAACTTGGTTGTGGTACATATGTATCACAGGTTAACCTGAACATCCAACAATGTTCTGCTCTCCAGTCTCCTTCCTAGGGCTGGCTTCTGACAAATGACCAAGTGGTGATCTGTGAGTGGTTTGTACACAGCTGTCTGCATTACCACCGAGCAGCAACGGGAGCAGGCAGCTATGGTGGTGGCAAGCAGCCTAGGCATTATGCAGACAGCCCTGGTCCTTGGTTGATGACTCACTTAAACTTTTGAGCTCACAAGCAACCTTTGCAGGAGTCGCTTCCCAATATTAAGCTGCTTGTACCAGGCACTTTAAAGAACATGTGGGTGGCCCAGATAGCTGGTGAGCAGCTATCTGGTGCTGGGCTGCTCATGTACCTGGAAGTTTAAAGGGTGTATATGCGACCCAGCACTGCTGAGCTGTTCTCTGCTTCTGGGCCTGCCACATGCCCTTTTAAAGTGGCTGGTGCAAGCAGCTCTCTGGTCTGCCTGATACCACCCTGGCCACGCTGTTCCCATTGCTGCCTGTTGCAGGTGCCTGGAACAGCCCTTATCCCTGATAGACATGGGAGGCAGTGAGCAGAGTGTCAGGGAACAGTCATGGTTACACAGCAAGGGTGTTGGGGCTCCCTGCAAGAAGCAGCAGGGATTGATTAAAGTGGGAGCCTGCATCCCACCTGCATCACCGTCTGCTGCTGCTTGTAGGGGGCTGCTTCATTTCTTCCTCCACTGCAAGCAGTGGTAAAGCTGATTTTTAGGGCATAGGACAGCTACTGTTGAATCCAAGTTCAGGTTTGCCATTCACATGTTGGGTACAATTTTTAAAAGTACCATAATGAATTTGGCCATAAGTCTAATATTCAGAAATGACTTAAGTTTTATTGAACATCAGTGAGACTTAGTTTTCCAAAGAGCTTAAGAGGCCTATAATTTTATGCCTTGTCATGAATATTAAAGTGTAATCCAACTTCCGTATAACTTTGGTGTAATACTTCTTAATATTTAGTTAATATTTCTTTTAATTTCCAAAATTCCAGTAACAACTTTTTAAAATACTAAAAATAGGAGTGACCTATTACTACTATAGGAGTGATACTACAGTGAATTATCATAGTAATAGGAGAACCTCTTTATTCAGCTATAAAATAATTTTCTTTTTATTAAAGGAGACGAGGTACCAGCTACTTCAGCTGCGTCCAACACAACGAGCTTCATGGATTGGATATGCTATTGCATATCATTTATTAAAAGATTATGATATGGCCTTAAAACTACTGGAAGAGTTTAGAAAAACTCAGCAGGTAAGACCTACTCTTATAAAATAGTAATACTTCACAGAATCTGAATTACTGCACATAGTAAGCAGGAAAAAATGGCTGTTTGCAGACTTTCTTTGTTGTTGCTGTTGTTGTTGTTGTTTTTCATTTAGCATCTTGGGACCTAATTCAGGAGCTCACTGTGTCTGTGGCTACTGATTATATAGGCCTCATTTGATCCACAGATACTAGGCTACTTCCTGTTCTGGGTTTAAAGAAGTACCGATGGCATGTGAAATAACTGATTAGGTGAGTTAAGATCTGTGACAGTGGAATAATTAACCAAAAAATCCCAATGGTTATCTTGTTGCTTAACAGGTGTTAGCTTAATCAACACTATAGAAATTTTTACACCACACTTCCTACTCTCGCAGTAATTTAGATAAAATGACCAACTTAACTGTGTCTTACATCTCAGCAGCAAAGTATGTATAGAGGTTTTTTCTTTTTTTTTTCTTTTTTTTTTTTTCATCTGTTAATATACCAGCAATAACAGTGTCAATAACAAGAGGAATTGGAAAATGTTACTGATGATAAGATATTTTATAACTCAGAACTATGAGATTTGGAATGTATATAGATCAAGGTACCATCTAACAAAAGAGTACTGGTAGGATCTGTTACTGACCACTGAATCAAAATGAAACAAGGCTAGTAAATTAATGTAACATATGGGAAGAAATATTTGTTAAGGTGGATGCTCACCTTGGGGAAGATGCTGTGTGTTATGTAGTCAGTAGTAAAGAATTGTCTTACATCCTAGGTATTAAACTTTTTCGACCCCCCCCCCCCCCAAAGGTTTTGCATCCAGCATGACGCCATTATACCAGATAATGATGAATTAGTCACTAAATTAGAACTGTGATGTTGATTTTGGGACCAGGATTATGATCTGATTAAATTCAGGATGGCAAACAAGACAGTTTCACTCAGTAATATCTATTTCAAAAGAGCTGCTGCTTCAAAGATGAGCAGGAATCCTGGTTTTCTCTGATTAAAAAAAAAAAAAAAATCCCCAATTTTATGATTAAAAAAAGTAACCCCAAATCCACATTTTTTCCACATTTTTAAAATGAAACATGAAAAAAAAGAAATATATATATATATTTCTCTGCCCTTGGTTCCCGTCAAAAATGACAGGAACCAAGGGCAGTAGGACCCAGGGGAAGTCTGGATGGGCCCCCCCAGCTGGAAGCCCCAGCTGGAGTTTCTGGGCTGGGAGCACATGGCTGCCTTGGCGAAGGAACCTCAGGTAAGTGGGAGGGGGCAGACCCCGGGCGGGGGGGGGGTGGGGGGGGGAAGGCCCCTTCCCACCCACGCCCAGTGCCCTGCAATGCAGTTGCTTGCAGCCTGTGTGGGGCTGCCTGTGCCCGCTCCGGACAACTCCATGTGGACTGCGAGTGCCTGCAGCGTGGGGCACCAGGTGTGGGGTGGGGGAGGGTCCACTTCCCCCCCTGCACTTAGCTTTTCCCTGGGGTCCTTCCCTGTGCGGAGAAAAGCAACCCCTTGCTTGCCCCATGGCTAGCACCCGCAGTGCAGGCGCTTGCAGCCCGTGCAGGGCTGTCCAGAGCAGGCACAGACAGGCTGCGAGTGGCTGCAGCATGGGGCGCCGGGCATGGGGCGGGGCTGCTTCCCCCCCCCCACACACACTCAGCATCACCTTGTTACCTGGCCCCACTGCCAGGCTGGTAGTGGGGTGGGTTATAAGCTGGCACTGAGCATGGGGAAAAGCGGCCCCTTGCCCACCTCATGGCCAGCACCCCACGCTGCAGCCGCTCGCAGCCTGCCTGGAGCTGCCTGTGCTTACTCCAGACAGCCCTGCATGGGCTGCGAGCACCTGCAGTGCAGGGTGCTGGCCATGGGGCAGGTGAAGGGCCACTTTTCCCCCACGCTCAGCACCAGCTTCTTTCCTGCTGGTGAGCAGGGGGTCGGGGCTGTGTGCTGCCCCCCGCCTGTACCATGGGACTGGGGGGCACTGGGTGTGAGCGGGCGGGGCATCGGTGGGAGCACGGGACCTGCACTAGTGCCCTGGGGCCAGTGCCGGTGGGGCCCAGAACGGTGGCAGGAGTGTGGGGTCCCAGCAGGCAGGGGCTCTATGGAGCTGGGCCAGCTCTCCCCTCCCTGCTGGTGCAGCCCAGCCTGGCTCCATGGACCCCTGCCAGCCTGTGCCCCGCTTTGGGCCCCACCAGTGCTGACCCTAGAACATTGGTCCCAAGACATTGGCATGTTGGTCCCAAGATGGTGACCTGGGGGTGGGACACCTGTCAAGGGGCAGGGCTACCCATGCGACCCTCAACAGCCTTCCAAAACTGGGTAAGCGGCCCTCGGCTCAAAATTATTGCCTTCCCCTGTGCTAAGTGGTTACAGGTGTGAAGGACACAATGCCTGTTTCACAGTGCCTGTGAAAAAGAGGAGGATTATATACTTGGATGAGAATGAAATAATATTTCTGCAGTCCATTGACTTCCTCAGTTATTTAAACCCATCACCTTGGGATAAATATTTGTAACACTTAAATCAACGGGCCCAGATATCTTGTGCCTTCAAGTTGACAGCGCTCTGTTTAATTTTTTTGAAATGTTGGAATACTGAGGTGCTTCTAAATGACTGGAAGAGTGCTAATTTTCATGAAGAT
Organism: Alligator mississippiensis; assembly: GCF_030867095.1. NCBI lineage: Eukaryota > Metazoa > Chordata > Crocodylia > Alligatoridae > Alligator > Alligator mississippiensis. The sequence continues at coordinate 407,937,199 of NC_081824.1, forward strand.
TAGAAGTATGAACAAGCTTTGTTCTAAGCCAGTGGTTTTCAACCTATGCTCCATGGTCTCCTAGGGGTCTGAGGACTTTCTAAGGAGTCCCCAAAAAATGACTGTGTTCAATTAAAAGTATGTGAATACACTTAAAGTTCAAAGGGGCCTACACCTCTATTTGTCATTTCCAAAGGGGTCTGCACCTCCATTCGATATTTTTTAAGGGTCTGCAAATAGAAAAAGGTTAAAAACCACTGCTCTAGGTTGCTTAGTCCAGTATTTCCACTGTTTTGTCTGGGACTAAAGCTGATCTGTGTTTCATTACATAAATGATAGAAATAAACAGTATTTACTAGGGGTGCACCGATAGAGACTTTTGAGGCTGACACTGAGGCATATTGGCCAATACCGATCTGATTTCCGATATGCAGCCCAGCAGCTTGAAGAGCAGTGTCCAGCTGGTAAGTCTGTTCTGGGGGAATGGAAGGGGTGTGGGGGGGTGGTGCAGATCAAGGCCCCTGCGGTGAGGGAGGGAGTGGAGCTGGGGCAGGTGCTGCACAGCCGGGGCAGGGTGCAGGACAGAGCCGCAACCTATTTGGGGGGTGTGGGGATGCAGGGGGAGGGGAGGGCAGCTGTGCACCCCAGGATGGCGGGGGGGGCAGATGCCCCCGGATCTGCGCTTGGAGTGGGCGGCAGTTCTGGGAGGGGGTGTGGGGGGGGGCTACAGCTCTCCCACAGTGCACACAGTAGCAGGAGCTGCCCCGCCCCTAGACAAGCCACACCTCTGTCCCATGCCCTGCCTCTCCTCAGCTGGGCAGCACCTACCCCAGACCCACTCCCTTCCTCACCATGGGGACCTTGATCTGCCCCTCCCCCCACCCCTTCCACTACAACACACTTACTAGCTGGACGCAGCTCTCCAAGCTGTCAGGTTGTGCTCCTTGCTTCCTACATGCTGCGCTGCGGCTGTGTGCATGCATGGAGCATTTATGCAGCCAATTATTTGGCCAATCGGTCAAAAAAAAAAGACAATTTCCAATGCAGTCAATTTTCTTTATATTGGTACTGATCTGATATTGGACCGATGTATCAGTGCACCTCTAGTATTTATCCAAATCCAAGACTGTCCAATTGACCAAGACTAGCACTCTCCAAAAATTAAAATCCACACATTGAAACTTTTTGTTATTTATATAAACAGACCTACTAACAAACTAGTAAGTCATATATTCAACAAACATTACCTCAATCTATGTTAGGTTTTGCCCAGAAAATCCTAGTGAGTCCTGCTTCTTTTTTAGTTCCTACATCCTTACTCTCACTGTCTTCACTGCTCTTATCTTCTCCCGCATCTTCCTTCAAACCTTTGCCTTCAGTTCCATCCATGACATTGGAGCCTTCTTGAAGCCTTTAATAAAGGACTCTGAAAATACCCTTTCCCAGTGATTCAGAATCCATTGGCAAATCAGTACTATGGTTGGCTTAATTTTCCCACCAGGTGTAAGTGCATGGTTTCCTGCCAAGAGCCAATCTGAGTAGTGTTTAAATTGTCCTTAAAGGGTTAATTAACTATAACATCCAGTACTTGGAGTTGAGATGTCATACCAATAGGTATGACTACAGGATCACAATTCATTGACCAAACTTTTGCTTTCACATCTGGTGTTAAATGCCCTTTGAATGATTCTAATGCTAACATTCCTCTTTTTTTTTTTAGCAGTGTCCCAGGTTTCCTGTTCCACGTAACAAATATCTAACTGGTCATTCATCAGTTCACTTGAAAACCACCCTTGTCCCTGACACCAAACCACTAAATCCTGGTGGCAACTTTTTTTTTTTTTTTTTTTTTTTTTTGGCACAATCTTTTTTTGTTTCAAAATTATTTAAGGTGGTAATTTGCTACGCCCTCCAATACTTTTAACATCACTGTATTTCACTGTATTTCACAACTTTTCATTTTCTCAGAATTATGAATTTTGACCTTTGTCAAAACTTATGTTGCTTGGCATGTCAGATAATGCTGATAAGACTCCAGTCTATTCTGTCTGGCCAAGTAGGTAATCATGAGACTTGCAAAGCTCAATAATGTATCACTGGAATTCTAAAGTTTTTTTTGCTGAAGTTCAGTGGTAACATTTGTGCAAGTGGCCTTCGTTACAGGGCTAAGATACTACATTGCATCATTTGCATATGCCACCACTACTTGCCTTGAATTTTTGCTGTGGAACATTCCATTTCTTCACCGTTTGTGATCCCTTTAGTTGAAGCATTTTGTGGGTGACTGGCATTCCTTCAATTATCCCTTTTTTAATGTACGTAAGAACTGGCTTATCAATTTCAAGAAAGTGAATGACTTTCATATGGACTTAGCATCCTTGGTTTTCCTTTTAACTGTCTCCATCAATGCACATTAGCTTCAGTAACACTACACTTTCTTCCTGCTTCTGTTATTTGTTTTGTTTTGTTTTTTTCAGCATAGTACAACTTTCATTTTAAAATTCATGTTGTAGCTGCCCCTCATTTCTGTCAGTATTTTCACATATGTACTGCTACTTTCTCCCTTTTTCTTGTGATGTGATCTATCATGGTGTTTGTTCTGTCCCCCATGCTTGCCCTGCCAAATTTACCATAAGTGCCTGTTTTTTAAGTTTTGGCCAGTCATTAATGATTGGGTCCTGTAATTCGCTGCATTCCCTTCCACTGCCTCCCTACCCCTCTACCTGGTGCCTCATTGCTCAGCTCCCTGCTGCCACCTACCTCTGCATTCCCTGTGTGCTAAATCCATGATGGCTTGTCTGTTTGCATGTCAGTCATTTTCACCTCATCTGCAATTCCAAGACAAGGCTTTGTTTTTCACCATGTTGAGTGTGTGCGTGCGCGTGTGCGTGTGGCAGGGTGTGGCGGCAGAGGTTTGTTTTGGAATGGAGTAAATACAGTAATGTCAGTCAACATTTTATGGAAAGTGTCATGTCAAACCAACCTTATTTAACTGCGTAGCTGTAATGTGATGAAGGCTTTTGTAAGGTGGTTGTAGTAGTGCAGTAGCAAATCATTAGCTTGCCAGCTACATAACCTGATGTCAAATTATATACTTTTTATATTATTAGCTGTAAATATTTGTTTTAGTAATGAGTGCTTGGAGGATAATTTGGTTAAGTGAATGATGGAAGACTGGCCTCCCTAAGAGGAAAGATTTAAGGTGGCATTACTGTGGAATGTGGTAGTTGTAGGTGTCTGTGGAAAGAGCAGTCATACTTTTTAAATAGCATTACTTTTTCATTTAGTTGCATTTGAGGGTTTGTCAAGTAATGCTGACTGCTTCACAACAGCTTTTATTATCTAAATGCTTAAAAAGGAGGTGGAGGATTGAGCAAGAGAGGGGGTAGGTCTTCAGAAAGTCAGAAATGCAGGCGCTGATGACATTCCATCAATGGCCTGCAAATTATAGTATGACAGGAGGTTCCTTTAAATGGAACGAACTTCACACTTATTTCTCTGTCTGTAACTGCTGACATGTTAAACTTTTAGCTATGTCTATGGCTAAAGGAACCACGAGAACAAAATTCTTTTGGGCCCCATTAAACTTTTACAAATGTAACTAAGCAAAAGCTATATAGAAAATTGAAAGGCGCGATGGAATGTGTCCAGTTTATAACCCACATCAGAGTTGCTCATAACTATGGAGTTGCTTTCTGCTGGTTTTTAAACTGTAATCTCAGTCAGTTTATTAATACAAATGTAATATTTAATTTTCTTCCCCCCCAGAAGAAGGGAAAGCACTTTTCAGGGAACGGCTGATTAACCATTTTAGTGACTAATTTAACTTATGTGCAAAGTTTGATCAGAACAAAGTAGAATAAAGGAGTAAAAGATTTATACATAATTTAGCAAATTCAGCTTTTTCCTTTAACCTCTGCTCTCTCTGCTCTGTTTTATTCTAAATCTATTTGGAAATCGATATGTTGCATACATTTATCTGTTCAATACCTCCGTGGTCTGAAATGAAGACAATTTTTCTTCCTATCCTAAATTCTTCTGTGACTATTGACTCAGTAATTGCTGATCTCCACCTTTTGAGATTCCTAAAGTTAGCTGAAATGGTTTCTGTGTAAACAGGGTATAAGCATTTAGTATGAAAGAATTTTAGTGAATGTAGGATATTTCTCCAAGATTGAAGTAAAAAAAGTTCTGGCTGAAAGGGAATTCCTTTCAGCAAGGGCTGGTGTAGCAGCAGGGTAACAATTGCTATTTTTACTTCAGCCTGTAGTCAAAGTCCTTTGTATTTCTCAGTCCATTGGAAATGGTTCTCAAGTTGATTATCTTCCACTTAAAATTGCCAGAGCACAGCAGTACTGTCATACCCTAGCATGCATTTTGTATTCAGGGGAAACCTATCTCTTTTGTGGGATAACTATACTGACTTCATGAAGCGGAGTGCTCTCTACTTCGAGAGATTTGTAGCTACCAAGATATGCTGCCACAGTGCTGCATGAGAGAGAATCTAGTTTGGAATCTCCGGTTTACTGAATTTAAGCCCTGCAAAATTCAGTTTTCCTGCTCCAGAATTTAAATCAAGCTTGCTGTGGAGTACGTGGGGCCATACATATAGTGTTTGAGTAGTAGGAGGGACGTTAGTGAGACTCCTGTGTGGTGGTGGTGGTGGTTGTCGTATTGTTTTTTGGCTCGAATGACACAAGTACGGATTTAGTCATCTACTTGGTAAGAGGTGGTGGAGAGGTAGGGAGAGTAAGATGTATGCTTCTATTCACTGGTAGTTCCTTTATAATGGGGGCCATCCAAAGAGCTCTTTCACCTTCATTTGCTATTTTTAACTAAATACTTGAGTTTTATGTTTTAAACACATGGGTATTCTGGTCATTGATATTTGAATTCTGCATAAAATTGTTCATAGCCAAGCTGCAAATGGCATGGTTTGTGATAATTAACCATTTTTTTTTTCAGATTCCTCCTAATAAAATAGATTATGAATATAGTGAACTTATTTTATACCAGAATCAAGTGATGAGAGAGGCAGATCTGTTTCAAGAGTCTTTAGAACATATAGAAACATATGAGAAGCAAATATGTGATAAGCTCATAGTAGAAGAAATCAGAGGTAAGTTGCTTTTTTCCCCATTTTTTGCATCAAAATTTAAGTGTAATAGTATTAGTTTTGCTAAAACAATTCAGTAAATTTGACAGTAAGAGTTCAGGAAAGAGAGCCCAAACTGTCTCCTGGGTTTTGAATATGTGGTGTACCAGGAGGTGTATATTGAAACTTTAAAAGATCCATAAAGAGATTATTTCAAATGTATCAATACTAGATTTGTAATTTGGCACTTTATTCACAATAAACCTCAGCAAGCTAGAATGGTATAATCTGATACATGATGACAATATATTTGGATGTGAAATGGCACTCCTTACCACTAAGGACAATTCATGGGTGTTGCATATACATTAAAGATACCATTCACTAATGTATGTATGTTTTTAGTAAATTTTCATAAGTTAGAACTAGAATAATCAATTTCTACTTGCCTGTATCTGCAAGTAAGTATCTGAATGCACTGTTTGTACTGAAAGTGGTGGTTTCATGCTTGAAATAGCAGGTTCTGTCATCCTTTTAACTACATCCAAAAGAAAAAAGTCAGTGTTCTGTTTTCAGTTACAAGTCATGCACTGCTTTCATCAAGTGGAGTCTTTAATATATACAATTTTGACATAGTCAGCATTTTTAGATATTCCTTGTCCATTATGTTGTTATAACCCTTTTGTCAGTGTACCTATAAAAGCTGACATTGCAATTTAACATAAAATATGGGTATATTACGGCTAGCCACCAATTGTCACAACCACCTATTGCATTGTTAAGGAGCTTTTGCTTTGGCTCTTTCATATGCTTATTTTTTTTATTAGTCTGAGGGAACCCTGAGAAGAAAAAGTTGGGGAGGGATTCACTGGCTGTTTGACACTGGGGAATTACCTACTAAAGGTTGGCTTCCCCTACTCACAGCTTGCCGATGGTTCTTTATCCAGTTGGTAGCACTAGTTCCTAGATGCCGTCATCTGTGACTAGCCAGTGTATCTCTCTTTCTGACCAGTAAAATGGCCCATATACAAGGAGATAGGGGAGCAAATAGAGGACTTAAGTGACGCAAAAGATGCAAAGCCATTTAAGTGGCCGAATAAAGGGAGGTGGCTGACTCCAAAATACTGATTGTAGCTTATTACAGCAACCTGAAATAAACACGATTGGCCCTCATTTTGAAGTTCCTGGACTTCCTTGATATTTCTACTGATATCCTGTAATCCTCCCTTAAATCACTTGTATGAAGATAGCTTGACTTGTGGTTTTTTGTGAGGACCCAAACTCAGAAAATCCTGCATGTGTTTCAGTAAAGTCTCAGCCTTAGTATTGCATCTTTCTTGGCCAATTACACAAATCCTGTAACTGTAAGCTTTATTTCCCAGTAATTTGGGGTATTATTTTCAAGTCTAGGGCAGCAAAGTTAGTTTTGTAAATCCGGCAGCCAAACAAAAGTATATAACTGCCCTTATTTCAGAAGTTCTGAATGCCCCCAAAGTCCATGCCCTTGGGGGCAGTATACAGCTCTGAAGAATCAAGCCACCTTTTGTTTGATATCCAATTTACTGGGCTTAATTTTAAACATCCTTTTTTTTATAATTTTAGTCATAAGCCACAAGTAGACTTCCCATTTAACTGAGGTTTGTGTAACTGCATTATTTTAGGAGAAATGCTATTGAAGTTGGGGAGACTAAAAGAAGCTGGTGAAGTGTATAAAGAACTAATTGATCGGAATGCAGAAAACTGGTATTATTATGAAGGTTTGGAAAAGGCTCTACAACCTAGTAAGTAATACTGCTACTTTCTACCTCCTTAAGCAATTATTAATCAAATAATGTTCAATTTAGTGTTGCAAAAAAGTTAGAACTTGGCAGAAAAGAATTGTGTGTCTTCTGAACTAAAACATTTGGTAGTCACATTTTACTGAATTAAAAGTGTATTCATTGAAAACTTATCTCTGTGTGTAAATACCAACACCAAGGGTTTCTTTAAAGGTCAAAGTTAAGGATGGCTATTTGTCATGTGCCTGCTAGAGCTGCTCTTCCCTGGCACATGCTTCTTTGAAAATGGAGCCATGAGTCGCTACTCCCTGACTCATGAAGTAGATTGATGCGATCATGTTACATTAATGTGCTTTCATGAAGTTATCAACTTGCAAAAGGATTGTAGAAAATTTTCTATTTAACCCAAGCACAAATAATGTATTGCTTTAATTTCCTTTGGGATGAATTTTTAAGGGTGCTTCATTTTAACACAAATTAGCCTTCTTGTGGAAGAAAGGGGAATAGAAATAATAAGGATATTTAATATTTCTAAGCTAACTCCTATGCTTATTCTGCTGTTCCACAAAAAAAATAATAATTTTGAACCCTTTTTAAAAATTAATTATTGGAACCTGTAACTAAAATTCAAATGTAAATTTTCTTAAATATTTACCTCCTTATCAATTAACAAGAGGTGTTTCCTCATAAATAATGCATGTAGTCTACTGTGCTGTATGCACTTTATATACAACACAAAGACTTATTGGATTTATTCTGATGACATCATAAATCATAAGACCATAAAAACGTTACTAATTGATATTGTACAGGTATTACACTTTCATACATCTTAGGTTTTTTTCTAAATATAAGGAAATATTATAAAACCTAAAATTGTCAAGGTATATAAGGTTTTCAGATGTGATTGGAGATTGAGTAAAAGAAAATGATAGCAGTGTTAGTTTGAAGTCCGTGTACAGTGTTATGTAGAGACCATGGTTAACCTTTGCGTGCGGATCATTGTATCCAAATTGTTTTGCTTACTACCTATATATTTAAACTGGCAAAGAACTTGATTATTGAGTTGATATAACAAATGCTTTTCACTGTCAACATGTAATTATTCCTAAATAATTCATTTAGATTTGTAGTGTATATTTCATATGTACAATTCCTGTATTGACTTGAACTAGGATAATTATAAAACTAATAGCACTGCTTTATTTTTTAGGTGGTCTTAGGACTATTTCCTCCCCCATGGTAAGTTCTGGAGCTCCAACTTGTGATTTAAAATAGGGTTTTTATATGCTTTAGTTCCAATTTAAGCATTTATTTGAATTTCTTCCTCTTAGAATTATGTATACCTGGAGCCAATAGATAACATGCTTTTTCTTCCTGCCTTCAGAGCTGAGACATGAGGCTTTGTTTATGAAGCGAAGGCCCAGGCATGACTACTAAACACTTATAAACTATAGATTTTTTTTTTAATTTTCAGCTTTACTACAATTTCTTAATGAACTTGGAACACTTTGCCAAAATTTATCATATGATTGTGAAAATAACATTTAAAAAACCATAGATCGGTTCTTTTGACATTATAACCACATTGGAGCTCCAAAGCATATTATGGGGGAATTGGGAGGAGTGGGAAGAAAGTCTAATGTGAAAACAAAACTACTTAAACTTAATATGATACTGAGTGTTAGAATTGGTAGTATTGTCACCTTTTTGCTGCTGCCAACAGGATTTTTGTATTAGGCCATAGTTGTATATTTATTTGCATATTAACATTCTTTAAAAAGATTAGCATTGTAACTCTTCAAATCCTTTACGTATTTCTTATAAGTCAAGGATATTGAAAAAAATATAGAAAGCCATTTATTTTACAAATACCAGAGCACTCTTTCACAGTCAAGTGTCAGAAGAAAAGTATACTTCCTATGGTATTACTTTTGTATGTTTTATGCATAAGATACTGTGATGCATTATATCTCTGGATTAATCAATGGATTTGATTAAATTAAAATTTACTGAGACATTTAAATTTGTTTTAAACTAATTTCATACCTTTGCCTAAGTAAAGCTAATTAAATTGTTGTTCTTTAAAAAATATATATATATATGAGTAGATTTTTTTTTTCTCCATCATATCTTATATCTATTATATCTACTGATAATAGGCACCTTAGAAGAGAGGCTTCAGATTTATGAAGAAGTTAGCAAAAGACATCCCAGAGCAGTTTCACCTAGAAGATTACCTTTAAACTTTGTTTCAGGTAACAAATCCCATATCTGTTCCATAGTTTTCATTCTTTTTAAGTTGTTGCCATCAGTCCCTACATTTTGGATATCTGTTTATTACACCTATTTCAGCTACTGGAAGACTTGTGCACCTTTGTTGTAGACATGTCAGTAGTATATTTTAAAAGGTGGGCATTCTAAAGCAGCAGTACCAGCTACGTAATTTTGCCTTTACTGATAAAACTGCAATGCAGTGCTCTGAACTGTAATGCATATATATGGCTTAAAAGCAAAGACCAAGTTAGTGTTCTTCAAATAAGATGCAAAACTGTGGTAAGCTGTTGTATTAAGGAACTAGATCTAACTTTTTGTTTGTTTAAATATCTATAGACTCTGATGACATTCAACTGCCATGTTACGGAGGGAAAAGAATACAATTGTAGAGTTTTGTCTTTGTATTATTGACTGACAGATGAAGTTTGTCTTTGCAAAATTTAGAGGGAACCCAAGTAAAAACTGCAAGAGCTACTTAGTGTTCAGGATTCAAACAAACTACTATGCAGGCTTCTTTACAATGTTCTCTCTCTTAAAAAAAAATCTTTTAAAATATGGTTGGTAGTAAATGATCTCAAACTGAAGTTTAAGTATTTCATTTGGGTTACTCTGAGCCCCTTGAAACTGCTGTATATGAAATCAAAATTAATCAGGGGTAGAATGGGGTTAATTTCATGATACACCAGACAGGCTGTCTTTAGGGACAGCATTCAGGAAAACCTTCAGCCTTTAAACTGCACCAAAGTACAGTGTTTTGTGACAGAATTACTATAATTCAGCTAAGTCTGAAAAAGCACTCTGTTTTGCAGGTAACTTGGCAAGGAGTGCTAGCTCAAAGGTAGATCGGCAAAGCTTTCCAGTATGAGGTGCTTAGTTTTTGAGCTGTGCTGTAGATAACTTTTTTCAAATACTTTGATATAATTTTATAGAACTATGCAATATTAATATTCAGTATAGAAAAATCGTTTGTACTGAAACTTGGGACAAAAGTGTTCTCAACTCTGGAGGGAACTTTTCTAAAATGGAAAAAGATGAGCCAATTTTTAAATTGGAAAAGAGCAAATTACTTTTTGAGTTTTGCCTGAGTACATCTGAGACATAATGTAACTGGTATATTTGTAATGCTAGCAGAAATTTTTTTGTAAGTTAATCTTACATCTTCATTCACTTGCAAATGGAGACTATGACAGCACACGTTTCCAGAAACGCATCTCTAGGGCTTATCTTTAAAACTATAGGTTATAAAATCAGATTGTTTAGCATAGCAACTCATCCCTGAAAGCACTATCCGGCCTGATGAAATTAGTCTATCTCTTGTTTTGGTGCTCTTGGACTCTCAGTGTGTTTTTGATTTGTATGCTTGCTTTGCTTTAAATATTTCTGTGACTGCCAAATTATCACTGCAACAAATAAAGCTATTTTTCGTGCCCCTGAAGTTTCCCAGGTTTTCCATTCTCTAGGTTGTTGTTTTTTTAAGAACAGGTGGGCCAAAATCAAGTTGTTAATTTTTCAGATTGGTTTGAGGAGTCTACTATTTATCCTCTAATAGCAAATGTCATTTATTTATTCCACTATATAGCAAGTGGAGAAAGAAAACATGAAATGACAGGAAAATATACTGCCATCCTATTGAAGATTTTTCTTCAATTTTTCATAATTAGGAAAACTTCTTAATATCAACATGGATGTTCTTTCAATGGACTGCATTATTACATTCAGCAATATTCTATTAATGAGCAATAGGTATAGTTATAAAGACTCATTGCCCATTGTGAGCAGTAATGAAAGCAAGATTATCCTCTCACAAATTGGAGACGTCTCAAAGGATGTTTCATTAAGTTGCCATTTTGTATTGTTTTGTAAAATACAAGATTATTTTTTTAAATTATAATCTAATTTGTTTTTGTGTTTGCTGAACACAGTGCACTCTTTGAATACAGTGATAGCCATAAAATATTTTTCAGTCCAATAAATGCTTATTTTAATGTCTGTACCGTATCTGTTTTCCCACTTGACTCATCCATATATTTTTGTGACTACTGCAGGTCAGGAATTTTCCAACAAAACAGCATTTTGTTGGAAAATGTTGATTTGTAGAAACCCAGTTATTTTTTGCAGGAACGTGTCTACCATTTTCAGCAGGATAGAATTTATGATCAAAATCAGGTTCAGAATTCTACTCTCTGATGTAGAACTGAGATTTCAACCTCAGTCTCTCTCAACCTTGGTGAGTGCCTACTGCCAAGCTGGTGGCTATTCTGTTATGGGTTTCTCAGTCTTCCCTTTTGGAGTTGTTCTTCTTTGTATAAATATTTACTGGAACAGAGAATTAACCTTTATTTTCCCATAGTCCAGCTGAGCATCCTAACCACCAGTCACTAGAGTTGCTATTTTTTGTTAACCGAATAAATATTTATCCATATGTAATGGACTTTGTAGCCTGGTGGTTAGGGGTACTCATAGGGTATGAGGGCCCCAAGGTTCAAGTCCCTCCTTTACTGCTTCAGCCACAGGGAAGAATTAGAGAAACACCCCCCAGAATAGCTAGTATTTTAGAGAAACATGCCTCAAGGTAGCCAGAACTCTTAATAGTCTCATCTTGTTGTGAAGCAGGGGATAAAAAGTTGAAATTGCAAAAACTTGCATGCTGTAGCAAAGCAGTTTCTCATCCTTTTCTTTATGAAAGTACTAATTTGGAGAAACTTTAGTGCCATTTGGTTTCTGGAAAAGATATCGCAATAAATAGTATCGTTTTTGTCCAAAAATTAATTGAAATAAGCACTTCATTAATTTTTCCCCCAATATTTTGATAAAGAAAGAAATGATCTTGACCTCTTAGTATTCTGATCAACTAAGTTATAAAATAATTTCTAACAGTTGTATCTCAAATCATGGTCCCATAAATATCTTGTGTGGAGTTTTTTCTTTCCCTTTTTTTCCTATGTGACCCTTTTTGGGGCACAAGTTAAATGTCTCCCTCTATCTCCTCTAAATAACTGAAAAGAGTAGTCAAAATAATGCCTCTTTGTAGGGTCTTCCAGTTACTGGAGGTTAACACAGAGTTATATGAATGTAAGCACTGCTCAGTATACAACACTCACAACTGTTGAAGTATAACCAAGTACACTTTTGTTTCTAGGTGAAAAATTTAGAGAACTAATGGATAAGTTCCTGAGGGTTAACTTCAGTAAAGGCTGCCCACCTTTGTTTACCACTTTGAAATCATTGTATTACAATCCAGAAAAGGTAAAATTTAGTATTTATTCAGTTTTCATTAAGTCTTATATATTTACTTACTATATTAGTCAAGTATATTAATAGATAGTATACTATATAAAAATCCCATAGTTTATAGGTAAGTGTGATTTGACATTTTCCTATTTAGTTAGCTCATACCTTATTTATCACTTAGTAGCTTTTAAACTTATACTGAATACGTAAATTTCTGTAGCCAGTTTGGTGAAATTGCAATTGTCAGAATCTGCTTGGTAAAGTATGTTCATAAGTTTACAAAAAGTCAAAGATAAGCAAAGATTAATTTAAAATAAACTGTATTCTTTGTCTTTGGCTACAAGTGTTAGGTGGTTTCAACTTATGGCTTATGATGTCACCAGAAATCCTGATTTTTTTTTTTATTTTTTTTTTTAATTTTCTAATACGGCACAACTGGTTTATGGTGTATGGTCACTTTTGAATTGTGTTAATATAGATGTATTTGCCACAGATACTTGCTTCCAGTTTCTCTGTCTGGCTAAATTCTATTTAGTGTTACACTTGTTTAGGTCTAGTGTCTCCAGGGGTTTAAGTGCAACACCAGCATACTATATTATAGCTTTTGTTTCCCTCTTTCCATCACCCCTCCCCCTCAAAATATCAGTTAAAATATATTTAGGTACAATCTGCAGTGAAGATTTATCATCATACTTGAAGGGATTCTTCTTCAGTAGATAGAAAAAAAAAGTGCAGGTTTACCTAGTGAAACACCTCTATCTGTAGGAAAAGCATATTGACTATTAATAACTTTAGTTAGATGTTCCTATACTTGGAAAAACTAAATATCTAGTTTCTTTTTGCTCTCTTCAGTGAGTGGATATTTTCTGGTTTAATTAGGTTATTCTTTTTTAAAGATTTCTTTGTTAATGTTCCTAATTTCATGATACTACTAGTAGATGCCATTATCGGAACATATAGTTGACTAGGTATGGACAAATGTACTTTTTATTTAGCTGCTTTAAAAAGGGGAGAGACCTGCTGTTTGCAAGCACAAGTTAGCTGTTAAATATATGTGATCCTGTAGCAATACAAGTGATCAAACTTGCCCCAAATTTGACTCTAAATTAAGCAGTGTTAAATTTGGAGAGGTTTTGCTATTGTTCTGTTGCTATATTTGCAGATGTAGCAGCTCCACAGTAACAGTTTATATACAAGTCTGTTGATATTGTTACGGTTGTAATAATCAAGTGTAGTATCTGTTCTTATCAGTTTAATATCTCTTGTGTTGAAGTGATTTAAAAAAAAAACCCTTTTGTACAGCTTGTGTAGTGCAGGCTATTCTGCAATGCATAATATGTTTTAAGTTTTCTTAAAATTATCAGGAAATGAGTTGATTTCTGTCTGCTGTTTTTAAATAGTATTTAGCAATAAAGCAATGCCATGCAGTGGTGCACAGCAAATTATGACATCATAACTGTGATATTTTCTTAGGCGGTGAAAATAAAACACAGGTAACTTCTTGGGTACAGTAACCTGGAACTTTTGACAAATTAAGCAAGTAGGAAAAACATATGACACTGACTTCTTAGTTCATAGGAAAGGTGGTTTTGATGGGTTGATGTTATTTTTTGAGTCTTGCAATGATAATACAGTTACTTTTTGTCATTCAGCTACTTTAAGTACATGTGAAAATTATCATTTAGCACAAGAACTTTGATCAAACCATACCAAGAAACATGCACAAATTACCTAGCAGGGATGTACTAAGTTTATAAACAAAGCTTCAGAGACAAGTAATTATAGATTAATAATAATACTGTTGCAGTTTTATGGGACATCTGACTTGAAATAAATTAACAAACACAGAGAACTCACCTGAAAAAAATGTTAAAAAATGTGGGGAATCTGTGGAACCTGTTTGTTGCAATTCCAACTCTTAACCTTGATTCCAAATATAAAGTTTATAGGTTGTGTCCAAAATAGGAACAGCCTGCATTATGGTTCATGGAAGTAGATTTCCAGGTCCATTGCTTTTCTAGCACTGTAAAATCTACAATGAATGGGAATGCAATATTAGCAGCCAGTGCATCAGTTGGCCAGCAACTTGGAAGTAGTCAGAAAAAATAGGATAGGCAAATTTCTGAATTTTTCTTTTTTGAGAAGCTGTTATTCTCTGACAGATCACCATCAGTTAAACATGTTGCATGTTACTTTTGATTAAGTCAAACCCCCTTCAGAAGTAAACTGATAAATACATTTGCATCTCTGACAACTGATATGTGGTAGATCCAACAACTTAGAATTATGCATTTGAATATTGTGTTTCTGTTTAAATTGCAGAATTACAGAAGTTTTTGTTTTGATCAGAATGCTTTTTTATGTTTAGAAAATGGATGATCACACAACGAATTTCTGTGTTTGTGATTATTTCATAAACTCTTCTTTCAATTAGTGTATTTCTAGAAAAAAGTATGGGAGGAGCTTGTTTTGGGAAAGTTATAACTAACCTGATAGTAAGTGCCATGTTAGAGAAGATCATTATACATTTCTGATGATTCAGTCACTGATGCTTCAAAGAATAATGTCCACAATACCTCTGGCTCTGTAATACTGTGCTGTTATAGGGTGCTGAACTTAATTCCAGTTTTAGATAATATTGTGTTTACAGTATTACTAATCTGAATATATCAAAAATATGTAAGAGACTTAACTCAAACTGCTCTTTCCCTTTTGTGGTACATGATAGTATGTTACAGAAGATCTTCTAAATATTACATTATACAATACAATTTATAATGCACCAAGTTGTGGGACTTTTACACTTCCTTTGAAAGACTACTATATAATTTTTAATAGAGTTTCCAATCAGGAAGTTTTTCTCCCTGATTTTCCCATCCCAAGCTAAACTTTAAATTTAATTCCTGGTTGTATTCCTGTCATTGAACCACATAAAATTTTCTTTCTTTCTTTGTTTTACCCCTGTAAAAATCAGCCTAGTTCTGTGAGATTAGAAAATGTAATGGCATCACAGACTCCTCATATATTGCCTTTGGTCTTGCTGAGTAAAAACTGCAGGTCTTACCAGGACTTCCTTTGATACCTTTGCACCATTTAGCCAGTCACTCATTCTTAATACTTGCTGTTAAGCAAAATGCTCTTCAGTTGAAAAAATTGAATAAAATTGAACAATCTATCCCCTGTGGTATTCAGTGCTAAATACAGTAATTTGAATGTGAAAACTGTTTTCTGAAGGCAGCTATAAAATGCTTATTCCTGGTTTCAGTAAAGTTCTCTAGATTATGCCCGCATTTTTCCAATTTCTTGTTGAGTTAGGACAACTTTGGCAAATGAATTATTCTTTTTTCCTGTTGCTCATTCCACTGTAGTGTTTCCTTGAATGAGAATACTTTCTGACTCCTACAAGCTGTTTCTTGGGGTGTGTTGTTGCATTTATTGTTCTGGTAGAACGCAGGATGCTAGAATAGACAAAGTGACAGTCCTTAATGTGTTTAAAACATAAACTCTTCATAGCCCAATAACAGTACTTCTTGTTTAAAATGTAGTTTAGAGAGCTGCATTATTCAAAGTTGAGCAGAAGGCAGGGTAGATTTTCATCTTATCGAATAACTAAATCATAGGATAAATTAGGATAAGTTTTTACAAGCCCAGATTCACTTTGTCAGAAGCTGTGAAAAGACCTGGACAGAACAGTGTATAAACTGGAGAGAGTGATTGGAATACAAAAGCTATGAAAGGAGGGAGAGTTGGATCGGGAGAGGCAGTGCTGGGAGAGGCAAGCAACTTATAGCAACAGAGGGGTCACAAAAACTAGTCCGGGTAATGGGATATGATTCTGGTCACTGTTTCAATTGCACTTAACACAATCCAATTTGTAGATTACTTCTTGATTTGCAATTTCCCTTTCTTAAAATATTTTAAAGTTTTTTGTTGCTTAAGAGCAACTGTCCTGAGGGCAGCAATGGAATGTCCAGGGAGGTTAACGTGTTCTGCTACAGGTAGGCTTTTGTGACTTTCTGGAGCTGATGTCAGATCATTGTTTACTCATTCTTGCACATAAGGATCACTCTGAGCAGGTGATGGCATATATGACATTGTTTTAGTTGCAGGCAAATGAACCTTGGATGTTATATTTATTCAGTGTTATTTGGTCCCATAACTATGGAGTCTGTATTGATTAAGACACACATCTGGCATCTAGGGCTGTTGCAGGGCATGGTGTCCTAGAATGGAAACTAGGTAGTCTGTCCTTTGAAAGATGCTGTTTTGAGGTTAGGGGACTGTCTGAAAGCTGGCTTGGGTTTGTTCCTCATACCTATTTTGAGATGGTAGTCCTCTCAAATGATATCCAGGAGGGGTTGGATATCATTATTGTGTATAAGGCAGTAGTTTTCAACTTTTTAAATTTGTAGACCCCTAAATATTTTTTTTTATGGAAGTACAGCCCCCTTTGGAAATTTTGAATGGAGGTGCTGACCCCTTTGAAATATAACTATGGGCATTCACATACTTTTGATTGATCACAGTCATCTTGCACAAAACCCTTAGACATAGTCTGTGGAACCCCAGAAATCTGTGGAGCACAGGTTGAAAACCACTAGTCAGAGAAGTTCAAGCTGGTGACAGCCAGAGGGGTTCTATTGTTTTTGTCCTGGGCTTGGTATTGTAGCAGGTTGGAGTTAGGTCTGAGTTTGGATTTGTTTATTTGATTGGCTATAGATCTGGGATTGTATTGTGATTGTAAGAATCCCTGATCCAGATCCTTAAGATGTGCATCCCGGTCGGTGGGATCAGAACAGATGCAGCTGTAATGTGAAGCTTGGCTGTAGATGGTAGATCTAGTTGTGTGCTGAGGATGAAAGCTGCTGGCATCAAAATAGTCATGACAATTGGTTGATACAGTGTCGTTATGAAGTGGTTATTGCAAATCTTCACTGTGGTATCCAGGAAATTGATTTGCTGTATGGAGTATTCCAGAGTTACTTTGATGGAGGGGTGTAAGTTGAAGTCCTGGTAAAATTTCTCTAGAGATTCCTTCCCATGTATCCATACAGTATAGGATATAGTCACAATTACTTAGTTATCAAAGTTTATCAAAGGACTCTAGATGTAGTCAGTTTAAAATCTCAACCATCTTTTAAGACAAGAGATAACATTATAGTTTGATTCTATTTAAGGGGGACAAAAATGATATAACACAGCTTATTGTAGTCTTTCATTCAGTGTTTAAGGGCCATCTTTGTTTAGGTTTCATTGAAGACTCTGGCGTTAGGGGGACAAACAGAATTCTCACTCAACTTCACAGAGCAGAGTTGTTTCAGGTCTGCTGATTTTATGCAATCTCTGCCTTTCCTTGTGATACTATATAGTGATTGAATTCACTTCCACAAAGAGATTTTAGAATTTATTTTAATTGCAAAACTGCTTTGAAGTTACCTTCCATATTATTAGAAAGTTTGAGAAGAATATGTTGATTCCACCAATTTTCCTCTTACAGTCATACTTAAATTGGTGCTTATCTTTTACTGAATTTCTTGATCTGCCTGCTATTAGAATTGCTACTGTTTGGTGACTCACTCAGTGGAGTAAGTCCCCTCAGCTTCCCTTCCTTTGAGCTCCATTAAGGTCTGTCTAGCAGCAGTATTCACCAATGAAGTTCCTTGGTCTTCCCTGACCTGGTAGTAACAGAGTTTGTTTTTGTGGGGGGGGGTTTGGGCTTTCAGGGTATAATACATACTGACCCACTGATCAGAGAACCTATCCCACCTTCATCTTCCTGAAACTTTCCATCCCTTCCAATAATGATCCCTCTAGCATCTCACTCTTAAAATGATCTTTTTTGTGGCCATCACCTTGGCCAGGAAGGTGAGCCAGTTACTGGCACGTGCAGCAGTCTCCATATATCTTGTTCCTTAAGGAGAAGAAGGCATTCTGAGATGTCATGCAGAACTCATTTGCATGATAGTTCTTTGTTCTTCCCAAAAGGACAAGGCAGAAACACCTTTGTAGGTGCAGCTCTACTATCATACATTGGCAAAATCAATTTTCTCCCAATTCTGTTTGATTAGAAACTTGGCTGTTGGAAAGACTAGGCTGTTTCATTCACAAAGACTATCAAACTAAATAACATTACTTTTCTCCCATACAGCTGGCCAGCATACCTTTCCTACTGACTAGCAGTGCTTACTCCACACAGTCCAAACAGTGGTGCCTGCTCCACCACTTTGGGGAGGGCAGGAAGGGCCCCAAGGTGGTATGCCATGTGAGTCAACTCAGACCCAGGGTCAGGACTGGGTGTTGGATGACAGGGCTCTACATCTATATCTTTGACACCCCTGTCCTACAGTACTCTTCTTTAAAACTCTGTAGTATGTATGGATCTCACAACTTGACCTCCATCTCTGCTTTTGGGGTCCTGAACTTGCCTGGATTTTTTTTAATTATTAGGGAGCTTGTGGAGGGTCATGGCGATTCTACCTTTGGTATACTTGGACAGGATTGCAGAGAGGTACAGGGAACATCCATGGCTCATACAGATGCTGCTACTCAAAAAAGGCTTTGACTTTGCATTTATGGGTCAAATGCTTGCCCAGAGTGGGCACCAAACAGACTTCATCTGTTACAAAAACTGTAGTTACCATAGGGTAAGTAAGCATTTTTGTTCTGGTTCTGTGGAGGCAATGAATTAAAATAGATTCATTTTACTTTTGTTATCTTGTCATAATTAATCTCTCTGCCACCGCCATCAGTATCTTCTGGAGGTGGAATTCATTTTCCACTTTGCTTCTCTATTAATAAGCATATTCAAAGATGTCATTAGAACCTGTCTTTTTGTCAAATGTATGCTACATTTGGTGATGAGTCAGTTTACATTTTCATCTTCATTTCAGTCTTTCTTATCATAATATTTTATAACTGCTAACTTAAGAGCAAGAATTATAGCTAAGTAATTTTCTAATAATGGCTAAACTCAGAACTCCTGTACTGGTATATCATTTTAGAATATAGAGATGATGCTAATAGAATATATAAATGCTATTAATATTTTTATCCTATAGAATTGACATGGTTTCCTGTTAAAGGATTTCCATTCTTTTCTTTTTCTTTTTTCCTAGACATTTGAATATTTGTGTAAACAAAGCATGAGTTTAGAAGGTGTTTATGGGATTTTTTTTTGCTATTGGTGTGTATTCCTAAACTAATGAAAGAAATATTTTCATTATTGTATGGTTGCATAGATCAAGACTGAGTGTACTATTGTACTAAACTACATGGAGAGTTCGTCAAAGGTGTATATCATACACATTTACCTATACATGAAACTGGGACACTTACAGGGAGAGTGTATGTAATTATGTATATTCTTATGTTTCAGGGAGAGATATATGTAGAATGTATATTCTTGTGCGAATACTAAATTTTTTAGATAATTTTTTTTTAGTTTTTAATGTGAGAGAGATATTTTCCTTCTAATGGTGTCTTGTTTGTTTTGGGGGATAATAATGTAGCTATCTTGTAGCTTTTTCCATTTTAGTTTAGTTCTGATGTTTTATTGCTTTGTTATTATTAGGGATCCTTGTTTTCTCTGATTAAAAAAAAAAAAATCCCCAATTTTCAGATGGAAAAAAAATAACCCAAAATCCAAATTTTTCCAGGATCAAAATGAAACACCACTAATATGTGGGTGTTCACTCACTCACTCACTCACTCTAGTGGTGTTTCATTTTGATCCTGGAAAAATTTGGATTTGGGGTTACTTTTTTTCCATCTGAAAATTGGGGATTTTATTTTTTTATCAGAGAAAACTAGGATCCCTGGTTATTATATAGTATTGAGTTAGCCCATCAGTTTCACAAGTTTGTTGTATCTGAAAGGTACTAAAAATTGTATCATGTTTGACTTCAAAATATTTCTGATGATACAGTAACAAAAATCTAGACATTCATACTGTGTTCACTACAATGGTATTGGAGTAGCTAATTAGCACTAATTTAAATGTTGCTTCAGGTTAGTAAGATTTAGAAGCTGAATATTTTGTAAGATCCCTAAGAATCTCCAGGAAGCAAAAATTTGTGCCCAGCTAATATCTTACCATGACATTACATCCGCCATATAAATTTACCATTTTTGAGTGAACAAGAGTTTTATTTTGCAGCAAATTTAAGCAGTTAATTTAATGCTTCAGAGTAGAAGCCACACCTTTGAAATTAATAATTAAAGATTTGTCATGCTTTGTGGGCAACTCCCCAGATGTATTGGAGAGAAATTTTTAATGCCGTTCTCCATTCCTGTCCTTCCAAATGAAAAGAGAATATGAGATGTAGAAAGCCTAAAATAAAATTCCATTTTCTTTGTCACCGATGAATGTTCAGACGCATACTCTTTGGTTCCCAGTACATGCTGCCCTATATCCATGAGATTTAAAATCCAAAGAGTGAAGACATTCAATTAGTCAACATCAAGGTTTGCATCGATTGTGTTGCAGGTGCGTTGATTCCATTGAAGCTCGACATCAGCGCACATGTGCCTTATTTGAGTAATTTTAAAACATGGAGACTGTGAGGATTTTCTGGATGAGAGAAAATGTCTGGCTGGAAGAAACGTCAGAAACATCAGTCTCAGAAAAGGTATAAGACTGTCTACACAGGAAGGTAGGCTGTCTCCCCTGAAGACCTTTTCTTTTCCCCTCATAAAAGATGGCTTTATCTATCTTTTATTTGGAAAGCTAACTTAATTTAAGACAAGTTATGACTGAGTCTTTTAGCCGAGCGCCCTCCGTTAAGTGCTGGTACATAACATCAGGATGTGAAGGACATTTTATTCTGTTCTGAGTATCTTTACATTTTAAGGTAGAAGAGAATAACCAGGTTATACCAGCTGTTGTTCATACACAGCTCAGAAGGTTAGTTTTAGAGAGAGACTAAATTCTGTGTTAGAACCTTAGGGTTGAAATCTGTGATAAAGAAACTCATTAATGAGATCCTAAATACTGTGGTAACATAGCAAAATATAATTAATCTTTGGATAAGAAGGCAGAGAGAACATTGGGGAATCTTAAAAAGCGGAGGAAGTAGGAAGGCAGGAGATTCCATCAAGCAGTGCTAGGATTTGATTGTCATTATAGTGAGGATTGCAATTGTAATATAATAAATACATGAATGGTGGTTGGTTTGGTTTTCCTGAAGGAAGCACAGACTTCATGAAATATCAGCTACAGAGAATTAATTGTAAGTCTTCAAGATTAAGTAAAGACAGTCAAAAAGCCCAAGCCTGAATTGATTCAAACTTTGCAGGTTAGTCTAAACTGAGTAGATAGAACCAAGAAGCAAATGAATAGACATTCACTTTTGATTCCAGAAATGCAGCCACATGCCTGCAGTGGCTCAGGCTAGAAGCTGGGGGTTGCTAGAACAAGTTCTCTCTTCCCTTCAGCAGTGGCTGGAAGGCTGGAGGCAAGCTGGGGGAGAAGCCCTCCAGGCTTTTCTCCCTTCCGTGCTCAAGCTCAGGGGAGGGAGGGGACGTGGCCAGGCCCTGGCAGGCCCTCTGAGTATGACTGGGGGAGAGTTTAAACCCCTACCCAAGCCTGCGCAGATGCCAACCAGGGTGTCCCTGGAGGGGGTGGGAGGAAGCAACCCCTGCCAGGCTTTTCCCTTGCTCCCTGGTGGAGGGGGGGTGGGGTCCAGACCCTGGCACCAGGCCAGCATGCTGAGGCAGAGGAGAGGGGGAGGGGAGTAGGGTTTAAACCCTCTCTCCCACTGACATGGGACCCTAGTTGGGGTCTGCTTGGCAGGGGTGCAGCAGCCTCTGCCTGGCTTTGCTCCACTTGTTGCTCCAGTAGCCAGCATGCTGAGGTGGAGGGAAGGGAGGGGGGTTTAACCCCCCCTTCCCACAGGACCCCAGCCCGGGTCTGCCTGGCAGAGGCACAGCATCCCCTGTCAGGCTTTTCCTTGTTTTCCACTCACGCAGAGGGGCAGGGGCATGGCCAGACGCTGGCCCCAGGCTGGCATGCTGAGGGGCCTGTCCTATGCCTCAGCATGCCAGTCCAGGGTCAGCATCTAGCCATGCCCCCACCCCTTCTGCACGAGTGGGGAAAAGCCTGGCAAGGCTCCTGCCAGGCAGATATAGGCCAGGGTCCCATGCCAGTTGGCAAGGGGGTTTAAACTCTCCTCCCTCCACTCTGCCTCAGTGTGCCAGCTCAGGGCTGGTGTCTGGCCATGCCTCTGCCTCCTCTGCTTTGGAGGCGAGTGAGGAAAAAGCCTGTGAGGGGCTGCTCTGGCCCTGCCATGTAGACCTGGCTATGGTCCCGAGCAGAGTTTCCCACCCCCTTTTTAGCCAGCGGGAGCAGTGATAGTGTTCCAGCTAGGGAGCAGAGGGGCAGAGTCAACCCTACTCCGCTGGAGTAGAAGGCACAGCACAGCCCAGAGCTTCAAAGCATCCTGGGATGCTGGGGGGATCGAGTTAACTTGAACTAGGAAGGGGTCTGGGATAGACGTTCCATAAACTAGTTTGACCTAAATTAGTCAAGTGTGATACTACATTCAACTAGGCTTATCTTAAACCTGTTTCATCCATTTTGAAAGCGGTTTATGCGCATTGAACTTCTGTTTTGTTACAGGTTTAAACCGGTTTCTGATCACGTAAACCGATTTATATGTAATTTCGGTCCCTAGCCCAAGAGCTGCATTTTATCGTCACAGAGATTTTGGAAAAGAGTTGTCTTTGCAGACACTGATTTCTACAATGAATTGGTACCTTTTTAATAGTTAAGATCCAGCATAATAGGCTCAACAGCACTGTTTTCAGATTCTCTGCTACAAAGCTGAAATTGACAATTGTGGTAATAGGAATAGCAAAGCTTGTCTGAAAGCTTTAGTTCTCAGTGTTGCCATGCATTTTTCCCCATATACAGAGAACTAGTATGGATCAAGCCGGTTCTGTACACGTGACCATAAAGACATTAAGGTCACAACAGATTAGGTTCTAATACCTGTCTTTTCAAAATCTTAATCGAGATTGGTGGTGCCCAATTTATCCAGCCCCATGGGATGGATGAGTGGCATGGAGGTGTGAATGCCTTGGCATGGCCCATGGGCGGTGCATAGAGAATGACCTGTTAAGAAAGAAGTGATTTGTCTTGAGCCTGTCTGGTCACAACTGGGCTGTATGGCATAGCTTAGTAGTAGTTCCTCAGATAGTCAGGTATTCGTTCCAGTTTATCACCTTTTGAACAGCTGCTTGATGGAAGATGCATAGCATGCTGAAACTATAGGTTACATACATAAATACTATTGTGTAGATTGGTACAACCACTATAGTTGAATTAGCAAAGTGAATGATAGCCACAGCAGTGAATGTGGTTTTCTCTTAACCTAAACGGTTATTCCATTCCATTATTTGTGACAGATTTTTTTGTAACTTGTAAAAAATGGAATTGACGGTAGAAGTCTCCTTTACCAGCGCTAGGGGGAAACTATAGGTAGAAAACAAGGTTATGGCTATGTATCTTTTCAGACTTTTAAAATAAGAGCTAAGGCTGCTATCTTGCAAAGGCATTCCCATACGTAACTGTTCCCAGGACAGTTTCATTGACTTTTGTGGGTGAGCAAGTTGCGTGTGTTAAGTACTTGCAGAATGTTCTTATGTTGCTTCCTTGCTTTAAAAACATAAGCACTTAAAAAACAAAACAACAACCTCCCCCCCTTCTCAGTTCTTTATGTGAAGTATTAACGTGTAATTTTTAGCTGGGATAGTGTTTAAGGCAAGCACTTTTATAAAAAATAACATTGCCTATTTATGCAAAAAGCCAAAATCTACAGAGATTCTAGGATAGGTTCATAATTCTAAGTAATGACATGTCTTTTTAATAAGCTGTTTACTTTGCAAAACTTTTATATGTACTAAAATGTATAGGGAGTAATAATGGCTAAAAAGTAGATTTGGTATAAAAAGGAAAAACAATTGAAGAGATCCCTCTTTCAGTGTGAGGCAGGGTAGCAGGAGTGGAAAGATGTTTTCTGTACCTACATGCGAATGGGCTTAGGAAGCATGGCTGGGATGGGCCAGATGCTTTGCTTTCATCAGTGAGAGGCAGGGAGGCAGAAGGAAACAGTGTGGAATGAAGTTTGGGGCTGTTGTTCTGTGAGTCTGTTATTTATCTTTTTTATTGTAAACTGCTGTGAGCCTTTCTGCATGGGGTGGGATATAAATCTAAAGAGTACTTAATATACAGGAATAAGCTTGATTTTTTTTTTTGCAAGCATTTGACCCAAGCGCAGATTTGAACGAGTAATTCTGAGGGAGGATTGGTCACTTGTAAGATTTAGCTGCACCACATAAGAGATTTGGATTATATTTCTAGTTCTGCCTGAAGTGGTTGGTGCAATCTTTGAATTACTTCCTTTGTAAAATGGGGAGAAGCTGAAATGTGTCTGTAATCTTCTGTGAGGAAAATATGAAGCTTTGTTCATTAAGGCACACGAAAAGATAAGAAAATTATAAACACCAATCAGCACATGAGGTAAGGATTGTGTATATGTAGTCTTCTAGCTCACAGTGCAGCTTCTTCACTGCTATCAAATTCAAGCTAAATTGCAAGTAACTCAAATTCAAGTTAAAATGCAACTGTTACACCTGCATGATTTTGTAGAGATACCAGTGTAGTAAAACTGCTCCAGCTTTAACCTTGATTCATTCAGGGTCAAAGTTAGGGTAGTTCAGACAACTAGCATTGCTATAAGATCATGTAGATTTAACAAGTACAATGTAATAATTGCTGTGTGCTCCTGAGCAGCCAGTCTTCCCTTCCCTGTTAAATCAGTTAAATTGTACATTTATCTGTACCCAAATTCTATATCTTATGTATATATTGTGGTCCCTCCCCCCCCCTCACTTCATAACTTAGTCAAATGTTGAAGGATTTTCTAGGAACAGTAGAAGGCATAGTTTTGGCCTCAGAATTGTTTCTTTGTCATACTTCCAGTTCTTGTGTCAAGTGAGATCTTTGTTTATATTGCATAACTTTTTATACATATTTTTTTTAATGACTAAGGTGTGTTCGGTTTAACACCTCAAAAATAAAGCCCAGGCAGAAATCAGACACTTGAAATATCACTTTAATCATTGAGGCTTTAGTTATTCAGTGAAAACCAATATTCATATTTGTAAATTGCTTAGACCAGGAGTGCTCAACCCCCAGGCCACAGGCCGGATCTGACCCACAGAGCCATGCCTTCTGGCTGATGGGGATTCCTGCAAATTGGGAATATGGTGGTGTGGGTGTGGTGGGCCAGATCCAGGCCCACTTGGGCCATTGCCGTGCAGGGGGATCAGAGTTGGCCTTTCTCCAGATCAGAGCAGGCTGCTCTCCTCACCCCCCCACCCCCATGCTCATCCAGAGAGCAACCTTGATATGGGCTCCCCACCCCCTTGACCCCAACATTGGAACCATACTGCTCCTTGCTTTCCCACATGACCAGATAGGGGCTGCTGCTGTACCCCTTTCCTCCCATGTGCCCAGTTTGGGGTTGCAGCAACCCCTGGGTGACTGGATTGGGGTGGGCTGCACACAGCCTCATGGCTGGTTTGGGCCCCTGCTGTGCGGACCCCATGTACCAGATTGAGCCTACGGCTGGATCCAGCCCACAGATGGACCTAGGATTGTCCATCCAGCCTGCAGGACAAAAATGTCAGGCACCACTGATTTAGACTACTTTAGTGTTGCTGTTGCAGGTGCTCTACTTGCAGTGTATCTGTAGTAAAAAAAATTTCAGATAATCACTGAGAATAAGGACCAGTTTAATGTTTAGAATAATGATAATACTCTAGGTGGCTAAATAAATGTGTAGTAAAGTGTTTTACAAAACTAGTTAGAAACTCCAGTCATGATTTCAGTTTTCATGACCTGAATGATGCTGGAGACTTAAAACTACCGTTTTACTGACTAGTCCTAGCAGGATGTCCAGTATTGCAAAATTGAATACAACAGAAATAAAGTTTCAAATCTGAAGGAATCCTTAAATTTTCTATTAGCATCATAAAAGTTTCCTTCTTGTTGAGACCCCATTGCCATTTAATTATGAAGGTACTGAATAAACTACTGCTTAATAAATAATTTGGGACATTTTTTAATATTTACATGCAATAAAACTGTCATATTTAAAAACTTGAGTTTGTAGCTTACTCCTTTAACTATGAAATGAAGTAGAATTGTATTATTCCCTTTAATTAGATGATTGTAGTTAATAGAGATCAACTTTTGTTCAGTTTTAGGCTTGTCTAATACATTTAGGCTGCTTGCAGATGTGAAAAAAAAACAAAAACAAAAACCCAAGCTTTACTGGAAGAAGCAGTGCATTACTTTGACTGGTTATGCAGTGTCTGTATAGATCAGGCACTTCAGCAGGGCTTTTTGGTGCTTTTAGCTAAAGCTGATTCAATCAGCTATTAGATAAAAGTGCCAAAGAAGCCCCACTAAAGTGCTTGATCTATACCAATGTTGGGTGATCCGGGTTCAATTAAGATGCTGCTGCTTCTTGACACGTGCTGGGCTCGTCTTGGAAGTGCGCCCACTTGACTTTAAAGTGCTGCTACTTTTTTTTTTTTTAATGTCTGCAAGCAGCCTTGGTGCTCTGCAACACTCAGGGATTATAGCCCTGTGTGTTGGGGAATGAACTTCATCACAGTTTTGCTGTTTATGCTTGAGATTACTAATGTTGTGGAAAGGGGCAGGAAGTAAGCAAAGTCTCTGATGAAACATACTTTTTCTGTGACCCTTTTGCCATTCTGCCTTTTATGGAGAGAAGGGTTATATTTTTGCCTCTTTCAAGCACAGGTCAGATATACAGAACTTTAGACTTGGCCTAATAAGGGAAAAGATCTGTTAGGGCACAGATTCTCCTGAAATGCAGAATTACTACTTCTTGCATGCATTCTGGTGTTCCTTGTGACAGATTCTCACTACTGGTCCTCTTTGGGTAATATTATATATTCCTGCCAAACAGTGTGGGTTTTATGAAAATCTATAAAATGGTATTAGTCCCTAGTTCCCAGACAATTTGTTTAACGTTGCTCAGAACCAGGGACACTTACAAATCTGCAAGGGATTTTGATGAAATCATTTTACTATTCTCTTGCCTAGAGCCATAAGATTTCATTAGTGATGGGGCAGAGAAGTTTATGACTTCATTCTTCTGAAAAACTCTGGCTGACACTGGTCCAAAAGGTACACATAGAACAATTTAAGACTGAAAAGATCTTCATTTATATATCGGGTGATGATGCATCCCAGTTTGGCCAGGACAGTTGCAGGTTTCATAGGCTGTCCTGGCATCCTGGCCAGTTGGTGAAAACTGAAACAAAAGTCCCAGAATTGGCCCCCTAACACAGTCCCTTCTTTCTCTGCTGACTCTACTGCACATGAGTGTGTGCCAGCAGAGTTGAACTTAAGGAAAACAGTGCCTTGGGTGAACTTGTATTTTGCATTCCCCCCGCCCCACAGGTCAGGGGCGCTGCTGGAGGCAGGGGTATGAGGCACAGTTCAGCAGGGAGGCAGGGTGGCGTGGTGTGCCTGGCAGGTACCGCTGCTGTGCAGGAGCAAGTTGTGTGGACTGGAGCAGGTGACACAGTTACCTACAGGGTTTAATCAGCCCAGCAGCTGGGCCCAGCAGCTCCTGACCAGCAGCTGGAGGCAGAGTTGGGCTGGGCACTGTTCCAGTCCATCTGCCTTGCTCCTGTATAACAGCAGCAGTGCTGCCTGGCACACCATGCCCCTCCATTTTCACTTGAAACAGTGTCCCAGGTTTCCTTAATAATATGGTCCATATATACACTTATACCAAATACCATCATAATCCAACAGACACACTGCAGAAATCCAATACAGTGTAAACAGAAATTCATACCTGTCGTCCTAAAGCTATTTTTGCTGGATTCTGTGAATGATCAATATTAGTGGTAAGCCTGACTTCTCAAGTTACTAGTTCTGACTATATATTATTAGACCAGGCATGTTTGGCATTTGTTTTGAGATTATTATCTGTGGATTACAGTTGTTACAGATTATCATAGATATTTGTTTTAGAGCTGAAGTGGAGTAGAGACCATGTCTACTCTAAAAACTTTTTTCCACAGTACTTCCAACTCATAGGACTCTGTCTGTTACTTTTAATAGAATTGCTTGTAATTATGTGCAAGTTTACCATTATTATGTGTCTTTATGAGGTTTGCCTGTTTTAGTACTTGCCGTAGTCTAGCACTTCCTAGTTTACACAGCACAAGAAAGCTTTGTAAAAAGGCTTACCGAGGAATGGATTACCTTTAAGACAGGCACATAGATGACCAGTTGCAACATGTAGGACAGATTTGTTTAGATTGTTTTCCTACATACGGACTTGAGAGAAAGTGACTGGATGAGCCAGTTGGCTCTAGTAAGTTGTCTATTCTGCATTGCAGAACATCTAGAACCAGTTCATACTATGCCAGCTGATTAAACCCTGTAGGTAGTACTCAACATTGGTAGGCACAGTTATCTTAACTATCGTATTGTGTAAGAACAAACGGTATTCAGAATTAACAGTGTCAATGTGGTTACAATTGGTGCAGTGTACATAGGGCTCAAAAATTTCAATATTAGAAATCATAGAAAATTAGGGTCGGAAGGGACCTCAGGAGGTCATCTAATCCAACCCCCTGCTCAAAGCAGGACCAGCCAGGGCTTTCTCTAGCTGGGTCTTAAAAACCTCCAAGGATGGAAAGTCCACCACTTCTTTGGGTAACATGTTTCAGTATTTTCCTACCCTCTGAGTGAGAGAGTTTTTCCTAATATCTAACCTAAACTTCCCTTGCTGCCACTTGAGACCATTGCTCCTTGTTCTGTCATCTGCCAGCACTAAGAACAGTCTAGCTCCATCCTCTTTGGACCCACCCTTCAGGTAGTTGAAGGCTGCTATTAAATCCCCTCTCAGTCTTCTCTTCTCTTCTCTAGACGAAATAAGCCCAGTTCCCTCAGCCTGTCCTCATAAGTCATGTCCCCAAGCCCCCTCACCATTTTTGTTGCCCTCCACTGGACTCCCTCCAGTTTGTTCACATCCTTTTTGTAGTGAGGAGCCCAAAACTGAACACACTACTCCAGATGTGGACTCACCAGTGCTGAATACAGGAAAACAATCACTTCTCTTGATCTGCTGGCAACACTTCTACTAATGCAACCCAGTGTGCTGTTAGCCTTCTTGGCAACCAGGCCACACTTTTGGCTCATTCAGCTTATTGTCCACTAACTCCCAGGTCCTTTCTCCAGAGCTGCTACCTAGCCAGTCAGTCCCTAGCCTGCACCAAATTTTTTTAATTCTAAGTGCCGGACTTTGCACTTGCCCTTATTGAACTGCAAGAGATTTCTTTTGGTCCAGTCCTCTAATCTGTCTAGATCTCTCTGAATCCTAACCCTACCCTCCAATGTATCTGCTATTCCCCTCAACTTGGTGTCATCTGCAAACTTGCTGAGGATTCACTCCATCCCATCTTCCAGGTCATTGATGAAGATACTAAACAGAACTGGCCCCAGGACTGATGCCTGGGGCACTCCTCTCTGAGAGTCCACTCCAGTTGTCAACTAGATGTCGAGTCATTAACTACTACCTTCTGAGCCCAATGATCCAGCCAGTTTTTTCTCCACCTTACAGTCTGTTCATCCAACCCATACTTCCTTAGCTTTCCTTCAATAATGTTGTCAGAAACTGTATCAAAAACCTTGCTAAATTCAAAGTATACCACATCCACTGGTCTCTACATCCAGAGACGATCATCTCATTATAGAAGGCATTCAGGTTAGTGAGGTGTGCCTTGCCCCTGGTGAATCCATGCTGACTTTTCCTAATCAACTTCTTCTCCAAGTGCTTAGAAATGGATTCCTTGAGGGACCTGCTTCCTGATTTTTCCAGCAAATATTATTTTTTCTATTAAAGGAATGACCAACTCATCACACAGGGTAGGCACCTAAGTTGGATGTTTCCACTAACACCATTTGCGATGTGATTTTTCTTGTAATGTTGACATTTTCATTAGGCTTGAAAATTAAATTCCTGTTTAGATGGAGGGGAGGAGGAGGTCATCCATCAAATTTATTTCAGATTATGTGTTCCATGAGTGGTTTTGTCTACCCTAAAATATTTTTGTAGTTGTTTTATAAGAATATCTGCAGCTGTTCGAATATGTTGTCACTTTATAAAAATAGGAATTATTGATTACAAACAACTCATTATATAACCAAGAAAATTTCTCATAGCAGCAGATCAGGAGTTGGCATAAGGCACAAAGAAATTGAGAAAAGATGTTCACTAGGAAAAATGTGGAAAGTGATATATCTGTATTCCCTTCTTTTTGTTTACCCATTAAGTTGTAAAATAGATACTTAATTTGAGTATAACTTCAACTTTTACTGCCCCTTGTGTTTGCTGCCCCTTGTTGTCAACCACATGCTTAGTAGAGCAGGGGTATCGAACCTAATTATGGCGGTGGGTCTGTACCTCCCACTGCCCTTCCCCAGCCAGCAGTCAAAGAGTTAACATGGTTTGGTATCCCCTCATCCCCAGATTGCTTCAGAAGGAGGTGTCAGGGTCCTTCCTACTGCAGCTGCCACCACTGACCCCTATCACTGATTATTGCCCTACCTTCTTCCTCTCCTCCCCCCCATGCAATAGGCCCATGCGAAGTGTCCAGTATTTGCTTCAGATTCTCATTCAACCAATTTGGAGGGACAGTGATTTGATTTGGAGATTCAAATCACTGTCCTGACTTCATTCGGCCGAATCGGATCCGAAGATTCAGCACCACTTCAGAGATTTGGCCATAAACTAAAACAGCCAGCAGTCCTCACCACACTGGACACAGCTGCCTCCAGTTGGAAAGTTTGTTGTGGAGGGAGGAGGGAAGAGGTGTGGGGGAGGGAGGGATTGGGGCTGGGATAAGCTGCCCAGCCGGGGTGGAGGGCATGGGGCGAGGGGGTGCAGGGTGTGGGTACAGCAGCGCTTGGAGCAGGGGCTTGCCCGGCGGGGGGGGCCGGATGTAGGAGAGGCTCGCTCCGGGCAGAAGGGGACAAGCAGCAGCAGGGCATAGCCCCTGCTCCAAATGCACAATTCGGATTTAGAGATTTGGTCTCTGAATTGAGCCAAATCTCCTCCGAATCGAATTGGCTACCAAAGCTTCGCACAGCCCTACCATACAACCACCAACAGTGGGGAATGGTAAATTAAGAGGTGGCTGTAGGTGCCATGCAGGCACCTCCCCCTACAGCAGTCTAAAGCTGACAAGTGGATGCAAACCCCACAAATGGGCAATTCCTACCCCCACTCCTTCATTCCAGCCCTGGAAGATGGCAGGCCAGATTCCCTACCTTCACAGGCTTTCTGTTTGATACCCTGGACTTCAGAGGGTGGAAGGCCTCTTATATTGAAAATAACTTAAAAAAACAAATCCATTATGTTTATGGATTTATTTTCCAGGAATAGCACAATAGACTGTGACAGAAGCTTCCTGAGCAAGAGGCATGAAATTTGTGGTGAAAACTAGTACATAACTGTTTCAAGTAGAATGCAACTTCTTAAGAAAACATTTGCATGCCTTGTGTCTTGTTTCTTTTACACCACTGGTTCTTGACTGCCTTCTTGTATTAGCATTCTTCAGATTGTTAGGTAGAAAAACTGAAAGAGTTCTGCCAGATTGGAGAATTTTGAAATGTGACAGAGGGGAGGGGAATAAACATCCAAGGTGTGGCGTTGCAATGGAAGATCTACTGGGAGGTACTTTCGGGTTTCCACTGTGTAACCTTATCCTTAGAACTTGCAGTTGTCTGAAGCTGTGCTCTGGCTCGCAGGTATGAGGGGTTCTACTCCATCTACTCTCGGGATAAAGCAGTCGTTCCCTCTGGCACACTTTAGCTTAGGGGTTGTCAACCGGGGGTACAAGTTGGGAGGGCCTTCCTAGGGAGTACGCGCAGGTTGGCGGCGGCAGAGAATCACCGCCTCCCAGGAGCAGGGCCGGGGGGCAGGAGCAGGGCAAGGGCAGTGGTACCCCTCTGTGGGCCATGCAGGTGCCAGCTGGATGCAGGGGGGAGAGGAAGTTTGCACATGGTGGCCATCGCTGCTCCGCACCTGACTGTGTGCTACCACCCCCCGGCCCATTCCACGTCTGGCTGCATGCCACCCCTCCCCCCACTGCTCCGCGTCTGGCCATGTGCCACCCTCCTGCTCTGTGTCAGCTATGGGGGGTACACTTACTAAAAAGGTTGAAAAACCCCTGCTTTAGCTAGATGATCTCAAGAGGTTTCTAGATCTATTCAAAGAAATCACAACTGTTCTTCAATTCCTCTGTGAAGGAGGTCAGAAACAGACCCACAAGCTAGTAAATATCTTTGATTCCACTTACGGTAGGTAGTACCACCTTTGCCACATAAGAAGAGCAACAATGGACCCTGCTAAACTAGTCTGGCAAACTCCAGCTACAACAGTCCTGACCTGATTTCATGTGAGGAGGACAAGAAATAATGAGGTTCTGTTTGGGGGAGGAGGAGGGAGAATATTTCTGTGCTAATTCAGTTCCAATGTTTCTGATGAGGCTAGTGGAGAAAAATGATTCAGTTTTGGAATTATTTCTGACAAGCAACAAGGAATCATTGTGATTAGATTTATTTAGACATAGGTGTACTCCATGAGCCTGCAGTTCACATGTGATTTTTGGGGTGTGCGTGAGACTTGCTTCCTTCTGGTGGATATATTTTTACCTTTAAACAATACTCTTTTCACTTAGAAGGGCCTGAGAGCAATTCATTACTCCTTTGGCCAGTCCTACAGTCCTGCTTTCACCAGATTTTTCAGAGCTGTCCAAAAAAGGACATTGTCTTAGCCCACTGCAGGGCACGGTAGTGTCAGCCTGGACAGTACTAGTCACCCTGGAACTCCCTAGTATTGTAAGTCTTGCAGTAAGAGAAATATCCTGCATATAATTGCAAGGGAGGACATAACCCTGATGGTGTGTGGGTAGAGGGGTGAGTTTCTGCTTCCTCTGATCCCTTTGAACCAGAGCTCTCTACAAACTTCACAAAACTTAGTCAAACTCATCTTAATAGCACTAGCCT
The DNA here is from genome assembly GCF_030867095.1 of Alligator mississippiensis. Lineage (NCBI taxonomy): Eukaryota > Metazoa > Chordata > Crocodylia > Alligatoridae > Alligator > Alligator mississippiensis. The sequence continues at coordinate 407,970,683 of NC_081824.1, forward strand.
GCTGAGGCAATTCTGGTTCCTCAGTATATTGTTTCTACCCCAAAGCCTCAGCTTGACTTTCAGATCTGTTGAGCCAGAATGGGGTAGGGCAGGAGTCAAAAATGTTTTCTGGCATTCTGCCAGTATGGCCCAACTCAGGTTATGGGGTGGTCAAGCACTGAGCTCTGGCCACCACCTCTGCTTCTCCCACTACCTGACTGTGACTGCGGTGCATGGAGAACTCTCCCGCCACCACAGTCCCAGATGCCAACTGTGGCATGGTGCAGAAAGAGCACCCCCAGTACCATACGTAGCTTATTACGGCTGACCAGCAGAAAAATTCACAAGGTATTTTTATACTGTGAAGGTATTTTAGAATTTGTTTCCCTTTATGATATTAGTCAGCTTGGGATTAGGCTGCTGAAACAGGTTTAGCATAACATATTTTGACCAACCACTGTAATGCCAGGCATAATAGTAACTTATAATTCATCAGTAATAACTACTCAGGGGTTTAACTTGCTATAAAATTGGATAGCTTCACCCTAAAAGATGCATTTCTTTCTCTGTCCCTTTTCTTGATTGGCTGTTTGCGATAAACCTTTCGTGTTCCTCTTCTCTCTCACCCTGAGACTCTTTATTCAAAACCTGCCTTCCCTTCCCTTTTTTGTCCTCACCACCTTTTCTCCTCCGTCACATTTAGCTCATCATTTCTTAGGTAAAGTTGCCCAAGGAAAAGAAATTGTATTGACTTTTCAGTGTTGTGGAACTATCGCATCATTTACAGTATACCCATTGTTTACTCTGTTTTCAATCTCCACCACTCCATGGCTTTTATCCATGTTGTTCCATTTTGTGAGCAGAGATTATCTGTCTACTTCTCTGTTCAGTGACTAGCACAGGCAGACCCCATTCTTGCTTAGCACTTAAAATATCCCTAGTGATCCAGTCAGTTTAGCTATATCAAGAGAAGGGTATAATTGCCCTATAGTACTTCTTACTACAGGTGGAAAAATAGTTTTAGTAACCTCTTTCTACCAAGGAAGAGTTATATACGTGCAAGAAGGAAGTAATCAGAAGCCTCAGTTTGAGTGTCTTTTAAGACATTAATTTTCAGTAAATAACTTTAAAAGATATATGCATTCCAGCTTCAGCTTGTGTTTCTCAAATATACAGTGAAAGTCTTGTAGAAGGTTTACTGTCATATAATTGGAATGGTTTGGGGATAAAAATTGAACCACATGTATTTTGATCCTTGATTAGGGCAAATAAGAAAACAAAACACAAATTGCAGAGAAGCAGATGCATTAGAAAGTGGGGAGGTGGTTGGCCCAGTCTTTTGTGGATTCAAAGCTTCTATTAGTATAAAATATGATAGCCTTCTTAACTGGTAGCTATGTAGAACGTTTTATGCCTGTCAGAAGTCTTAAATGCCTCCACCTGCAATCCAAGGTATAGGTACTGACTTAAGAAGTGTGGGCTGGTTTAAGTATTATTTACTTTAAAAGCTACTTGTTGCAGGAAACAAGATAAATTCTGCCTAGAGTAGTGGCTCTCAGCCTTTCTGGACTTAAGGCACCCTTCCCTAACACTTTTGAATTGAGTGGCATCCAAAATCAAAAACTAAATTATAGATTACTGTGCTTGTTTCCTTGCAGAGGGGCCTGCCAGCAGGAATGGAGGATCATCCAGTCAGGGACAAGCCTGAGCCTGTGCTTCTCTGCTTAGTTTATCTGCTTATCTTCTAACACCTCATGGTACCCTTCAAAAGATCTGGTGGCCCCCCAGGGTGTCCTGGCACCTTGGTTGAGAATCACTGGTTATAGTGTGTAGAATTGAAGCTCTGTAGGGACTGATGGCAGAATATTATCATTGGAAGACCTTCCATTCTGGATTTAGTCCTCCTTTTTGACCAATAGAACTGAGTACTGTTGACACAGGAAATTATGCTCTTCTGCTTCCTTTTTAAGCTCTTCCAGGAGTATGGCAGTGAGAATCTGTGATTTTGGGAAGTGTGTTTTTTAAATTTATAAAAATGCATTCAAAAGCCATCTGGGCATATTAATAGCATGGCACTAACTGCAGTGAATTGGATCACAGAGTGAATCACTCACTCCTTGGTATTCCTCAGAAATATTGTAGTCTTAAACATCATTACAATGGTAATAGTAACTCAGTTTTGAAAACACCTATATATGAAGTCAAAGAGACTCAGATTTTTCTATCTAAATTGTAGTTAACAAAATATATTTAAGGACATAAACTTAAAGCCGGTTCAGATTTCCAGGACATTCACTTTCCCTTGAAGCCAAGATATATCCTTCGGAATTCATTCCTGTTTGCTCTTCTACAGCAGGGGTTGGCAACTTTTCACTAACAGGAGGTCATATTAACAGAGCACGGTACTATGTTGGGCTGGCATCCCCCTGCTGAAATGAATGAGATTTGACACGTCCATTTTTTTTTTAAAGTAAAGCCATGTGTTGGGTTGACCTGATGCCCAGGTGCCATTCTTAATGGGCGCAGCACCTGCCAGCCACCCTTTCTTATTGCTCCATCCACAGCCTGCCTCTTCCCAGTCCTTTTGGTGGTGCTGATCCAGCTGTCTGTACCCTCCCCTCCGCTTCTGCTGAGCTGCCAGTAGCCTCTGCCACATGGTGCTGGGCCTAGGTGCTGTGGGCCTTGGCCTTATCACCCACTTATTAACAGCAAGCTGAATAAAAACCTCTTCACAGGCTGGACTTGGCCTGCAGCTCAATTTTTTGCCAGCCCCTGTTCTAGGTAAACCTTCAGTTTTTCCTGTTCTGCTTTTAAAGTTAAATCTTTCAAATTGATACACTGGCTAACTTTGCAGAGTATTCACATTAGTTAATTCTTTTTTTACCTTTGGATTAATGTTATTTTATATAGGACCAGGATCATGGATAGGAAACTCTTTTTACTTGCACCAATTTAGCAATGAACAGCTAATGCAATAATGTAACATCTCTAAGTCTGACCTTTCATAATTGCTATATTCAGCAATCATTTTTAAGTGGTTTGAGCATGCAGTGTATTTTTAGATGCAGTTTTCATTTTTCTTCTTTCTTTCTTTGGATTTTTTGAGAAGTTGGCTACTTGCCTTTGAAAAGACGCGCTTTAAATCTTAGTTATGATAGGTACTTTTAGCCCAATTGGATTATTTTGTATTTTAGAACGTTCAGAAGGTATGTTGCACCATTTGATTAGTGCTGTTTGGTCCAGAGCAGAATCAGCATATGCTTCTGTCACACATAGGTACTTGCTGACGCTACAGTTAACTTTTCTTTAATTGAAAACATGAAAGGGTATATATCTGAGGTTCTAGGAATCCTGACTTCTTTAATAATATCATAGTTGTAGTAGCATTAAAATATTAATTTCACAAGAACTCAGTCAGCCAAATATGACTCCTTTTTACTTAGTTACGGGATACACATGCTTAACCCTCTCTAAATCTCTGAGTTGTCTTTAGGTTACTATTAAAAAATTGAGCTACCTCAAAATAATATTTAATCAGGTCATGGGAGGCTTACCGATCAAATACATTTATTTTTTCCCCTGACATTTTCAAGAATAAGTACCTAGAAAAAAATATCTAAATTGCGAGGTCAGCAACCTATGGCCCCTGGGCTGGATCCAGCCCATGAAGAGACTGAAACCAGCTTGCTGCAGCTCAGGAAATCAGCAGCACACTTCAGCCATAGCAAAAGAAGAGGGGATCTCTAGGGTCCTGTTGCTTTTTGTGCTCAGTTTATTCTCTCTGCTGCATCACAGGAGGCATCCCCAAGATCAGGGGTAGGCACTTACTTGGGCTGGAGGGCCGCTCAGGGAGTTTTGGTGAAGAAAGTACCCCTGGTGTACTGTGCTGCGTCAGCTACCCCCTGTTCCTCCAGCCCACAGCAGCTCACCAAAACTCCCTAAGTGGCTCTGCCTTGGGCCCTGGCCCCAGGGTCTCTGTGGAGACTGGCCTGGGACCCCCACAGGAAGAGCATGCTTGGCCAGGTGGATGGGTTGGGGCTGTAGGTGGACAGGGAACAGAGTGGGAGAGGGCCAGGATCACAGGGTGGTGATAGTATGGGGCTGGATCCCAGGGCAGAGTCATAATCTGCTGACCACACATCCCTGCAATGGGTGCTGTTTCCATAGGCAGGGACACAAGGAACAGATTGCGGCTCTGCTGCAAGCCCTTGGCCCCACAATGTCACCACCCTGTGATCCCAGTCCCGGCCACGCCTGATCATCCTGCTTCTGGATGCTGCTCCCCACCCGCTTGTGGCCCCATCTCATCCATCAAGCTGAGTATACCCTACCCATGAAGGTCCTGGGCTGGTCTCCCTGGAGACCCTGTCCTCCCACATGGTGTGGGGTAGATGGGCTGGAGTGGCAGGGCAGCAGGGCTGGGTCCAGCGAGGGCGGTGACGCAGCAGCAGCTGGAAGGAGCCACCTCTGCTTGGAAGTGAAGTCTGGCTGCCATGCCACCCCAGCCCCACTGTGTGCCGGGAGACAGTGGGACTGGCTGTGCACACCACAGCCTGTGCTGCCCCCCTTGCTTGCACCAGGCAGGGCTGAGGGATGCACCCTGGGCCCTATTTTGCCCAACCTTGGCAGGCTGGATCCAGCCTATGAGCCATATTTTGCCCACCCCTGCCTGAGATCCTAGCTCCTGCCCATTTCTGTCTATTCCCTTCACAGTATCTGCTGACTACTGGGGGGGGTACAACCTGTGGTGGGAGCTAGGTCACAAGCAGAAGCCTGCAGTGGTATAAGGTTACCTACCTCTGATCTAAATAGGTGAGCAAGAGAGATCTTGTTTAAAGTGAAAAGGAAAATTTTCTGAAGTTCCTTTTTTTTTTTTTAGATTTTTTTTAAACCTAAAAGTGACACTACCAGTATCTTGTTTCTATTAAGGCTTTTAGCTTCCTTCTTCAGTTTATTTTAGGTGATGTACTCTAACTGAAAATATGTGCTTTGTCATACTATTTCCAACATTTATGATACTTCAAAGCCAATCTTTTAATTTTAATTTTTCATATTTAGGTTTCTACAGTCCAAGAACTTGTTACTGGATATGAAGCCTCTCTGAAAACCTGTGACCTTTTTAGTCCTTATGGTAAGTTTCAGTACGCATCTTAAAATTGCCTTTCACTTACTAATCTGTGTAATAACAGTTATCGATAATTGTTGGAGTGCTGCTGCTTTTTGCCTGAAAATAATTACAGGTCTTGTTTTTGTAAACAAAAACAACAACTTGACAAATTTAGCCAATTTTTGCTAAGTTTCGTTTTTGTGTATTTTTTTTTCAAATGAAGTTTTCAACCCTATTGGTTACTGTAATTTTATATCTGTTTTGTTACAGAAAATGGAGAGAGAGAGCCCCCAACGACACTGCTTTGGGTTCGGTATTTCCTGGCACAGCACTTTGACAAACTTGGCCAGTGTTCATTGGCCTTGGATTACATTAATGCTGCAATTGCAAGCACTCCAACATTAATAGAACTGTTCTATTTAAAAGCAAAAATTTACAAGGTAAAAAGTTGACTTAAGTATGTTAAATTATAGGCTGTGAAAGTGCCCTAATCAATTGAAACTGTTTCATAGAATTGTATAATGTGGTGGTCTGAGTTGTGATTTGTTTATTATGTTTTTGGGGCGCACTCTTGTCAGCATAAAGAAAATCTAAACTCATTCTTTTTCCAAGTTTTTTTGACTCTGGAGTAAATTCTTATAATTTAAGATGACACATCACTGTTTGGGAAAGTCCAGAGAATGTTAAGTTAAAAACTAGCTTAGGATTTCCAAGGTACTTAGTTACTGGCACAAACATTTATAAAGTTCTTTAGTTAATCAAATGTTTGTTTAGTACTGAAGCTTAAATGTTTCTTCTTTTTCCATAATAGCATGTAGGAAATCTCAAAGAAGCTGCCAAATGGATGGATGAGGCACAGTCTCTGGATACAGCAGACAGATTTATCAACTCCAAATGTGCAAAGTACATGCTACGAGCTAATATGGTGAAAGATGCTGAGGAGATGTGTTCCAAGTTTACAAGGGTAGGAATTATTGCATTAAAGAGGAGATGGGTAGCATTTTATAAGAAAATTGATTTATTCAGTGTGAAAAAACATTTTTGTCTAGTTCTTTCCTTGAAGTTGAGCTCTAGAATTTGTTGATACTAACAGTGTATCTTGCTAATTCACACAGAGAGAATTTTCCTATATGGGGTATGAGGGAGCTACTCTTAATTTAATTTGATTTAATGGCCTACTTAGATTTTGTATAAATTGATCTGATTACAATAGATTTGTATAATGTGAAAACCAAGATGTTTTATCAGGAATATCAGAAGACATTGAACTCAATTTTTTTCTGGTATATAATCTTATTTATGAGAAGCAGATAATATATAGTTAGATCCTTACTGATGTTTTCATTCACTCTGGTGAATGAAACACACACACAGTGTTAGAACTGTTAGGTGTGCACAGATGATTCACAAAATGATAAACCCAGAGATTTCAGATAAGAATTCATAGTGTTAATAATCTACTAACTTGCTGTAGTCTTTTGCAACAGAAGAATTGATTTATTCTGTTTGTATTGTCAAAAATTGAGAGAAAACTGAGCTGGCATTTTCAGGAAGGTGTCTTGGGTCTGTTGGGTGGGGCAGGGAGGTGCCTCAAGTCTAAAAAGGTTGAAAACCACTGGCCTAACTAATCCTAAGAAATGGGTCATGCCTCAGGTTAGAGGAAGGCAGAAACCCTCAAGTTGTTCTTGCCAGTCTGGTTTGGGAGAAATTCTTTTCTGGTTCTGAATATGATGCTGTCCAGGCACCTACCTGAGTGGTTTCTCAGCCCCAATGGGGACATGTTCCCAGTCATCGATGTTTCCATTGGAGCCAGCTGTGGCCACTAATTGATGCTTTAGGAGAAAGGGAAAAAGAGTGGAAGTCAGTAATGCATTGAAAGGACAAAACATTTCTTCCTGGCATATGCAAACAATCAGCAAATGTCCTAGAACCTTAGGTGATGCATTACAAGTTTTCTAACCATATTGAAACTTGAAGGAGGACAAGGGAAGGAAACTTGATTCAGCATGTCCTATTCCAACTACCTGGCCTTAGAATTCCTTGCACAAACTAAAGAACTTCTTTGAAGTTCAAATTGAGGCACATCCACAGAAACACACACTCGCCTCAAGAGTCCATGCAAGTCTGTTACCCCAGTTCAAAAAACTGCCCCATAGTTTCCATCTGCAGCCAGGAAGTGGACTTTAACCCAGGACTATTCTTTGTAGCACCAGTGTCTGCTATCTGTGAATTCAAGAAAGCTGAGACGTAACTTTGCTTAAAGGTTAAGTAGGTTTTTCAAGCATTTGATTCTGTACCAGTTTGGCTTGGGGAATATAGAGTAACAGCTAGAAGCTACAGAAAAGAGTAGTTATTGTACTGTACTGTACTGTATTGTATTGTAATAAGAATGATTTTTTTCTTTTGAGAACTCGTGTAACTATTAAATCAGTGACCATTAGCAGATATTGACTGTTTCACCTTGTGTTCATGGATGACTTGTTATTCTTACCAAAAGTCCTATGCTCATAGTTGCCCTGTGTTAGTTAGGGGCAAGCAGGAGCTGCTGGTATCTACAGTCTAAACTTACTCATTTCAGGAAGGAACATCTGCTATGGAAAATCTCAATGAGATGCAATGTATGTGGTTCCAGACTGAATGTGCAACCGCTTATCAGAGATTAGGGAAATATGGGGATGCCTTGAAAAAATGTCACGAAGTGGAAAGGGTAAGTTGCTAAAAAGATTTGAGTTGTCTTTTTTTGTTTGGTTTGGTTTTTTCCCCTGCATAAAAGTCTTCATGCAAATATTCATTGCTTTAATCCAGTGGTTCTCTGCCAGGGTTCTGCAAGATTGTTTGAGGGGTGCTGTAGTGCCTGATGCTTGTGAGAGGTTGCAAGTGCTGGCTGGCTCCTCCATTAGTGTGGGACTTGGCACCTGCCTCCCCGCACCACAGCAGCATGTCATGCAGCCCCTCACCACCTCTAGGAGTAAGGGAATAAACTATACTGAAAAGTGCAATCTTCTGCCGCCCCCACCCCCATCTAGCAACCCTTGTGCTGACTGCTCCCATGCTCCATGCAGCATAGTCTGCCATAGGCTGGCATGTGTGGGGCTGCTATCCTTCAGCTTTGCTCCTTCTTGTCCTCATCCCACATTCCTAGAGCTGGTGGAAGGCGCTGCATGGAATGATCCAGCATTCAAGCCTCTGGAGCTGTAGCCAGCAAGGGGCCTTTCTCTCACCTCTTCAGCTACAGACTGGGGGTAGATTGTGGAAAAAGCAGGACGTGGGGAAGGTCCTGCTCCTGCTGCCCTCACCTGGCACCAGCCTCTGCACCCAGTGGCCACTGTCACCCCCTTCCATCCCCTGCAGGGACACCTGCCTCCTTTGGGGGTCTAAAGACTCAACCGTAAGCTCCCTAATCCCTTGCCTGCTGCTGGCCACCCTGTGAGATCCTTTTAAGGGTGCCATGGAGTGCAAGAAGGTAAGCACTGTAAGAAATAAATTGGTTTTTAAATGCAGTGCCACTAAATTCTGAAAAGTAATTGTGTAATGTCTTGAGTCTTTAAAAAGTTGAGAACCACTGCCTCAGTCAGTTTGGCAGGAAGATGATCTTCAAATGTAAAAATCATGATGTTGGCTTAATGCACTTTTAAAACACTGGGATATAGTATATTTTTAATTTTAGGGTAATGTGTTTTTATCTGCTTCCATAAGTCTTTGTTCCCTTTTTAAAAGAAAAAGATCCAACAGTGTCAAAACTTCTGATGTGCTTTTATCTAAAACTATTAACACAGATTGATTGTAGCAGTTTCCTTATTTTAAAAAAATGACAGTTAATGTGATAGTATTTTTAATGATGCAAAAAGATCAGTAAATATTACTGTTCCTTTTTTTGTTTGTTTGTTTTTTTCCTCTTTGGCTGCTTGCAGATGTTTAAATAAAACAAACAAAAATTAAGGCTCTTTAACTTCTCGCACTCCTGCACTGAGCCAGCACATTAGTTGGACCCGGCTCACCCAACGTCTGTATAGGTCGAGCACTTCAGTGGGGCTTTTTTGGCACTTGTATCTAATAGCTGATTGAATCAGCTTTAGATAAAAGCACCAAAAAGCCCCACTGAAGTGCCTGATCTATACAGATGCTGAAGAGCTGGGTTGAAGCAACATGCTTCTTCTTCCAGTAAAGCACGGTTTTTGGGTGTTTGTTTGGTTTTTTTTTTAAGATCTGCAAGTAGCCTTTGTCTTCAGTTTATCCTGAGAGACAGAGGTGCGCTGAAGCACTAGATTCTTCTAAGTACTAGTTATTGTTAATCTTGCTCTTGATCAGTATTGTCTGTAAACTATACTTCACTTTATATTTTTTAACAGATGGTAATAATAAGAAAATATAAAGCAAGTTTTAAGAAGATTTTTCTTTCTTTTTTTAAAGCATTTTTTTGAGATAACAGATGATCAATTTGACTTCCATACATATTGCATGAGAAAGATGACTCTTCGTGCCTATGTAGACCTCTTGAGATTAGAAGATGTGCTCAGGAAACATGCCTTCTATTTTAAGGCTGCTCGATCAGCAATTGAAATCTACTTGAAGCTACATGATAATCCTCTAACCAACGAAAGCAAAGAACAAGAAGTGAATTCAGGTACCTAGAGAGTAATGAACATTAACATGTCTGTTACTCAATTAGCATTTAGAATGCTAAATAATATTAAATTATATGAAATCTTTATCTGTTGGTATTTATAGAAGACTTTTCTGTCCTAAAACATTGATTAATGACTGAAAAGATGTCCTGCATTCATTTTATTACAAAAGCTTTTCATAGTATTAAATTGTTAGATAAGCAAAATAGAGGCCTATACCAAAATAATTGGTGTAGTATATCAAATTTATTTTTAAAAAGAAAATTAAAAAATGGAGGTTCAGTGATTTCCTTGATAGCCTGTTCCAGCGCTCAGTTACTCTTATAGTTAAGTATTTTCCTCCCCAGATACCTAGCCTTCATCACTTTTGCAATAAATTAAGCTGATCTTTGACCCTGAGTTGACACAGAGAACAAATGATCACTGTGTGTGTATGTGTGGTGATCAGTTGTTCTCTGTGTCAACTCAGGGTCAAAGATCAGCTTAATTTGCCCAGTCTTTTTGCCTTGTATATACCAGCCGTCTTTTACTTATTTAGAAATTATCGTGTCTGCTCTCGGTGCTCTTGCACACTTGCTTCTCTCTCAGACTGAATCCTTTCCATCATATACTAGGTCATGTTTCTAAATTTCTTATTTTTGTTGTTTTGGAGTCTCCCCAATTTCTCTAGATCTTAAACTGTGGTCTCAAAACTGGGCATAATAGTCCAGCTAAGGCCCCACCTGTGGGGAAGTAGAGGCATAATCGCTTCCCAAGTCTTGCATATATCAAGGATGGTGATTGACAGTTTCAGTAGCGTTGTTGGCTTCTGTTTAGTTTGTGGTCCACTGTAATCTCTAGGTCCTTCTCTGCAGGTAGGTGATTTATTCTGTATACGGTGGTTAAACTTAGGCCCAAGTATGCATACCTGCAGCAGTCTATCCCTCTCCAATTGAATTGTGGAGGAATAGGGTGAAGGAACTGGAGGAGGGAGAGAAGGGCTCAGAAAAAATGAGACACTAAACTGACAAGGAGCTGGAGGACAGAGGCAAGAATTAGGACTGGCTGGGTGAAGAGACGGAGAAGACACTAGAAAGGAGAGAGGGGAGATTCCATTTTCATTGAATGCTAAACCACAAAAGGCTAACTTACACTTAATGCAGTTTGAGTATGCAGTCACTTACTGTGAAGAAGCTACATGCTCTAAACCAGCAGTGCCCAACTGTTTTCCTTGATAGGCCAGATGGGTTGTGATTGGTCCATCACAGGCTGGATCCAGCTGGTGATTCTGGCACCTGGGGCAGGCACCAACCTGCCATGAAGAGGTGGGAGCCTGACCCCAATCCAGCCTTGTAGGAGGGAAGCAGTAAGGGGACATGGCCCAGCCTCAGTCCAGCCTTGGGGGGGGGGGAGGAAGGGGGAGCATGTCCCAACCCCAGTTTGGTCCCAAAGTGTGAGGGGCTGGCCCAGCCCTGACCCAAATACAGGAGGGAAAGGGAGCATGGCCTAGCTCAAACCAGCCACTTTGGGTTTGTGAATTCAGTAGGAAGGTACTGTCACTGCTCCACCACTGCCAAATTTCCCGACTTGTGGGGAGCCCCAAGGACCACATCTGGCCTGCATGGCAAAGATTGTGAACATCCCTGCTGTAAACCCCCACCTTCATTTTACTTTGCAGTAACTTGTTTTGTGTGTTTGTGCCCTTAACTAAAATGTTAGAAATGTCTATGTACCTACAGGCTACAAACACTAAGATGAACATGGTGATATAGGATTTTTCTAATCAGGAGCACAGAAAAGTAAGGCTGGAAGAAATCTCAGTAGATCATCTAGTCCAGGGGTAGGCAACTCCCAGCACATGTGCCAGAGCCTGGCATACACATGCATTTTGCTTGGCACTTTTGCCCTGGGGAAGGAGCTGGGGCTGCGCTGCCACAACAAGGATGAGGCTCCTTGCAACTCTCCTGCCATCTGCTTTTGGCACATCAACATCTTACAAGTTGTGGTTGCGGGTGGTTTTGGCACTCTGCCCAAAAATGTTGCCAGTCCCTGATCTAGTCTATCCCCCTACCCAGGATGAGATCATCTCTGACTAACCATCCCAGCCAAGTATCGTTCCCTGTAAGCTGCACGTCTATGCAGGTGCTTCTTGCAGCGCGGCATGAGCACGGATGCGAACACCACACAGCTTAGAGGGAACACTACAGCCAAGTGTATGTCTAGCCTGTCTTTGACAATTTCTGGGGATGGAGAGTCCACAACTTCTCTAGTGAGTCTACTCCAGTGCTTGACCATTCTCATAGTCAGGAAGCTCTTCCTAATCCCCAACCTAAATTTCCTCTGCTGTAGTTTGAGGCCATTGTTCCTAGTCCTGTTCCCTCTGGCCACAGAGAAACATCTGTCTCCGTCCTTTCTGTAATGGCTCTTCAGGTATTTGAAGACTGTTATCAAATCCCCTCTTGTCTTTCTCTTTTCCAGACTAAGTAACCCTAGTTTTTGCAGTCTTTCCTTATAAAGTTATGCTTCCCAGGCCTCTAATAATTTTAGTTGCCTTCTGCTGGACTCTCTGTAATCTATCAACATCGTTCTTGAAGTGTAGGGCCCAAAACTGGGCACAATACTCCAGGTGAGGTCTTATCAAGAGTGTAATTGTTATTACTAAGAATACTAGGAAGAAATTGAGTAAGATTGATGGGTGAAGTAAGCCTAACCTCAAAAAAAAAAACAACAAAAAACCAAACCAAACCCCTGTATTATCCACCTTTTATAATAAAGCCATCTGAGATCGTTGGGTGAAATGCATTCTGTAAGAATAAACTATTCCATAACATTCCATAATATAAATGTTGGAACTCCACACTTCACATTTCAGCTGATTATTGGTTTAAATAACAAGTTTTAAGTTTCAGGAGTTTCATTTTTATTTGGTTTATACAAACTTTGACGTGTATTTATTAAGATTACATGAGGTTTTGTGCTGGAAATATATTAAACCATATATTAATATGTGCATTGTACTGGTGAGTGAAAAGGTTGCTTTTGGAAACCTTGGCAAAAGCACAGACTTTCCTGTATGAAAAGTCTAGTGATGTCCATGCATTGTGTGAGCAAACCCAATATTTGTTTTGAATGACATATTCTGTAAGTAAAGCAGATGATACTCTGTCTTTATTTATCTGTAGAAAACCTCTCAGCCAAAGAACTAAAGAAGATGCTTAGTAAACAAAGAAGAGCACAGAAGAAAGCCAAACTTGAAGAAGAGAGAAAACATGCAGAAAGAGAGCGGCAGCAAAAGAATCAAAAGAAAAAAAGGGATGAGGAAGAGGAGGAAACTAGTGGCCCCAAGGAAGAGCTAGTTCCTGAAAAACTGGAAAGGGTAAGTGTAGTATTGCCTGTTAAAAACAGTTAAGCTAGCATGAATTTTATAGATAATCTTTCCAGCCTGACCAGATATAAATACCTTCTTCTAGAATCATGTAATCCACAAGCTTTCATTAAAAGGACATACTTTTAAAAAGTGCATTTCAGCCTCTTGAAGGCTCAGGACAAAGCGTAGTGGCTTCTTAACCTGGCAGGGGAAATACCATGTATCTGTGTCCAAGAAAGCCGTTTTCCTGAACTGCATTGCAGGAGAACTGCTCTTCTGGCATGGTTCAGTACCTGCTGAGGTGCAGCAGCATTAAGCCCAGGTTATAGAAATGGGAGCCATAAGACCCTTTCTTGCTCCAAGGGTCTTATGGCTAAGGTCAAGCAAAACGGGGGCATCCAAACCCCAAGCCTCTGGGCTTCGGCCTGCAAATAGGATGCCTGCCAAAGGTTTTGGAAACATCTGAAGCCCCAGGTGCGGGTGGAGAATGTTTGCCAGTAGTGGGCCGCTTATGGTTCTGGACATTTGGATTTGGAATTTGGTTTGGCTAATTTGGCCTTGGGTGCAAATTAAATTAAAAAAAAGTGTATGTCAAAAAAGACATCACCCACTATTTTAACACCACCTTTTATGTTTAATTTTTATATTTGGCAAGTTTGTCAATAATCTATTGATTTTTTTTTATATATATAATATATATATATATATATATATATATAAATTGCTGTAGAACCTAGGAATCTGGTCATTAACCATCACTGTAGTGTGGTAGTCACTATTAAGGCATGAAAAAAATTGTCTTCCCCCAAAGAGCTTCCAGTTTAAGATGAGTTGGGAACTTCTTACCGATGGAGAGAGGGCATACAAGGAAACCACGAGAAAATGAGACACAACATAAATAGTGATATTTTTTTTTTTTAATTTAATTTAATTTTTTAGTACATCAGGTGCCCAAAATGTCAGGCTTTAATTGTTTTCCCCTCCCCCCCCCCTTTTGTGCTTTTTACCAAAGCAGTGAAGAGGAGAAAAAGTACGGAATACATGGTTGAAAACCAGTACATTTTTAGAGCTTAAATGCACTGTTAATGAGCACCTGAATATTTTAATTTCTTTCTTAGTTTGAGTTGAAAAGTTCATTCTTGTTGCCACTATAAGTTGGTTATATTATAATTTTTATTTGGTAGCTAAACCTAAATTAGAGCACTTAACTGGAATAATACGGTATAACAATTATAAAATGATCACGCTGACCAACATATAAAGTAGAACTTCCATAATTTCATTATAAAACATTAAAAGATTTCATGGTTCAGTTTAATATATACAATTACCTTGATGCTTTACTCCTTAGCTTTAATTGCTTGTATGTTCTAGATCATGGGTAGCCAACCTGCCATACAAGGTGTGGGCAGTCTCTGTGTGTGGCACACAGCAGATCAAGGGAGAGGGTAGGCAGCATTATGGCAGATGGGAGCAGAAAGCAAAGGATTTGGTCAGGCATGAAGCACAGGGCAGGAAGAAGAAAGCAGAGCAGAACCTTGGTCAGGGTGCAGAAATTTGAGTAGCATATTGGCTAAGAAAAAGGGATCAGAGTGGCACGTGGCAAGAGTACACAGTAAATCTGTTGCATGCCTGCCAAACATGCCTGCCCACTGTTCTTGATCATGAATTCTTAAATGATGATGGAGATTATTTGACAGCAGTATTTTACACAGCATACAGGTAGCTGAGAAATTGACATACTTGTTTGCAGTAGGTACAAGTGAGATGAAAGGTGCTTCTTGTTTCTGTTTCCAGAGCAGAAAAAATGGTCAGTCTTCTAATATGGGATGATGGCTCTTTGTATAAAGTTAAATCTTGAAGTACTTTTGTGATATCAGACCTCCTTTTATGCTGTAACCTTAATTTTGTCTTCTCTTTAAAACAGGTAGAAAATCCATTAGAGGAAGCTATTAAGTCCCTTATACCACTTAAGAATCTTGTTGCAGATAACATAGACACGCATCTTTTAGCATTTGAAATATACTTTAGAAAAGGTAAAGTGTATTCAGTTTTAATTCTTTTCTCTTTTTTTATTTCAGCCCATTTTTACCCAACTGGAGCCTAAAATGGAGGAGGCATTTACTAACATACAGATGTAGGAATTGTGTCCAATCTTAGTGGACATATCTTTTGTAAAGCTTAACATATCATACATATCACCTTTCTTTAGCAACACACAATTTATTCTAAAAAGTGATGTAAGGATGAAGGAATTTGTAATTAAATACTAGTAATGCTTTCTATGGAGGAAAAAAATATTTACATCTAGTTTAACAATGCAGCAATAAGCCAATTAAAAAAATTAAACCCCACTCAAGCACTGCACAATGAAGCGGCCTGTGCAGTGTTGCTAATGGTAATGAGAAACTAGAATGAACCTAAGAGCTGCAATAGTATTTTATATTTTGATTGAAAGAGTAAAAGTATAAGCAAAATTGGGACAAGGCTTCATGTTTTTAGTAGTTGCATTAAATTTACTAATGAAAAGAAAAGCAAGGGATTGAGGGACTTAATTTTATTTTAACACTTTCAAATAATGGACAGTCCTTTTGACTTGGCTGCTGGTTTTTGGGGTTTGTTTTGTTTTGGAGGACATTTCTATCATAATTGTTTTGTTAAAAAAATTCCAATCATTTTTAAGTTTCTGAAAGGTAGAGTGTGAACTAGTATAATTTATTAGAAAAATTTATTTTTCTTTGACTAAATGTCAAGGTTATAGATATAATTGGGTAATATATGAGGAGATTTAAGATTTTGGATGTCTTTGTAATGATATAAATGGCACAGATTTGAAACTGTATAACCTTGGTCTTTTGTTTGTTGTTGCTTTTTTTTTTTTTTTTGCACAGGAAAGTTTCTGCTAATGTTGCAATCTGTCAAAAGAGCTTTTGCCATCAACAATAATAATCCATGGCTACATGAATGTTTGATTAAATTCTCTAAAGCTGGTACGTATAACAAAGGAATTGTAGATTATTTAATGTTCAATTGTTAACATAAAATGCAGACTAATGTTTGGGTAGATAGAGATTTTTTTAAAGTAAAAATTCTGTTTTTAATGAAATTACTTTTATTGAAATAAAAGACAATTTAAAGTAAAAGTCTGATTAGCATTTTAAATGAACTATCTTTGTGAAATTTTAAAATGTACTAAAATAATTTAATTAAAAATAATATTCATGTATTAAGTTTTAGGGGTGCACCAATTAAAGATTTTTTGGGCTGATTATTAATGAGCCATATCGGCGAATACTGATCCGATTGCCAATATGCAAGCCCAGCAGCTTGGAGAGCAGTGTTCAGCCAGTATGTCTGTTGGGCGGGGAGGCATGTGTTGGGAGGGGGAAGTGTGCAGATTGAGCCCCCATGGTGAAGGAGGGAGTGTGGCTGGGACAGGCAGGTACTGTACAACCAGAGCAGGCAGGGCATGGGACAATGCCACGAGTAACTTGTCTGGGGTGCAGGACGGAGGGGTGGCTCCTGCCACTTCCTTCCCCCCCCCCAGATCTGCGTGCAGGGCAAGGGCAGGCTGCCACTGGGCTGGGGCTAGGGGCAGCACCAGGCTCTTCCTGGCAGTGGGGTTGAGGTGGGGCTGTGCTCAGGGCAGGCACTAAGGGGGAGCGTTTGGGGGGCTACAGTGAATTTCAGAGTGACTAGCCCCCCCCTCCCAACGCTGCCACTTCCTAGAGCATAGCCCTGGCCCAACTCCCTGCCAGGAAGAGCCTGGTGCCGCCCCAGCCTGCAGTTGCCTCGTGCACATATCCGGGGGGCACATGCCACCCATGTCTTCCCTGGGCGTACATCCCACCTTCCCCTCACCCCCTGGACAAGCTGCTTATGGCTCCGTCCCGCACCCTGCCCCACCCTGACTGTGCAGCGCCTGCCCCAGCCCCACTCCTTCCCTTGCCATGGAGGCCTCAATCTGCCTCCCCTACCCCCAACAGACTTACTGACTGGATGCTGCTCTTCACACTGCCAGGCTGTACTCCTGGCCACGTGCATGCTGTGGCTGTGCACAGCAACATTATTGGCCACATCAGCCAAAAAAAGCTAATTGCTGATAATGTCAGTTTTCCTTTTATCAGAGCCAATACGATATGGACCAATGTATCAGTGCACCTCTAGTAAGTTTTGCTGGAGTGCACCTTCCTGCTTAACAACAAGTTCCATCTTTCTGTAAAGACAATATTAAATTGCAGGTATACATTTCTTATTGTTTAATGACTAAGAACAAACTTTTCCTTGAGAAAATGATTAGCGTAGAAATGCAAGGCAAGATTAAAATGTTCTTGCTGACTGAAATCCCAGTTAAATCTCAGTTTAAGTGCAGTACTTAAATCACTTTGCCCTATCCTTTTATTTATTTATTTATTTATTTATTTTTCCGGTCGTGTGTGTATCTAGACAAAGTTGGGCCCCTGGCCCATCCCCCCTCCCCCCAAATTTTGTCAGTGTTGAAGTCAAGAATTAGGAGTCAAGGATTGGACCAAAAGTAATCCCATGAGATTCAATAAAGACAGGTACAGAGTTCTGCACTTAGGGCAGAACAATCCCATGTACCACTACAGCCTGGGAACTGCTGGCTAAACAGCAGCTCTGCAGAAAAGGACCTGGGGGTTACAGTGTACGATAAGATGAATATGAGTCAGTAGTATGCCCTCGTTGCAAAGAAAGCTAACAGCATACTGGGCTGCATTTGTAGGAGCATTGTCAGCAGATGGAGATGATCCCCAACTAGTGATGTTTCCCCTCTATTCAGCACTGGTGAGGCCACATATTTCATAGATTTCATAGACATTAGGGCTGGAAGGGACCTTGGAAGATCATCGAGTCCAGCCCCCGGCCCAAAGGGCAGGAAGTCAGCTGGGTTCATAGGATCTCAGCAAGATAAGCATCCAGTTTGCTCTTGAAGGTGTTCAGTGTAGGCGCTTGAACCACCTCCGGTGGCAGGCTGTTCCAGACCTTGGGGGCTCGAACAGTAAAGAAATTCTTTCTTATGTCCAGCCTGAAACGGTCTTGTAGTAGTTTATGACGATTCGACCTAGTCGTCATCCCTTGGGGCGCTCTGGTGAACAAACGTTCCCCCCCAGATACTGGTGGTCACCCCTGATAAACTTATAGGTGGCCATCAGATCACCCCTGAGCCTGCGCTTTTCCAGGCTAAAGAGCCCCAGGGCTCTCAGCCTGTCATCGTAGGGTCTGCTGTGGAGTACTGTGTTCAGTTTTGGGCCCCCACTACAGAAAGGATGTGGGCAAACTGGAGAGAGCCCAGTGGAGGAAACAAAAATGGTTAGGGGCACGTGACTAAGGAGGAGAGATTGAGCAAAGTGGGGTCATTTAGTCTGGGGAAGCAAAGTCGGAGAGGGGATTTAATAACTGCCTTCAACTACCTGAAGCGGGGTTGGAAAGAGGATGGAGCTACACTGTTCTCAGTGGTGGCAGATGACAGAACAAGGAGCAATGGTTTCAAGTTGCAGCAAGGGCAGTTTAGAGTTAGATATTAGGAAAAACTTTCTCACTAGGAGGATAGTAAAACACTAAAACAGGTTACCCAGAGACGTTACGCACTCTCCACCCTTGGCGGTTTTTAAGACCCAGGTAGACAAAGTATTGGCTGGGATGATCTAATTGGGGATGGTCCTACCCTTAGCCAGGGGGTGGACTAGATGACCTCCTTAAGTCCTTTCCAACCCTAATTTTCTGTGATTTCTATGAATTTTTGCCGATATCTTTTATTGGACTATCTGTGTAGTTAGGAGTTGTTGATAGTTGATCCAACAAAATCTTTGTCTCGTATATTTCTTGGACCATCTTGGCTACAACAATGCTCCAAACCTACTACATCAGTCCTAAAGTCATTTGATATTTTCCTGAATCCCAAAGATGGGAAACCGTTGGCTTTTTAACCAAGAAGTTTCCCTTTTCTGTGTACAAAATAAGGTGGTGTCTTTTTAATTAGTAATGACTTTTTTAAAACAAAAGCAGAAAATACAGTAATTTTTTGTCATCACCCTTCCCTCCCTTCTTTTAGTATCAGATCATAGTAATCTCCCGGAAATTGTGAGCAAAGTACTAACACAAGAAATGCAGAAAATCTTTATTAACAAAGACTTGGAAAGTTTTAACGAAGAGTTTCTCAAACACAGTGCTACCTCCATTCAGCACCAACTGTCAGGTTTGTTAATTTTAAATGCTATACAAAATAAGATTGGTTAACTTGGAATAACTGTGTACCATCATTTAATGTCTTTCTCTATACTGTAAGTCATTTTAATTAAAATGTCAAGCTCCACCAAAGGTTGCTTTTGAGATTTCTTCTTGTTGGAAGGGCTTTAACAATCTCCCTCCCAAGCAATAGCACGAAACCCATGTCTCTTCCTTCCCTGGAGAGTACCCTATAGCCAGCACTTTTTTATTGGGGAGTGGGGAGGGGCATGCCCCACCCTTCCTATTAAATCTGTTGGAATGGGAAGTTTACTTTTTTAATAGAAAATGCCAGAGTCAAGCCCTTGTAGTTACAAAAAAGGCTTGCTCCTTGTCAGGCCGCACAGTGAAATAAGATGATCGCTTCAATTTCTGCTGTTCAGAACTCTACGGATAACAGTGGAGCAATTCAAATTATTTCAATTTTATATTCTTCTTGCTCCTGCTTGGGAAAACTTGTCAGCGCTTATTGGAGTTATTAGTTGGAAACAGATTGGTGGTGAAAGATTATTTGTTATTAAGAGTCTGATACAAAGGAAACTGAGCCCAGGATCTGAGTCTAATTACAATATCACAGTAGAAATCCCGACTCAGTCTTGCCTCTCTGAAGAGGAGGGTGTGCACTGGGAGGGCTGATTTGTCCAGGTCTCACTGCTGTTCTGTCCTCTGATGTAGTGGGTTTTAGTCATGCTCTGATAGGTATCTGGGAAATTTTTCAGAATCTTACAGTATGCTATAGGCATAGTCAGTCTTCATAGAAAGCATTGTGTTTTACTGGCTCAATTTTAATTACCGTTTGAGTATAATAGTTACAAACTAAAAAGATTGTCATGTCATAAACTTTGCCACTCTGGCTTAAGGGGGGACCACATCGGTGTCTCTCACACTTTATTGATTCAGCATAGTGAGGTTTGCCCACAGTGCCATGCTTTGCAATCTAGGCGTCTTGTATTGAGGGTGCAAAGATGGCAATTATATATCTGAAAGTCAAGCTGCCTGCTTTCTTTTTGACCATCATCACTAGTCAAAGTTCTGGAAGTCAGGTGAAGTCCTTACTGATACCTTTGAAGCCTCAATCTACACTAGTTTCAAACGAACATAGCCAGTATAGTGTGCTTTTTATTTTTATTTTTTTATGATAAGTTACCCAAAACAGAATATACTCAAACTCCATTTTTAAGCTGTTTGTGCTCTGCAGATCTATCAGGTATATATAAATCCTTAAAAGTTCACTGAAAAAGATTTATTAAGCAAATCTGAGACAGAATGAGCGGACGCAAAGATGCATTCATTCAGTAAGAAGTTTCTGAACTTCAAAGGGCATCCGAGCACTGGCAGGTGGCTCTTCAGTGCTGGGGTCCTCACACGCCCAGAACTTGAGAGGACTCTCGGGCAGCCTGGGAGCCCTTTAAAGGTTGGCAGTGGGGACAGACTAGCCTGCGAGCCTCCCTGACAACTCATGTTGGGCAAGCTGTCAAGGAGCCAGCTGCTCTACCTTCTTCCCTCCCTCCCCTTTGAGAGACCTGGTCAAACATTTGAGTTTGTCTCAGCAGGACAAAGAAGTTGTTGTTTGAATCAGAAGCTTGTTTGTTGTGGATCTGCTGCTTTTGTAGTGGATTGGCAATCTTTTTCTTGGAACAAATTCCTTTAATGCCTGGCATGTTACCATTTGTTGTTGGAAACTTGCATGCATTTTCCAGCTAATGTAACATTTGGAGGGGGCCTAAGGTACATGCCTGAAAACAGCACTGTATTGTACTAGGACTACCACGAGTACCACAAACATAGCTGTACTAGCCTGCGAAGAGCTCCACAGTAACTCAGTTAGTTATATTGCTTCTGGTACTGATGCTAGCTTGTATCTTTGCACGGCATTACACTGTACTACATAGATAAACTTTTGGAACGCACCAAAATTGTGTCTTCATTTCCATTGTTCAGGCAGTTCAAATAAACTTTTGGGCTTTAAAAACAAATCAGAGTGGTTCTGAGAAGACAGTTGTTTACTTCCCTTGTCATTTGTAAGGTGAATCGCAACTAGCCAGCTGATCTGGATGCCTTACACCAGGGACGTCAAACTCACCCATGTCCCTGTGCTGGATCTGGATTACAGGGCTCCTCTCAGGCCAGTTCCAGACCCAGCAGAAGCGGTGTAGGAGTTGCTCACCTGGCCATCGCACATGTGCCCCCAGTGGGGCTCAGTAGGTGGGAATTTGGTGATGGACCCTGCCCCTGCTCGCATCAGCTCCTCTAGGAGCCCCATGGGGCAAGTGAAACAGCACTTTAGGCATCATGCAGCCTGTGGGCCGTACCTTTGCCATCCTTGTGTTAGGCACCAAGATAATCCTTACACTTATACTAGTCATGCCTTTTGACCTCTGTCTTCCTTATTAACTGTTTCCTTAGTCATATTTCAGTGACTACTCAAGCAAGATGCTAATAAGCATTTTATGTTCATCAGTAGTGGAATCAAGCTTATGCTCCTAAACTTAGTGTAAGATTTTCTGCTATTGTATGTGAAGTATAAGGGGTGAAAAAGGGAAAACTGATGTGACGGTTTTAAAACTTTAGAAAGTCTCATTCTACGGTGATAGAAGTTTTATATTTCAGTTGTTTTCTGTATCAGTTTATAATTTTAAAATTAAATGTTGCATCTAAGACACATTTACAGGTTTTTTTAAAGATGCTTTTTTCCTTATGCTAAGGTGCTAAGATGATGTATTTCCTTGATAAATCAAGACAAGAGAAAGCAATTGCTATTGCTACTAGATTGGATGAAACTATGGGAGACAAAAATGTGAAGGTAAAGTAAAAAAAATTGTAATCTCCATTTAGCAGGGGTGGGAAGTGTGGTCTCAAATGCTGTGTGTAAAGTACTAGATAAATGTACTCATGTAAGTTTGGTCAGTATTGTTAGGAGGAATGTTGTTTTGTTTGAAATTATGGTCTTATTGCCAAGACTTTTGGAAACAATGATAATGGCACTTATTACCAGCAGGGCGGGGGTTGCATTCATTCATCAGGCAAGCAAGATTTTGTAACAGCTGCAAGAATGTTTGGTAATAAAACAGTCTAAATCAAATGTATTAACTACTATTCCTGTTTTCTTTAGATTTTAACAAAGGTTTGCGAGGCACTACTTGATGGAAGCTTTGGAAGCTGTCATAGTCAATATGAAGATTATCGAGCAGCGTGTCATAAACTGTTTCCTTTTACTTCTGCCTTCATGCCGGCCACAAATGAGGATGATAGTAGCATTACATCAGTGAACCACACAGCCATGAACCATGATGTGCTGTCCAATGAAATTTGAACTAGTATATATAAATATATATACTGATATGAAAAAAAAATCTCACCCTTACCATACAAGACTGGCTGGATACAGATCAGGGTAACTTTTCCAGGTTGTATTTTAATATCTCTAACAGGTATAAATGAAATATTTGGATAGCTAAATGCAAATGGAGTATGCTAATAGTTGTTTTTTCCTCCCAACAAGAACTGCCAATATTTATGTAAACATTACATGTAATCAGCGCTTGTCATGTTTATATTTGTACAGTTTCAGGTCTTTTAACAAGAAGATCCCTAAATTACAGACATTAAAGACTCTTTTCACCTAAATGTTGTTGCATATAAAAATAAATGTGATCATATCTTGTTAATAAAATGATCAGTTGAGCAGATTTTAGCAAATTAAGACTGATAAAGTTCTGCTTATAGCATCCTCCATCATTTTCTGTTGTTTTTTTTTTTTCTTTTCCTTTTTTTTTTTTTTAATTTGGTCAGTGTGGTTTCTTTTGAAGCACATAATTATAAGTGGTGACTGTTTTGCATGTTTTTGTCAATTCTGTGTTTTGTATGGAACCAGTGCCGGTAGATACTGGGAGGTCTGGTTTATTTACAATTTTTAAGTTTTTGAAAACTGTCTTCTATCTACCTTGTGTTCCATCACTATTGTTAGCTGTTGTTTCCTTAAGTTTCAAATGGTTTAACTTTTTAAAAACAGTTGAGTATGCATTAGGAATTCCCTGAAATAATAGAAACTGCGATACACCATGTCTGTCTGTTCCCCATCCCTTTCTTCCTCCCCCCTTGCATTTTTAGATTGGAAAGGCTACTCCAAGGTTGGGCAGAAGTGTATGGTACAGTAATGGGGAATATAGATCTCCAGATTTTATAAATTTGCTGGTAAGTTTACCATATACCTCCATTAAAAGTCTTAGTTGCAGATTTATGGCCAATAAATTTAATACTTTTCTTCCTTAAATACTATTGCTTTATGTACTATAAAACAAGTAGTATTTGAGGAATGCATTTTATATTTAAAAACTAATTAAGGGGAGCACAAAGAGGCTGACAACACATCACAATGAACTTTTTTCTTACTCTGTATTCTGGTACATTAATTATTAAATGTACAACACATCAAAAATGAAAGTTGGAATCAAATATAGCCATGTAAAGCATAATACTGCTGGAGAAAATGCCTACACGTGACAGCTTTACATTCTATAAGAACTGCTATCAAAATATAATTATACTGTGGCTTGTACAGAAATAAGTTTTCTGGAAACTGTGATGGAATCATTCAACCAGTTTGTTTTTATTTTACTGCAATGTAAATATTTCAGTAATATTAACTAGCCCCTCTAAGACAAATATACATTCATGAAGGGGGATTTTATTAAGACAAATAAACTGTTCTAATTAAAATGGTCTCTTTTTGTGTGTCATCTGTTTAGATTCAAATTGTTGAATGAAAAACTCACTGTAAAATAATGCCAACGTATGTTATGCTGTAATAAATTATTTTGTACACACTGGCTTTTTGGGTTTGTTTTTTTGCATATTCTTCAACCACGTCTCTTTTAAGGTAGGAAATCTATTTAACACGTTCCTCCCCAAATGTTGCCAGACTCATTTCTACAGTGATTAATAGTTTAACATGTAAACCGAGAGGGGAAGGGGGATTTCTGCATAATTCTCGAACTTTGATTCATTGTTTTTTGTGCAAAATGTCCATTTACCCTATGAATAAGCCATATGCCCTATGAATTTGAGAATAACTCGTTCAAAGTTGATTCAAGGAGAGTGGGAAAGGTATCTGACTGCAGTTAGGCTGCTTTTGATCACTGATGTTAGAATCCATTTGTTTCTGGAGCCAACCTAAAGTAATTTTGTTCCCCCTCTCTCAGTACCTTACACAAAAGAAAATGTCTGAATGGATGTGTCTCCATAGTTATGTAGCTGACTCAGCGTGAGGTAGACGATGATAAAAAAGTTATACTGGAAGCCACTTTTGAACATGATCGTGAACCTTGAGTTAACATCTTAGGTTAACACACAAACCAGGTTCATGTCAAGATACTTGTATCACCTTCTCTGAGGTAACAGGTTTCCAGAAAATGAGCTGTCCATCACCTAGTTCTGGCTTTCAAACTTAAAAATATTGGGAACTCCTGTGAAAAGCTTTTAACTGTAACCTAAAACTGATTCTTTCTTCCTCCTTTTTGGCTTCTTGTGGAATGCAGGGACTTTTCAGGGGTTGGGAGGCATCACTACAAATTGCTCTGGGCATTAGCTTTTGACCATCCTGTAGACCACTGCAAAGGATGTCGGGGTCATACAGGAAGGCTAGTATGTTATGGAGGTGTCAAGGACCAGAGGATCCTGTGTGAAGATGTTTTTAAAAATACCTGTTTTGCAGATAACTGGTACATCCTAAAAATTAAAGAAGCTTCCATGATACCACTATTTACAGAGAGCATGCATCCCTCAAAAGTTCTCCCACGCTGTTTTCTCAGTATATACACACATTCTTTGTATTTGAGTAAATAAATTTGTGCTTATACTGGTAATATTTGACACATTCTAATGTAACCCTTTGCCTTTCAAATTTTAATTAAAGTTTTAAACGTTTATCCCAGTGTCTCTGTTACTACTTCTCTGTAGTACACCTTGTGTCTCTTTCGGGATCTGTCATTCTTGCTTTCCACATCACTCCTTTCCCTTGGTTTCTTTTTCCTTCCTGACAAACCCTTCCTTTTTCACCTCACTCTATTTGTCTGAATCCAATCTTCATTCCCAAACCTAGTTAGTAAGCTCTAATCATAATTACTCTTTAGTCTTCTACCTGAACCCCTTTCTCCAGCAATCTGACCATCTCAGGAACTGAATGTTTCCTTTCTACTGGGTCACCTCTTTGGACCAACACAATCTGGCTTTTTTGCTAAACCAAAACTAATCCTTTTGCACTTCTAGCTGCTGGTTTTGAGCCCAGTAGCCTCACATCTGCTCTGTTCCTACCCCTTATCTCCAATGCAGGATTCTCCCAAAAATCACCTCAAATCTTGGCTACTGGCATCTTTTCACTGGAATCCAAGGCTGATGACTTAGCCACTGCACTGTTCTTCCTCTCTCACTACTATTACAGCCAGTGAGGTGAGAGGTTGCAGAGATCCGGAAACTCAGAGGGTTGGTTGACGTTTACCAGAACTTGTTGCATGAAAAACCTTGAACCATTCTCATTTCCCTTCAAGGCATTTCACAGGAACAGGATATTTTTAGCCAAAATTTCTTGTCCTAAATAAACTGGTTCTTGGTTGCTTTGCTTATAATCGACTCTGACGTATCCTTCCAAAGGTGGATAAGGTTACTTTGGTCACACGTTTATTAATTAAGGGATGTTGAATAGTGAGAATAGGATCCAAATGCCACTGTGCTTATGTTAAAGTCTTTTCAAAGAAGCTCACATTAACTAAATGGAAGCTGTATTGTCTTCATGAAGTCAGTACAGCGGGTCCCAACTTTTTTTATACTGTGGATCGGCAAACTCACTCGGGTATAGAAACAATCTAATTTATATATTTAAATTTTAATTTTTATGTGGGTGGAGGGGCTGCGAGGCTCGGAGGCAGTGTATAATACAAAACAAACTCGATAGGCAGAGGAGAGGCGCAGTGCAAAACAGAGGGACCTCCATTGTTTTATTTAACAATCAGGAACATCATCAATAAAGGAGGAGACAACAGCTAAAAATCATACATACACATCACTAGCTGGCTAATGTTATCCCATAAGTACATCTACTTTTGTGCAGCGTGTTTGGACTCCAAGTGCCAAATAAGCTTTGAAGGTTTCATTGCTTTGTTGGATGACGTTTCTGCACATAACGCACAGTGGTTTCGGAACCTGTGACTAGCCCGACAGGATAAACCCATATTTTATGTACAAGGAGTCATACTTGTGATTGAAAGTTGCTTTTTTTATTTTTTGGCATTTTCTTGGCATTGTATATCCTCTGCACAGTTTTCCTCTCTGTCGTTCAGAACTTCATTGCCCCTTTTCACAGAAGCACTTTTTCCAAAAAAAAAAAAAATCCGTTGAAGTTTGCTTGATCATCTCTTAGCTGTTGCATTTGATACAGAAGTGACTACCCACAGTTACCGTGGTCCAATTTCAAAAACTAAAGTTACAGTCATTGGCCAAGCAAAGACATTCTTGCCCAGCCAATCAGCATGACGTATGCATGGCCTGGATATAGAACTGTTGCTAGCAGTGGTTAAAGTTTGTGCCACGACCCGGCAGCCAACCCTTCACAGCCCGGTCATGGCCTGGTGGTTGGGAACCTCTGAGCTAGTACAAAACCTTTATTGGAAAAGCATTAGAGCTAATCAACTTTCTCTTGTGATTGCCAAAAGGCCAGACTTTTCACTCATGTTTAAATGTCAAAAGCTACATTCACTATTAGCTTTGCAGTTCAAATAACCTTTGAAAACTTCGTTTTGAAGTGTTTTTAGTTTCAAATGTTAATACAATAATCTATTATTATGCATTATTATTGCATAATAAGTAATTGTTATGATGAGCTACTGAAATACCCATATATAAACATTGATAAAAGATCAAATGTTTTGGGGACCCTTGAAGCTCTTACTAAAATATGACTAATATATAACAGACCTGACAAGTACCCCTGAACAAAATTAAATATCTTACCAATAACATAAATATGACAAGAGCTAAGTAATTCACTGCATAATCCCCACCAGAGTCCTACTCCCTGGATTTAGGAAGCGTTATGCAACACCCACTTTTCAGAGGCAAGAAAGAAAAGTTGGGCCCTGCAGAGTACCCCAAAGTCTAACAAACTTAGGTTGTTACAATCCTGGTGCCTAAGGCCGTGTGTAGACGAAACGAGGGACACGTGTGCATGACAGTTTAAAGCGAGCTAAATGCTCTTGCGCTGCTTTATTGGTGTCAGTGTTTGCACGCCTCAGTGGCATATTATGCATTAATTCCTGCTGCTGTAGGAAATTCAGCAGCATAATGTGCCTTAAATGACTTGGGGCACAGCAAACTAAAATTGCTCCAAGGAGTCTTAGTCTGCTGCCCCTACAGCTGCGGAGCAAAGCACTGGGTTCTGTGTAGCTCAGGGGCTCTGCAGGAAGCCTGGCAGCAGCCTGGGAAGGCAGGCTCTGCTTGGGGGTGGGAGGGGAGCCTGATTTCTTTCCCCCCCAGCCACTCTGCCTGAGTTGCATGGGAGCCCGTGCTTCCCTCTGCGACTGTGGTGCCCCCCCAGGACCACCAGAGACAGGTGCATACAGGTGGTTGCCACCTGGTGGGGTGCTGCTGCTGCCGCTGTGGAGAGAAGCACCAGCCCCCCCACAGCCCCAGGACTGCTTTGCCCACTGGCAGCTCACCCTCCTCTCCCCGCCAGAGAGGCAGGTAAGTCGCGTGTGTGCACAACACAGGGGTTTAATCACCCCTAAATTGAAGCAATGTTTTTAAAAACCAACCGCTTCAATTTAGGACCCCTGTTTCATCTACATACACCCAAAGACTGGGTCCTTAATGAATGTCCTGCCAGGTGTCCCCTTTCTCTTGTTCAGGTAATGAGGCTTCAGCTGAAGCAAATGATTCTAGGATCCAAACATTCAAAACTGCACATGGGCTCTTTTACATCCCTAGAATGAAACGTACATGTTTAGACCCACAGTGTGTATACTTTTGAAAATCATAATTTTTTTAATTTAATTAGTTCCAGCTGATATGGCTGAAGTAGACATGGTGAATTTAAAAATAAAATTAAGGCTTTAAAAATACTAATATTCAAGTCTAAAGTCTGAAAACTTGTGAATGACGCATTTGTTGTTCTGACACACAATTATATCTATTTTTTTCTTGTTCCCTTGATAAATATTGCAAATACAAATAGTTGCCATCCTAAATTACACATACTCTAATTTATATCAGGAGGTAGCCAGTTCATTGTTTTTCCACTAGAGGGAAGCCTCACATTTCACAATAACTGATAAGCTTCTAATCTTTTCATTTTCACTCTGCTGATGCTTATTTAAAGATAAACTTTCATGATATTCTGATATTCCTCTCCTTTTTTTCTGTTCCCCTTCCCTCACCCTCTTTTTTTATTAAAGGATTTAAAGTAGGATGTTGTTATATTACATGCTTCTACAACCATTGTCAAGACAAGGCAATTTTACTTTTAGTGCATGCTACACTGGTTGAATTAAAACTGACTGAGATTCACCTCAACCAGTTTCTCCTGTGTTAGGCATATACATATATATGTGCCTAACCCAATATATAACATTAGTGCTCTGCCTGCACTTGTATTTTAATTTGTATTAAAATATCCCTTCTCTCAGTCTTGAAGACTTTTTTGCCTTAGTAACTAAAATAAATTAGATCCTCTTCCTCTCCCCATTTACTTTGTAAGGTTGGGGGGCAGGGACCTCTTACTAAGTATATGTCAAACATATGATGTTTTTGGGAACTCCTAAAAATAATGGGTTACTCACTGGTTACTTTCTACCACTTGTTCCACATGACCCTTCATCCCTGTTACCTCTCTCAGATGAAACCAGGTTTTTCATGGTGAAGTATAAAATACTGCAGAAAGATGCAGGAGCTTAAGAAAGAATGCCTGCCTCCTGGCCATTACCAGTAGTAGATCAACCATCTGTGGCACAAAGGTGGTTCAGTCCCATATCCTGGTATGGATCCAGGTTGTACTAAGCCTAGCATAGTCTGCTAGATGAGCTGTACCTACCACTTCATTGACAGGAGTGTTGCTAGGTGCACGACTTCCACATACTTTGTAGAAGCTAATTTGCTAAAATTGATACTGGGTGTCTACAGCATCGTTTTGGCTAATGTATAATCAAAGGAAGAAGGGAAGAATTTTTATCTGAATAATGTAGTGGCTATATTGGTCAGAAACAGTTTCACAGGGAAAGCTTATTAAAATTTATTCAGGCCTCTGGGTATTAGGATGAAAGACAATATACAAGTATTAAGATTAAGATTTTTGAATCTAAGAACTAAAGTTAGATTCCTAAACCCATCTTTAGGCACCTAAACAAACTGACCTGATTTTCAGAAGTGTGGAGCATCAGCAGTTCCCTTTAGGATTTTGCATGTTCACCATCTGTGAAATATTCAAGCATCTAAACATCAATTTTAGGAATTCTAATGTTTAAGCATTGGAAATCTTGGCCTATATGTATTAGTATTATACCCAGAAATAAAGCACTTGATTGCAAGCACCACACAACCTTTAGTTGAAGCAGTAGCTGCATGCCATAACTCTAATAGTTTTCCTTACAGGGAAATACAACTCCCCAGCTACTTTTTTGGCCTTTGTGCACCACCTAGGCTATCTGACACCATGTATGCTGTACCTACCACTGCATTGACAGGTGTGTTGTTAGGCGCATGGCTTCCATGTATTTTGTAAAAGCAGCACCTATTCATTTGTGATTTTTCACATGGGGTGCTCTGAAACTTTTTATTATGTCAACAGCTTCTAACTGTATATTTGAATTCAGCTATAGTAGAAGGTGGTGTTATAGCAAGACTAATTTTTTTTAAATTCAGGCGGAAATGTGATTTTAAAGTTGAATGTATCCCTGAATATTACTTAGGATCATTGGTAAAAAGGACTAAAAGGGGCGTCACTGGCTAAGTACAAACAACCAAAAAAACTGAGGCTGAATCGATTCAATCTTCGCAAATGAATCTAAGCTGCATAGATTGAACCAATAAGACATTCACTTTTGATTCTAGAAATGCAGCCACATGCCTGCAGTGGTCCAGGCCAGAAGCCGGGGGCACTAAAGCATGTCTCCCTGCGCCACTGGAGCAGACAGCTTGAGCCAAGGCTAGCCTGCCCACCCTGAAAGCAGGGGTTTGCAGGGGAGGTACAAATCATCCTGGGATGCTGTGGGACTGTGAGTTACCTTGAATCTGGAAGGGTTTTGAGACAGAAGTTCAGTAAACCAATTTAACCTAAATCAGTTGAATCTGATACTACACCCATCCAGGTGTATCTTAAACTGGTTTCAGCCATTTTGAAAGCAGTTTATGTGCACTGAACTTCTGTTGTGTTCTGATTTGAACCACTTTCCAATCACTTATACAGGTTCATTGTAATTTCTGTCCCTAGCCACTGGGTCATCTAGTCCAGCCCCTCTATTTAAGGCAGTATCATCCCTAACTAAACTATCCCAACTAAATATCTGTCCAACCTGCCCTTGAAAATTTACAGGGATGGAAAATCCACAACTTTTTTAGGCAGCTTGTTCCAATACTTGACCACCCTCATAGTCATAAAGTTCCTCCCAATCTCCAGCCTAAATTCCTGTGCTGTAGTTTAAGGTCATTGCTCCTAGCCCAGTCTCCTACAGCCACAGAAAAAACGGTTTATCTTGAGTTTTGTTTTTATATAATCATCCTTCAGTAGTCTTTTCTCCAGACTTGCTTATGATTATGTGTATGCAATGTTTAGTGGTTGAGGGATCCCAAAGCCTGTAGAAGTCGACTAGATCCATATGATGGTTACAGGTTTTGTTTGTTTGAGAGTAGGGCCTGCATTGGCAACACATTAACTCACATATGGGCAATAAAAGGGAGCTCCCTGTAATGGAACAACTGAAAAATCTAGCACACACTTGCAGTGTATTTTGTTCTCTGAGGATATATTGTATGACTGTTATTTTTTCCTTCACCAGAAATAGGTGAAATCCTTTTGCTGTAAAGCAAGCCTCTACCAGCATTGGGCAAATGTGGCCAGGGCAGTGACAAAGCACAGGCCAAGCATTTTTTCCTAACACATCTCTTCAATGATGTCAGATCCTGATCATTTGGGTGGGGTAAGTGCAGCAGTAAATAACTGATTGAAAAAAAAAGATTATCAGTGTGTGCTGCTGTTCTTACACAGACTAACTATCCTGGCTCAGTCAATCACAGCATTTGAAAGTAGCAGTAGCCAATGGTGGTCTTTATAGCCAAATATGTGTTATCATAAAATGTTATCACGCACACACACACACACACACACACACACACATGCGTGTGTGAGACACACGGAAAAATTAAATTCCATATTGTTTCTCTCTTATTCTATGTTCATTCTTTTCTTTAATAGCAGTTATCTTGACAGTCTTCTTCCACAAATATGTTGCATACAAATCTTTATCAGTGGTAGTAACCCTAATAAACTAACACTGGCCAGTATTTACAAAATGGGTGCATCATAAAAATAGCTATTTGAAAACAATTTATTTCTATTATAAATAGAAGTTAGAAATAGAAAACGAGTAGTTGGATGAAGTATATACTTCATATCTCCTCAGGCTTGGAAGACTAGAGCATAGATTAATTAGCTTCAGAGTTTTGTTGTGAATGTTTTCTGTATGCCTTGTTGTCACAGACATTATTCCCAGGTTGAGAAAAAGTGGACAAAAGCGAAAACTTAACATCTATATTTCAATGGCCAAGTCCTTACCACCAAGGTCTGACCATGGCAAAAGTGGCGGAGTCTCAACTGCTTATGTACCAGGGTCGGACACCCCAGTGAACTAATGACATAGGGCTTTACCATTGGTTCAACCCCCTGTGACTGTGGCACAGAACCTTAGACTGCGCAACACATGCTGCAACACCCACTGCTTGAAGGCACATGTACCACAAAAGACCTCATAAAGGACAATAAACGAGTACAAGCATGTGTAACGAAAAGGTCAAATGTGGTGTAGAGACATGGGAAGAAGAAGGAGCCCTGTGGATGTGGGAAGACCAGTGGATGCGGTATAACTTGATTTTTAGCGAGGCTTTTGATATGGTCTCCCACAACAGTCTCACAGGCAAACTAAGGAAGTATGGGCTGAATGAATGGACTGTAAGGTGGATAGAAAACTGGCTGGAGCATTGGGCTCAGAGAGTAGTAAGCTATGGCTCAATGTATAGTTAGCAGCTGGTGTCAAGTGGAGTGCCCCATGGGTCGGTCCTGGGGCTGGCTTTGTTCAATGTCTTCATCAACAATGTGGAAGATGGCATAGAGTGTACCCTCAGCAAGTCTGTGGATGACATCAAGTTGTGGGGAGTAGTAGATATGCTCTAGAGTAGAGCTAGCATTCAGAGTGACTTAGACAAACTGGGGGAGTGGGCCAAAAAAAATTTCAGCCAGCAGTGTGCCCTTGTTGCCAAGAAGGCTAACCGCATACTGGGTTGCATTGGTAGGAGTGTTGCCAGCAGGTCAAGAAAAGTGATTATTCCCCTTTATTCAGTGCTGGTGAGGCCACATCTGGAGTACTGTGTTCAGTTTTGGGCCCCCTACTACTGAAAGGATGAGGACAAGTTGGAGAGAGTCCAGTGGAAGGCAACAAAAAATTTTTGTGGGGCTGGGCTACATGACTTACGAGGTGACTGAGAGAACTGGGCTTATTTAGTCTAGAGAAGGAAAGAGAAGAGAAGACAGAGGGGATTTAATAGCAGCCTTCAACTACCTAAAGGGTGGGTCCAAAGAGGATGGAGATAGACTGTTCTCAGTGGTGGCAGATGACAGAACAAGGAGCAATGGTCTCAAGTGGCAGCAAGGGAAGTTTAGGTTACATATTAGGGGAAAAAATCACTAGAAAGGTAGCAAAACACTGGAACAGGCTACCCAGAGAAGTGGTGGTGTAATCTTCATCCTTGGAAGTTTTTAAGATGCTGCTAGACAAAGTTTTGGCTGGGATAGTCTAGTTGGGGATGGTCCTGCTTTGAGCAGGGGGGGTGGACTAGATGACCTCCTGAGGTCCCTTCTAACCCTAACTTTCTATCATTCTAAGCCCAGGAAAGAGCATTTTTGGGGTTCCACCCATGTCTGGGTCAGCCAGGAACAGCAGCAGAGGCAGCAATACAGGTGGCTCCCTGGTGTCCCCTGCCAACCCAGGGGTTCCAGCTACTTGCCCCCATCCCCTCATGGTCTGAGGGATGGTGTGCCACACACCTGTTTAAGAAATTATAAGTCTGCCCGTGTGTGTACATATAATGCGATTGTCTCAGGTAGTCAGAGAAGAGAGTATAGTTAATGACCTAACTGTACAGTTATTCTCCTAAATACAGATCTTTGTGAACTGAGTAGCTGAGGGATCAGATTGGCAAAATGACTTTATGCTATTTCTCAATCAGAAAAATGTGGATCCCTTTGCTCTTACCAAGGCCTACTTAGTAGCCACTTTTAGAACAAGATATTTATGGAGTATAGCTCCAGGAGATCCATTTGCAGTACAAATGAGTATTAATAATAAATGTTAAGACCTTCCTTAGCAACTACAGTATGCAGATCTTTGGCTACTGAAAACATCTGCAACAAACAGGCTCCCTGTGCTTCTGTCTTGCCCCATCCAGTTACTGCTCATGGCATCACCACTTTCAGCTTCCGTGGCCTGGTTGCTCCTGTCAGAATGTTCTTCCTCGACCTGCCGCAGGCACAGTGGCACTGATGAGGATACAACCTCATCCTGCCATTCCTTCCCCTCTCATAACCTGTCTGGTGTAAATTAGATTTGAACTGGCCCAATCCAAGGAGGAGGTGAAAGGAAAAAAACAGAACAGAAAAAGCAGGGTCATGCAGTTTATGCAGCACAAGGAACTTAGAGATGTGAAGGGAGGAACAGAATGAGCTGCGCACGTCCGTAGGATAATTTACAGATATTCCATGTTTGCTTTCTCATTTGATAAATAACTTGGAATTGTTTCTTCCTTTGGATAACCATGTCTTTATACAGTATTTTGAAAAGATCATCAAAATAATCTGATATTATGGATGTTTTTATAGACATACAATTATTGATGAGATGATCCTCTGAGCTCAGAGGGAGTCAGTCCCAACACGAACCAAAGGGGACAAGAGTGCTAAAAAGCCCCCTTGGCTCAGTAAATGCATCCAAGAGGGCCTGAGGGCAAAAAAGATGGCATACAATCAGTAGAAGCAAGGGGCTATCACCAAGGAGGATTACACCTCCATTGCTCGTGATCGCAGGGAGGCGGTTAGGAAGGTCAAAGCAGAGATGGAACTAGGGCTGGCGACCAGAATTAAGGATAACAAAAAGTCCTTTTGTCAAATACATAGGGAGTAAGAAGAAGGCACCAGGTAATGTGGGGCCCCTACAGGACAGGCTTGGCATTCTGGTGATCTCAGCAAAGGAAAAAGCTGATCTCTTCAATGAGTTCTTTGCCTCCATATTTCTGAGCAGGGGCCGGGACAACTCCCCCACTAGGATTATGGACAGGCTCAAAGGACACAACGCCATGCCTTGGGTCAGGGATGATCTAGTTAGGGAACGCTTAAAGGGGCTGGATGTGTTTAAATCAGCAGGTCTCGATGCTCTTCATCCAAGGGTACTGAGGGAATTGAAGGAGGTCATAGCAGGGCCCCTGGCATGGCTGTATGAGTGCTCATGGTGCTCTGGCCAGGTCCCAGAGGACCAGAAAAGGGCCAATGTGGTCCCCATTTGCAAGAAGGGGAGAAAGGAGGACCCAACTATAGGGCAATTAGTTTCACCTTAGTCCTTGGGAAGACGTTTGAGAAAATCGTCAAGGAGCACATCTGCAGGGCTCGAGCATGGGAGATAATGCTCAGGGGAAACCAACATGGGTTCATTGCGGGCAGAGCCTGCCTGACTAACTTTGTTTCCTTTTATGACCAGGTCACAAAATCCTTGGATGCAGGTGTTGGCATGGGTGTCGTCTACCTGGACTTCAAGAAGGCCTTTGACACTGTTTCTCACCCCATGCTCATAAAAAAACTAGGTTACTGCAGCATTGATGCCTACACAGTCAAATGGGTGGCAAATTGGCTCTGATAGTCGCACCCAGAGAGTGGTGGTGGATGGGTCGTTTTCATCCTGGAGGGATGTGGGCAGTGGAGTTCCCCAGGGCTCTGTCCTCAGGCCTGTGCTATTCAACATCTTTATCAGCAACTTGGAGGTGGGAGTAGAAAGCACACTGTCCAAATTCGCTGATGACACAAAGATGTGGGGAGAAGTGGGCGCACTTGAGGGGAGGGACAGAATCCAACTAGATCTGGACAGGTTACAGAGGTGGGCGGATGAGAATAGGATGGAATTCAACACAGACAAGTGCAAGGAGCTGCATCTAGGGAGAAGGAACCAGCAACACACCTATAGGCTGGGGAACACCCTTCTTATCAACATGGTGGCTGAAAGGGATCTTGGAGTCATTGTTGATTCCAGGATGGACATGAGCCACCAATGTGAGGAAGCGGTCAATAAGGCTAACCACACCTTGTCGTGCATCTACAGATGCATCACAAGTAGGTTCAGAGAGGTGATCCTTTCTCTCTACGTGGCGCTGGTCAGGCCACAATTGGAGTACTGCATCCAGTTCTGGGTGCCGCACTTCAAGAGGGATGTGGCTAGCATTGAGAGGGTCCAGAGGAGGGCCACTTGCATGGTCAAGGGGCAGCGGGGCAGGCTCTACGAAGATAGACTAAAGGGCCTGAATCTATTCAGCCTCCACAAGAGAAGACTGAGAGGGGATCTGGTGGCTGTCTATAAGCTCACCAGGGGGACCAGTGGAAAATAGGTGAGGCTCTGTTCCCCTGGGCACCACCTGGGATAACAAGGAATAATGGCCACAAATTGATTGAGAGTAGGTTCAGGCTTCATATCAGGAGATATTACTTTACAGTTAGGGCCGCCACGCTCTGGAATGGGCTCCCAAGGGAGGTGGTACTCTACCCTACTTTGAGAGTCTTCAAGAGGAGGTTGAATAGATATCTGTTATGATCCCAACACTTGTTCCTGCCCAGGGCAGGGGGTCAGACATGATAATCTGTTCAGGTCCCTTCCGATCCTAGAAACTATGAAACTATGATATCATTATTATAAGTTTTATATTATAATGGCACATAGAAGTCTCTAATAGGTCTGAATCCCACTGTTCTAGGTGCTGTGCAAGCAGATGGTAAATGCCAGTGCTCCAAAGGACTGTGCAATCTAAAATACCAGATGTGAAAGATGAATGGGACAATTGAGCAGGTTAGGGAAGAGCTGAGAGGTGGGTAACAAATATAATATGCTATGCACAATTTTAACCAATCCAGAGCAGTGTTCAAATTAATGAAATTTGCCTGAAAATTCCACTGCTTTTTGTTTAATTTATGGTAAATAATGATACTTTATTCTGAAGACAGTATCATTATTTTTAATACCTAAAAGTTGACTAACCTTATTGCATTTAACAAAACTTATGAAATGTTTCCAGAAGATTTTATGTCTGTATGTCAGGAATGCTCATTTGAGAAAACCCATTTCAGCAGTAAAGGGTATTAACTACTAATATTTTAAAATTAATTTTTAGATACTTTTCCTGTCATACAGGATTTCTAGAGTATCTTGTGACTTATAAAATCCTGTTTGTTCTTTGTACTTAATTATCCGTTGTTGAAAGCTAGCATTTCTTAGAGCTGTTTTTGAGTTGCACAGTATTTTGACGTGCTTTTAACTCTTTTGTACCTGAACAGTCCACAGCAACTAAAGCATAAAATCATAAAGGAGGACTGGAAGGGACCTCCAGAGATGTAGTCCAACCCCCTGCCTGAGGCAGAATCATCCGTATCTGAACGATCCTATACAAATCCATTGTCTTATCTATTTGCAAAACTATGTAGTCTTCTCTGACACAATGACAAGATATAACATCCTGTAGCACGATAACGTAGGGGGAACGTGGTAGCTAATATTCTGCTGCTGCAATGGTTGTTAAGATAAGTTCAAGAGATCAAAGCTGAAAATACGACATATCCATTTAAGAATTGAGAGTGGTAAAATCTTATGGGACATGGCTATCAGTGCAAAATTTTACATACATTTGTGTACTGGGTGGGGGCAAAGCATTATTCCATCCAGCAGTAAAATAAAGGGAAAGAAAACTTTAGCATTAACATAGTCTTGTAATGCAGAAGTTAAAATCAAAATTATATTGTGCTAATACACAAGTGTTTTCTTACAATATTTATATTATTATTGTAACCTTCTGCCGGGCACTGGTTGGCAGCAACAAGAGCCGGGTTCAATTTTGGGGTACTAAATATATTTTACCTTGGCTTGAGCCCCCACCCAGACTACCTGGGAAACACTAAATGAATTACTAGGGTGTCTTGCATAAACAAAAAACCCTGCCTTGCAAGCAGTGTTAACACAAAAAACAGATTACAGAAAAGAAGGAAAACACCAAATGCAATTGAAAACACTATTAACTACAAAGCAAAGTCTATAGGTGGCACCTTCTTGGGAGGATTTATCCATGCCCAGGCAGGTTGGGATTTGGGGTTCCCCGAAGGCTAATTCTGGGGGCATGCACCCCTATACCTGCCCTTCAGCAGTGGGCTGGAAAGGAGGGCCCACAACAGAGAGTCCTATGAGTTGCTCCTTGGTTTCCCTGCACCATGGAGAGCTGCTCAAGAGTGTGGGTCCTTCTATGTGGCAAGGGGCTCTGCTGCTCCTGGAGAAGTGGTAGAGTGCTGACCTCCACCTCCGCATGCTGGCTTTGAGGGGTTAACTGTGGCTTTCATCAGCATACTGCACTCTAACATCCCTAGGACCAATCCCAGTTCTGCTTGCAGAAAACTGCAAAAAAAAAAAAAATCGAAGGAAAGGTCAGGCCTATCTTGGCTTGGGGCTGAACTACAACTAGCACCCGACCACACCACTCGGTTGGGACGTAAACTATAAAAGGGACAAAAGGAGGCCTAGGCCTACTAGACATCAGGAGGCGCTACTTCACAGTTAGGGCGGCTAGGATCTGGAACCAATTTCCAAGAGAAGTGGTGCTGGCTCCTACCCTGGGGGGTTTTAAGAGGAGGCTAGATGAACACCTTGCTGGGGTCACTTGACCCCAGTGCTCTTTCCTGCCATGGCAGGGGGTCAGACTTGATGATCTGTCAAAGTCCCTTCCAACCCTACAAACTATGAAACTATGACTGGCCTGCACTGGGCAGCAAAAAGCTGTCCAGGCCTATACTGCATTGAGGCCTGGATAAACAAGTAGTGCCAGATCTCACCCTGACCCACACCTGTCACCCAAACGTATAACTGTAATTCAGTCATACAAATTCAATAGTTGTAGTCTGGACATCCAGTCTCAGCTAGAGCACTGTACTGAGACGCTACAATTACAAACCAGAGGAGCCAGTAACTGCCAGGACTCATTCCTGGGCAGTTTGCTCCAAGGATTAATACCCCCATGGCATTAACCCACTTAAGAAGGAAACAAAGAGAAAGAGGGAGGAAAGAGGAGTCTCAGACTCCAAGACAGATTTTCTCTTCCTGTACCTGAGGCTCTTCCATCCAATAGCTTTTGCTTGCCTCTCCAGTTAAGGGTGGGGAAACCCTTCTCCCCCTCAATAGAGAACAGGTTTTCTGGCTCACAGTGCAGCTGTGCAGCTCTCAGCAGCTCCAGGAGAAAGAGATAGAAACCTTAGTTGAGTTGTTCTTATATACCTGGGATCCTGGTTTTCTCCGATTTAAAAATTCCCCAATTCTTGGTTTTAAAAAAGTAACCCAAAATCCACATTTTTCCATGATTAAAATGAAACATCACTAATATAGAGAGATATCTATATCTTACCTTGGCCACACACACACACACACACACTATATATATATATATATATATATATATATAGTGTGTGTGAGTTGTTGTTTTATATATATATATATATATATATATATATAACAACAAAAAGCACACACTTCTCCATTCACAACCCAGGTGTGTGTATGGGTGTTACATTATTATCCTTTGTTATCTGATCAGTTAGCTCCAGTTTGGAGAGTTGCACTTGTTGTTGCACTGAATGTTTCTGGAACCAGATATAATTTTTGATTCCTATTTAATTACAAAACACAGACACAAAGTCTAATCCCCCTGAATAGTGTAGGACTCAACAGGAGTTATTGTTTTGGGTCATAGTTTCTAGCTTCTTTCCAGCCAGAACTCTGCCTTAAAAGTTCTCTTTCTTGACTTAACTGCCAGGGTCACACTGCAAGGTTTTCTTTTGTTGTCTCTGGCTTTCTGGCTGCTTCTCTGTCTATCTCTGCTAACAGAACAGCTATGTTGTAATTGTGCTCAGCCTCTGAAGTTACCTTGTAGCACATAGTTCAGTGTCTGACTAGTTTTCATGGAGCCTGTACAGGTGTCTCCTATTGTTGCCATTATCTTGCTTCTAAAGGAGCTTAATTGCCCCTTATATTTGACAAATGAAGGTTAATTATTACATCCACCAGGATTAATGATGTTTCTTGTACTCAAGCATTAATGTTTCACCCACCTCCATCATACCATTATCTGTTACATAGAGCCTGTGTGTTCCAGAGCAGCCTAGGCCTAAATTTTGTAGTAATGTCCTGCATTTTGCAA
This sequence comes from Alligator mississippiensis, assembly GCF_030867095.1. Classification (NCBI taxonomy): domain Eukaryota; kingdom Metazoa; phylum Chordata; order Crocodylia; family Alligatoridae; genus Alligator; species Alligator mississippiensis. The sequence continues at coordinate 408,010,722 of NC_081824.1, forward strand.
CAAACTGGAGATTCTGTGGCAGTGTCAGGTAATTCAAGCATGGAGGTATTAAACAGCTTCATCATGACAGTAATGTATAACAATCAGCACAGTCTTTCTTGTACAAATTATATTCCATTTATTTAACTCTCTAAATTTTCATTTTCAGTCTGTCACAGATTTTGTATTAACAGCCTATGTAACCTGGGTGGTACGCGGAGGGTACCCCTTCTCCAATTGAACGGATGCCAGCAGGTGCGGGAATGCTGCGGGAGCATAGCAGTTTAGCTGCAGGCCAGCTCACCTCCTTTTCCTTACAGAACAAAGCCGAGACCAGAACACCTGGTGATGCTTAACTATTTACATGTTTAATGATACAACATAACATAAAACTTATAACCATGAACTTGCGTACAAATATTTCTCTATATACATATATACACATATATTATTTACAGATATAGATTTACACCAACAGTAACTCTTATTCACCCTTATCTTAGGCACAGGCTTAACCGTTTGTGGCCTCCTGTTCAGTGTGCCGCCTCTGCCCCTCAACAGGTGAAGGAGCACTCAATAATAAAATAAAGGTTTATCAGCAATTTGACAACTGGAATGCCTGGCAGTGACAGGACAATAACTGAACAGAATGCAATAAAGTTACATCACTACAATAGATTCATACATAAGCAGCTTATAACCCTCTCGTATAGCAACTATAGGGACGCAATATTACAAACAGAATCCCAATAGCATAAATAACCAGACCACAATTAATGGCACAGCAGCTGTGCCCAAAGAAGAAACAACAGCACGGGGAAGGATCTGGTTACCTAACAGCACATCATTACCCTCTCCCAGGTCACTCAACTAGGAGCGGCCCGTAACCTTGAAACCACCCTCTCTTCAAGGGCTTCCTCTGGATCACTGCAGTGAGGAAGGTCCCTCCTCCTCTTCCCCAGGTAAGTCACAACTGCTAGCGTCCTTCCTCACAGGGAGGTTGACCCATCCGGTCATTGTTCATGGCAGGAAGGCCTGAGCTGCCTCATGCAGCCACCAAGCCTATCAGCCTTCTCTCAGCCCCGTGCACTGGTTCATGTACAGAGGGCTCCTGCCCTGTGCAGGGTGGGGAGCCCACACTGCCTCATATGCCACTGCGGCCCCTTTCAGCCCTACCAGCCCCATGCACTGATGTGTGCACTGTGGGGACCTCTGCCACTTGCAGTGTCGGAGACTTGAACTGCCTCATGCAGTCCTGGAGTCCCATGCACCAGGGTCCCTCGTGCAGATTTGGGGACCTGTACCACCTCATGCAGCCACCGAGGTCCTGCCTGCCCTCCGGACCCTCTGTGCACTGACCCATGCACCATCGCCGTGCTTTTTCCTTGGCAGCTGGGATGCAGCCACCTGCCACTTCTCCCCACCAGAGATGTCTTCAGGGCACTTCTGGGGCAACTGCTCCACCCCTGCTGGTTAGCTGTTGTACAGCCCTCATCTTCATCATCTCTCAACGAAAGCTTCAAGTGTGCTGGGCATGCTGGCTTTTTATTCCTTCTAGAGGATCTGCCCCAAATTGGGAGGGGATCAAGAGGGTTAGTTTTCCCCTCAGGTCCTCTTCTTCGCCTTGCCCCTAGGTTAGGGTGAAGCAAACTTCTCTCCCACCTCCTGATTGGTGGGGAAAGGGAATGCCCCCACCAATCTCAGCCTTTGGGCTCAAGCTAGCAAGCCTACCACACCTATAACTGTAGGCATTATCATGGGGAAAACTGGAGGTTTCTGACAGGAGGATGAGGACTAGATGAAGGTTTGTCAGCTTGAAAGATTTGTGAGTTGGTTTGCTATTAAGGGATAAGAGTGTTACAGCTGTTTCTACTACAAATGATCCCAGTTAAATAGTTAATATTGTTACCTTTTTTGAACCCCAGGGCTAGCTAGGGTTGTTGCATGTTGTTCTAGATGGGGGAGAGGGGTGTGTGGGAGGAAATAGGGAATGGAGTCAGGGCTCTTTGATGCAATTCTATTTATTGGCAAGAATTTAGAATAACCAAATATGGGAGGAATCCATCAGAATCCCTTTTTCTTCTCCCAGCTCCATGCCTCTTTCAGCCACCAACCCCAATCCATAGCCCTCTTTCTAGAGTCACACACCAGTACTTAGTTCCCTTATCTGTGTGCTATTTCTTCCTCACCCACACCTATGTCCTTTCTAAAACAATACCCAGCAGAAGTACCTCTGCCCTAGTGTTTGAATTCTTGATCACATGACCTTAACTGTCCCAGAAAGAAATCCTAAGGGCCACATTTAAACCCATCAGTCTCAATGGGTTTCAACCCAAACTGTAACAATAGTGATTACATTTAGAGCGTTGTAAAAAGGTTTCAGAGTAAGCAAACCCCTGAGATAAATATGTCAAATCACTACCCTTTGAGTAATTACCTCCTGCTATCTGAAGCCTCAGGCAGATAATGTTGCATCCATTATATTTGGCTCATGGTGTGAGGGATATCCTCACAAGTACAACATGTAATTTTATTTTAAGATATGTACACTTGGATTCTAACAAGCAGGTGGGTGTCCTGCTGCAAAATCTGAGGTCATGGACTTGTATAATTTGCTGAGCCTGTCCCTCACAGTTCTTGTCCCCTGTGTGTTAACCCAAGGGTGAGGGAAATCAAACAGGAGAAAAAAAATGGGATGAAATTAGATTTGGATGAGCATAGGAGGAAGGAGCTTAGGGTGTAGCCTGCAGGGATTAGGCAAAAGGCTGTACGTAAAGTTCTCTAGAAGATTAAGTGTATACAGGAGTTCAATGCCCTGGTTCATGGGCCAGGTCTGAACTACAGGATCATATCACCCAACCTGTGTGACTCCCCGCAGGTCTGAAAATTTGGCAGCAGAGGGGCGGTGTTAATTAGCAGTCCCCTGATGCCAAAATTCTAGACCCATGGGATGCCCCATGTGCCAGATGACATGGACCTGTGCACTAGATTGCAGAGCTGGGCCTGCGAGGGGCTGGATTCAGATGCACGGGGCTAGATCCAAGCTTATAGGGCCCAGCTGGTACGGGCCCCAATCTGGGCACGCTGGGCTGGATCTAGGCAGTGCAGAGCCCAATCTGGGTGTACCAGGCTTGATTTGGCAGGTATGGGACCCACAAAGCCAAAAAGCTGGGTGCCACTGCACTATGTTGGCAGGTATTAACTGACTTAAACTTCCCAGTGACTTCACTGACTCATTTTTAGATCAGTGGTTCACATTTGGTAATGCATCTCATGGCGGTTTGTTAAACAAACTGATGATCTTTGTCAGATGTCCGTTAGGAGGCTGTCAACATTGCAAACCCCCTTCACAATTAGCTCAACATTAAATTTTTACTAGAAGTATCAGCAATAAAATAGTCATGAGGGCTGAACTATTTCCCCCACCAAAAGGTGGTTTTCATTATGCGGAGGGTTGATACATTAACTTGAGCTATGACAGATACTACACCAAAACTGCCTGTGCTATTCTGCTTTGCAGCTAGAATTATGCTCCCTGGCTCTCAGTCTGGTGCCTATGTCTCTTGAACCCTGTAACTTCCACTTCATCCTACTTTTTCATGTTTTGCAAGCCCTCCCGCCCCCAATAATTTTAAGGTCTCTGTGTTCTGTGCTCCTTGTCTCCTCTGAACAGCATTTGTTGTTCTGATGGCACCACCTGTTTTCCCAGTATTTCAGTAGACTACTTCAAACAGTAAAGGACTTAACGCCTTAATAAAAACTGATAGGATTCATAGAAACCCAATGCACAGAACAGACACACATCCATTCCTCCATTACTTCATTCAGCTTTTCTGGCTTTGTCTAAATCTTGTAAAATTTAACAGTATGGGATCAGATTTTCTAAGTGACCTTAAACTCTGCCAGTTATGGACACACGCCGCTTTGTGCATTCACCCATAGGTGTTTACATAGACAAACAGATCACTACACAATCAAAAAGCACAAATGCCCTTGACAGTTAGTTTTAGGATTTCCTTAAGTGTACGGGGTCTTCATAAAGTCCTTGTGCACTTTTAAACTTCAATAACTTAGAATCATAGAATCATAGAAGTAGGGTCGGAAGGGACCTTGTAGATCTTCAGGTCCGACCTCCTGCCTGGGCAGGAGGAAAACTGGGCTCAAGTGACCCCAGCCAGGTAGGCATCGAGCCTCTTCTTAAAGACCCCCAGGGTAGGAGCCAGCACAACTTCCCTTGGAAGTTGGTTCCAGATCCTAGCCGCCCTAACTGTGAAGTAGTTCTTACGGATGTCTAATCTAAACCTACTCTCCAACAACTTGTGGCCGTTATTCCTTGTTATCCCAGGGGGTGTTAGGGGAAACAAGGTCTCCCCCAAACCCTTCTGGTCCCCCCCTAGTGAGTTAGGTTGTAGGTCTGATAGAAACAATCTGTAAACGCTATTTAAAAGCAAATTTATTAAAGTTTTACAAGAACTAGAGTACACAATTCTAGACTTCATAAGTAATAATGTATTTATTCTTAAATAAGATGCAACTCCGTGCCATTACACTCTGAATGTATGACAGTTCCTAAATGACATTTTCTCAGAGAAGTGGATAGGCAGGGGTGGACCAATTGCTTGGCCTCCTCGTTCACCTGACCTGTTGCCACTGGACTTCTTTTTATGGGGACATGTTAAAAGTGTAGTTTACTTGTCAAAACCATGTTCTTTGGTGGAACTTAGGGCTGGGATCACCAATGCAATTAGTGCAGTAACTCAAGAGCAACTGGGAAACGTTTTCAAGGAGTTGGAAGATCAGATTGAGCACTGTATCATGATGGATAGTGGTTATGTTGAAGTCTAGTGTTTTGTACTCTGGTTGTCTTAAAACTTTAATAAATTTGCTTTAAAATGCCATTTACAGATTGTTTCTATCATACCTACAACCTAAGTTATTAAAGTTTGAAAGTGCACAAGGACTTTATGAAGACTGTGTATACACATGAAGCAGGGAGCTCCAAATGACTCCACAGCTAGGGACAGAAGATTTAGACCTGCAGATACCACTGCAGAATGTACGCAATGCCCTTAGGTATTTTGAGCCCATAGACAGATGGAAACAATAACACTAAAGTGGAAATTCTTTATTTGTATCTTTAAGGTGTTAACCCTACAGATGAATTATCACCATTATTATGTAAATAAATACCTCTTACCAATTCCACTTATACTTTGCATATAATAAACATCCAGCTACTGTACCTATTCTGGGTAGTTACCTTCAGATGATGCTGCATTAGTCAAAAAGGAATTTGCATGTGAATAAAATTGAAGGTTTGGATTTTTCAATGATTTGTAGATCAGATAAGTATCTGGAATATTTTGAGATACTCTGAAGCTATTCAGATTAAGTCTTTATCTTCACTTCAGTATTCATTCAAGTATCACCCATAACCAACTCCCATTCACATGTGGTAGTGCTGTATCTGGGGGGTATAGAGACCAAAACCTGAATGCTGCTTAGGGCTAGTAACCTACCCACTTTGCCAAAATGATGGAGGCCAAACCATCCATTCGAGGATTTTGCATAATTCCCCCATGTGGTCAGAAGACAGGTAAGTTATTCTACAGCTCACTGAGGAAGAATCATATGCTAGGAGCAGACATTCAGAAAGCCTGGGCCTGAATTGATTCTATCTTTGCAGGTTAGTCTAACCTGGCTAGGCTACCTCCGTTTGTAACTGCACAGACACCCCAGACATGCAGGCACATGCCTGCAGTGGCTCAGACTAGAAGCTGGGGGGCGCTAAAGCAGCCCTCCCTTCCCTTCTACAGAGCTGAGCAGAGGGGGCATGGCCGAGCCCCGGCAGGATGCTATGATTAGGGAAGGGTTCCTTCCCCTCCTGACCAGCCTAGCAGAGAATGTTTATCACCCCTAACTCAGTGTTTATCAGCCATTAAGAAAATAACAGAAGGACGTAACCAGCTACCTGCTGATTCCGCCTTTGTCCTGTGTGCCACAGCTTGGAGGTAGCCAGCGTGTGGTCTGCTAGCTAATGCTGAGAGGTGTCTGTGAGGGACAGGGGAATGCCTGCTTAGCAGAGAGTGGGGAGGGGAGGGGGGAGCAGAAGCCAGGCAGATGCCTGCAGAGAGTGTCAGAGCTGCAGCCAGGGAGCAGAGGAGAGGGGCCAGCCCAGCTGTGGAGCAAAGAGCCCAGCCCAGAGAGGATGCTGGGGGAGTCTGATTTAATTTAAACCAGAAAGGGGTCTGGGACAGACATTGCATATACTGGTTTGAGCCAAATCAGTTAAGTCTGATACTACATTCAACCAGGTTTATCTCAAACTGGTTTCGACCATTCTCAGACTGGTTTATATGCACTGAATATCTGTTCTTTTTACAGGTTTAAACCACTTTCTGATCACTTAAACTGGTTTATGTGTAATGTCTGTCCCTAGCCATAGAGTGACTCAAGTTACTGCAATGCTAAGAGCCATGGAATATGCCCACCAGATGTCCCCACATCTAACCTTATAAAGTAGAGTAGAAGTGGGGATGAAGTAACTCAACAGTGGCTTTTGCTTCTCAAAGCCAAGCAAAGCTACTTTCAGTGGTTAGACCCAAGTACCAGTTACCCAGATTAACTCTCACAAGAGACACTTGCTCTTGTGCTTAAAGTCTGGGTAAAACTGAAGTTTCTGGTGCCTCTGGCTATAATATCTAGCTTACATAGATAGCTGTAGTTAGGACCTTGCATCTTTATTTAGCTGCATAAATAATGTTTTGATTTTGAATATTCAACAGCTCCAAATATCTTCAAATGTAAATGTGGGTATTCAGCCTAAAAATCAGTTCCAATTAGTCAAATGTCTTCTTTTGAAAATCCAGCCTTATCTGACCTCAGTAATATAAAATAGATGGTCCGTGACAAACTGGGAATGGGTTGTGTCTGAAGTGAGCAACCTTAGTTCTTCCTGTTTTATAGACTATCACATGTTAGCTTCTACTGGATCTTCTCTTCTCTTCTTTGGAGTTTCAACACTTACATTTCAATTTCTGAAAAACAAAAATCATAATATTTCATAATCTTCCTCTCTCACATTGCCACTCCTGAGTACATATATCTTCACAAGTCTTTTTTGTTTTCAAAATATTTAAATTTGGGGCTTAAATGTGTTAGCATGTCCTTTTGAGTTCTCATTCTTTGATAGACAGAGATCTTCATTTTTTTCCTGACAAAACAACACATTTCCTAATATTAACATTAGCTGTCTGCAGCAGTTCCTGTTCTCTTTTAAGCAGTTGGAGTTGTACTGAATGCAGCTGTTATTCAGCTGGTGAATTTTAATTTTTCATCTGGCCTATTAGCTTATGCATGACAAAAACATAAGAAATTGATTTTATGCTCATCTGTCCTAAAGAGATTATTTGTATTATGTGCAGCCATGGATGAAGTGACTGCAGCTGCATAAATATTCTTAACACGTTCCAACCTGCTCCCATTGAATTGAGAGAGCTTTGGCTGTTACCTGCAATAGGACCAGGACAAGGCCTTCCATTTGGCAAGCTGAAAAAAAACAACTTCTTAATGCAATTTGGCTGCTCTGAAACTTTGTTTGCTCAGGGCCTCTGTACTTGTCATTGCAGACTGACAAGTGCAACCATTCTTGTTTATCACTACAAATACCCAACATATGACTTGTAAAGTTAACCTGAGCTACTGCATCCCTTCCTTCTTCCAGGCAACAATCCAATGTGTATTCAAAGTGTACTCTATCCTGAGCATTCGCCACCAAGTCTCCAGAACCTTATGAGCTAATGATGCAATGTTTACAGTCTAACATATGTTTTTCTACTACATTTTTAACTTTACACGATGAGTCATGCAGCTATTTGGATTAGCTCAACTGATTTGATGTGTGCCTGTAAATAACATTTCAGGGAAAGAATTTAAAAAACAAGTATTCTACCACTGTCAGGTAGCAAAGCTTCTAAGGTACTGCTTTGCTTTTCATTGACATGTGGGCTAGGGACAGAGATTAAAAAAGCTGGTGCCTGAATTGATTCAATCCTTGCAGGTTAGTTTAACTTGCAAAGATTGAACTGATTTGCTAGTGCACAGACATTCACATATAATCCTGGAAATGCAGGTACATGCCTGCAGTGGCTCAGGCTAGAAGCCGGGGGTGTAGGGCAGCCTTCCCTTCCCTTTCCAGCAGCCGTAAGGCTGGAGGGAAGCAGACCTGAGGGGTGGGGGGGTGGCCAGGCTCTGGCAGGGCTAAATATGATTGTGGAGGGGTTTAAACCCTCACCCTGCCCTGTAGGAACCCCAGCCAGGCTATGCCTGGAGGGGTAGGGGAGAAGCGGCCCTTGCCAGGCTTGTCCCTGAGGCCAGACACTGGCTGAGGCAACGCCTCAGGTAAAGGTGGGCAGGGGGTGGGGATTAAACTCTCCTGTTTCTGGGCTGGCACAGGACCCCAGTCAGGGTCTGTCCACTTTCCCTCCTGCTCTTGCTTGGGTGGTGGGGACCTGGCCAAAGCCAGCTGGCATGGTCCTGCTATCCACCCAGAGCTGGGGCTGCGGCTGGGGCTGCAGGGCTGGGCCCAGCCAGCCTGCAGGTGTTGTTGAGGGCGGAGGCAGAGGGGCAGCCCGGGCTGGGGCTGCGGGGGCTGTGCGGCCAGATTGCTCCCAGCTCCCCGCACCCAAGCCGGGCTGGGTTGTCATGGAGCCCCAGCTGGCTGGGAAGGGCCCCACAGGGCTGGCCTGTGGAGGCAGGGCCCTTCCCAGCTCACTGTGGCTGCGTAACAGGCCCCCCAAGCCCAGCAGCTGCCACTACACCCGTCCTGTTCAGCACCTGAGGCTGCAGGTGCACAAACAGCTGCAGGCTGGCTGGGCCCCGGGGGGGGGCTGTTTTGTCCTCCTCACCTCTAGCTGCTGTGGCTGTGCCACACCACTCTGGGTGGGGTATTTCAGCCCCATGGCTTCTGCCCAGCACATGGAGCTCTGGCTCTAGTTTCCAGATGCCTCCCACCCAGATGCCTTGGAAGGTGGAAGGCATCCAGGTAGAAGGCATCCAGGGGCTGCAGGCTGAGCTTCACATGCTGGGCAAAAGATGCCAGGCCCAGCAGAGCTGTTTTTCTCCCCTCACCTCCAGCTCTGACTCCTGCTCCTGGCGCACCATGCAGCACTGGTTGGGGTTTGGGGAGCTTCCTTCAGCCCAGGTTGAAGCCACCGGAATTAAAGAGGATGATAAAAATGTCCCTTTCCTAGCTATGCTGCAGCTTTGTAAGCTGGATTTGGCACTACATGGAACAAGAACATCAGGTCCTATTCCTCTAGAGTCAATGCGACTTTGTAATTTCTTCCAGTCAATGGAGATTTCAGCCTTTTGGCAATGTCATGCTGTGCTGTGTTCTTTAGCTCTGTGCCCACAGACGCTGGAATGATTCTGACTGAACTAACATCACCAGAGTGTAAGCTTCCCTGGAGCTTTTCTGATGCATGTGCCCATGCCACAGTCAAAAGGGAGTGGAATGTTTCATCATAGGACTGGCCCCACTCGGACTTTTCTGGAGCACGAGATTCCTTGAATCTCCTCTAGTTGGCACCTACCTGAAGATCATGTCCACAGCATTTGGAGTGTCTAGTCCAGTGGTTCTCAGCTTTTGAAGACTCAAAGCACCCCTTGGAAAATACCATCTCTCAGCATTTACTTGTTTTCTCAATTACAATTCTTCTGTTTGCAAAGAACTCAGAGAGACCAAGATAGATCAGAAATGGGTTTTATATGACACTGTGGATTCCTATTTGAAATCTTTGGTTTTATCCCTTTATCTTCTGATTTAGGTTTGCATGCTTAATACTGCTAACATTGTGTGGCACCCTGCAGTCCCCCTTGAAAGGATCCGAGGGTACTGTGGCATCCCCTGGGTGAAACTCACTGATCTAGCTTGTGGTGTGTGGGCAGATCTAGGATTTTGAAAAGGGGGTGCAGATGATGAGGTGCATAGAATCATAGAAAATGAGGGCTGGAAGGGACCTCAGGAGGTCATCTAGTCCAACCCCCTGCTCAAACCAGGACCATCCCCAATTAGACCATCCCAACCAAAGGCTTTGTCTAGCTGGGTCTTAAAAACCTCCAAGGAGGGAGATTCCACAACCTCTATGGGCAGCCTGTTCCAATGCTTTACTACCCTCGTCATGAAAGTTTTTTACTCATATCTAACCTAAACTTTCCCTGCTGCAACCTCTGATGACTGCTTCTTGTTTTGTCATCTGCCACCACTGAGAACAGTTGAGCTCCATCCCTCTGCATCATCACATGTAAAACAGCCCGTATTTTTCTCTGCTTTAAAAGAAGCTAGAAGCTTTATCAATATGCTAGAAGCCTAGGGCTGCCTTGTTCAGTTTAAGATTGAAGGAAACACATGTAACTTAACTGGAACAAGTTGAAAAACAATCCCTGGGGCTGTGAACTAGGGTGGAGCCAGAATCCAAGGTGTGGCCTAGGTGCAAGGGCACTGGTGCACCTAGGGTGACCACCCATCCCTAATTGGGTGGGACAGCCCCAAAATATAAAGTTCAGATCCTGGTCCCAGGCTGAGTGAGTCCAGGACAGCATTTGTCCCAGATTCTCCTCAACACAGTCAAACCATAGCAGTGTCATGTGCAGGGATCTGGGTTTTCTGCTTGCTGCTTGGGGCTAGGTGTAGTGGAATGCAGATATGCATGTGGCCAGTGATACAGCCCCAAGGCAGTGGTGGAGAGCAGCTCCTCAAGCTGCCTGAAGGTAAGTCTATGGAGGGGAGAGGGGGCATAGCAATGCAGGTGGGGGTGGGGCAGATTGAGGTCCTCATGGCATGAATGCCGCATGTCCCCGGAGGCTGGGGGACAGGGTGACCACCCACAGATGCCACCGGCAGCATCGGACAGTGGTGATCGGGGACAGCCCACAGAAGCTCTTGGCAGGGGTGGGAGGCGGGAGTGGTGAGAGGTGACTGCCTGCAGGTGCTGCTGGCAGTGTTGATAGCGCTTTTTGCAGGGGGTGCACCGCCAAGCTCTGTGGGTGCATGTGCACCTGCGTGCACCCCCTCCACATCACCAATGCCCCATGGATGTGGGGCAAGGTTGGTGGCTGGGGCTGGGCACGCTGCCCAGCTGGGTTGGTGCATGGGGCCCTGGTGGGAATGTGCAGTCATGGGGCCCTGCCCGGGAGCAAAATGGAGCCATAGGTGGCTCGTCCAGGGGAGCAGGATGGAGCCCCGGGCAGCTTGTCTGGGGGCAGCGAGGCAGAGCCATGTCCAGGGGGCAGCAGGGGACTGGCTCCCTGCTGCTGTGTATGCTCCAAACCTGACATGGGGGGACGTGCCCCCCAGATTTGTGCACAGGGTGGGGGTGCATGCAGGCTGCCCTGCTGCCCTGTGCGTGGCACGGAGACTCAGCGTCCTGCTTTTGCACTTTGAAAAGCCGGTCCCCAGAGGTGCGCTCCGCCCGGACCCCCCTGGCCCTGGCGGGGGGCTCCTTAACACCTCCTCCTTCCTCCAGAGCCCCTCCGCGCTCCCTGCCTTTAGCCCCCCGCGACAGCAGGAGCCAGGGGCCAAGCCTCTCTGAGGCATCCAAGGCCCGCGGAAGCCCCCGGTGCGGCGCTGGCTGCGCCGTCAGCCCCGCGCTCCCCTCAGCCCCGGCCGCAGCAGGCGGGCGCGCGCGGGGCGGGGCGGGGCGGGGCGCTGGGGCCGGCGCTGCTTTCCTCCGCCCGGCCCGGCCCGGCCCGGCCCGGCCCGCCCGGCTGCTCTATAAGCGGCGGCGGCGGCGGCTGCGGCAGATGCTGGGCGCGGGGACCGCGCGGGCGCCGCGGGGCATGAAACCGCCGCCGCAGCCGAGGCGCCCGGCGGGCACAGGTGAGTGCTGGGGCAGCGCGTGTGCGCGGGTCTGTGTGTGCGTGTGCACCGGGACGGGGGGATTGTGTGCGTCTATACCTGTGTGTGCGTGTGCACCTGTGAGTGTACGTGTATATCTGTGCGTGCAAGTGTCTGTGTGTACACTTGTGTATATATATGTGTCCGTGCGCATGGACTTACACATCCACATATCTGCATGTACACGTGTATTTCTCTATGTGCAGGTATCTGTGTGGGTGTGCATTTGAGTGTGCACATGTCTGCTTGTGGGCATATGTATGTGTAGGTGCGTCGGCACATGGGCGTATGTATCTGTAGGTGCCTGTATCTGTGCACCTGCATGTGCATGCATGTGGATCTGTGGGCGTTTCTGTGTGTACATGATCTGTAAGTGTATGTGTGCATCTGTGTGCATGTGTGCACATGTGCATCTGTGTGCGTGTGTGTATTTGTGCATATGTGTGTGCATGCATGTATCTGTGTGTGTATGTGCACGTGTGTGCACATGTGTGCCCCCTGCTCGGTCGAGATCTACTCCTCGTGTACATGTCCCTCTGCCTCCTCCCTGTGGCGATAGCAGCTCACCCTGCCCTGTCCCAAGTCCCCATCTCCCCTCCGCTGTGCAGCTGGAGGGATGTGGCTGGTGGGGGGGCCCCGGTCTCTCCCCTTGCTGTGTGGACAGGGAGGGGTGCACATCACAGACACCAGCCCCCTCCCAGCGGGGATCATGGGGTGGTTTTGCACCCTCCCCATCCCACCTCAGGGCTCTGTGCAGCTCAGGGATGTGTTTGGTGCGCCTTGCTGGCTTCATCCCGTGTGCTCAGCTTGGCCGGGGCTCTCCCCACAGCACTGCTGGAGGATGCTGGAGACCTGGCCGATGCACTGGGTGAGTTCAATGCCGTCCTTGAGGATTTCTCCTCGCCCATTGACAAGCACCACTTCCAGTACGAGGAGCACCTGGCGCGCATGAAGCGGCGGAGCAGCGCCAGTGTCAGCGACAGCAGCGGCATCAGCGACTCAGAGAGTAAGTGCCCCTCTGTTCCTCCACCCTTTTCCCCCATGGCCCCAGTGACTGCTGTGTCCAGTGTCTCTGGCAGCACATCTGCATGCACTGCAGAGCCTGGTTCATCTGGCAGCCCAGCTTAATCCTTAGGAGAGGAGTTGCCAGGTGTGACAGGTAAAAATAGCCTTTACTTCTACCTTCTAAACTGAGAACTCCTCATCCACCCTCCCACCCAGCCAGCAATAGCTATTTTCTTCCCCCGCTGTCCTCATACTAGAAACATAGATCTCTTAAGCAGTCTGGATGGGACAACCGTGGCAGTTTCTGTCATCTAAAAGAAATGTACATTTCTTTAGAAACAAAGGTCTCTGTGCTGTAAAAGGCAGGGAAGATTCAGCAACATTTAGACAGCATTCATATTTTCCCCACACCCACAAAAATCCTTAATTCATTTACTTCTGAGGTCTTCTCTAAGCACCCCTGGACCCAACTCCTCTTTCATCGAGTGACTTATTAAAGGTGACCTCTACATGACTTTTTATAGCTTTGTTGTGCTTTTTTCTTTTGGCCATATTTAATGATGGAAGGAAAGCCTCTCAGGAGTTCTTTACTGTAAAAAGAATAGTTTTCTTTTTAGTTTTTCTTTAGACATAACAAGAATGTCTAGTCTGGTCTTCCGTGGTCCAGACATTTATTGTTAGTTCTCACTAATTGTTAGTTCTCATGAAAGAGTCAGAAAAGGACAAAGTCCTTTTTTTCGTTATGGATTCTATTAACATTGACTGTTCTCTGGGGAGAATCTTGCCATACTATAAGAAAAGTCAAAGAGACTTTTCACAAGAATCAAAGTGGGGTGGAAAAGTTCAGAATCTGGCCAAAAATTGGGAAAGAAAGTCTCAGTTGGTTGGTAGAAGACTGAGGCGCTCTGTTCTCTTTCTCTCTTTTTTTTTAAGGAAACAAAAGCTCTCAAATCCATCCTAAAAAAGGAAAGCAGGAAAACTCCAGGTGACTTCATCATGCCTCAAATAGCTAAATATTTCCTAAATAAGAAGGAGCTAAAAGAATTTTCACAATGGAATTTATAGACGTACTTGAAACCATGTCAGCCTCTCCTTCCAGTGGGCTGTTTGCTGCCTTTGGAGGTTGCCATTTTAAAGATAATTTACACTGAGGCTCAGTTTGAAGTAAAGCATGAGTTACACAGTGCACAAAGTAGGTTAAGTCTACTCAGTTATTACTGTTAGTTTACACACCACATTCAAACAAATGATAGGAAGTTGAGAGCAATCAAAAAATGGGAAACTGAGCAGGAAAGTTCAGCAGGGTTTGTTGGTGCTATGGTTTTGATCAGATTTTCTAGTTTATCGGGAAGAGGGCACTAAATCATTAGTATGCCAAAATTAATATTAGAGCAAAATGACTAGGAGGTAGGACTGAAAGAACTGGCTTTCCTAGCTGAAAGCCATTTGATCACTATTTTAATTTGCAATATATGTTTTAAAATTCTTATTTAATTTTTTTTTCTGCAGAATGTTTAGATGAGTTTTGTAAAACTAATTTTAAGTTTTTTATTTCCAATGATTTATAATAGTAACACTTTTTTTCACTTGTGCTTTGCATCATTAATTTGTCAGTAAGGTAGCTTCCTATATAGTTTTGTTTTGATTTAACTCTTAAATTGTGCAATTGTAATTTAAGGTATTTTTTTATATAACCAGGACTTTTTCTTTTAATCAGTTAAAGGATGGACACCCTAACAATACATATGCCATTATTTTTGGTAATTTTATATGATTCAGTATTAAATAATCATATTTGACTTTCATATACTGTATTTTTTTTACTCACTAAGGCTGCTGAAGTTTGTTTTGTGAACCTGTGGGCTTGTCTACATGTGCATTTATGTTGACTTAAATTTACTGTGCAGTGAATTAGTAAGTGCGAACAGGCTGGCATCTACACATGCAGGCATTTAAATGCATTAGCATTGTGTATGGACTGACTTGGGACTAAAGTTAGTCCTAAGTCAGTCCACACACAATGTTACTGCGCATTAAGGCATTTACACCTGCATTACTGTGCAGTAACTAATTAGGCATAAAATTAATACCTGCACAATTCAAGTATCACATTTACGCTCAAGCTGGCATAAGATGCCATGTTTACTACGGAGTATGGGCATGCAGGTTTAGACACATGCCTGTACTGTGCAGAAATTTTGCTTACTGTACTGTAAATGTGTACGTGTAGATGCTCCCTGCATCTACCATCAGTTGCAGTGGTGGGAATCTGAATGTAGGTAAGGCTTCAGGAATTTCCAGCATTTCTAACACAATCTCATCTAACTGTGCTCTGACAAAATCTAACATATGACATTAAAACACTGCTAGCTACAGCAGTGTTTCCCAACCAGCGTGTTGTGGCACACTGGTGTGCCATCAGGCGCGTCCAGGTGTGCTGCGGCATTTTGGGCTGGAGCCACGCCCCCTGCCTGGCTGGAACCATGCCCCCCGCCTGCTGCTTCTGCAGACACAGACAGATGGGGAGCATGGCTCCAGCCAGGCAGGGGGCATGACTCCAGCCCAAAATGCCATCCAGCTGGCTGTGCACCACTCCTCCCTGTCAGCATCCAGCTGGCTGCGCGCCATGCCCCCCATCAGTGTCTGGATGGTTGCGTGCCACCCTCCCCTTACTTGATTCATGTCCAGTGTACTGTGGTGCTTTTTTATTTAGGTAAGTGGGCCGTGGGGCGAAAAAGGCTGGGAAACACTGAGCTGAGGATCATTGTCTACACTAGCATTGCTATTGCTACCAGCAGTTAAACATTCCCAAGCTTAGTTATGGTAGGGAGAATTGTGTGTAACAAAACAAAACAACACACCCCCTTCTAACATGAACTAGGCCTATCTGTAGACATTGTTACTACACTTTTTGCCATGCTTCTAATTTCATTTGGAAAATGGATAGACTAGAATTAGTATGAAGTACTTTGAGTTGTGTTTAATCAGTCCTTGGTGCCCTTTGTCATTCTACAGAGCAGAGGCACTCTAATGAAACAGCACGCTCTTAAAAGCAAGTAGATTGGCTCCTCAAAACAAAATGATGGCTCAGAAGGACCCTTACAGAACTGACAACCTGTGTCATATCCAGGGGTCCTGGTTTTGACTGATAAAAAAAAATCCCCAATTTTCAGATTAAAAAAGTAACCCCAAATCCACATTTTTCTGTGATCAAAATGAAACACCACTATGTATAGATATATATATTAGTGGTGTTTCATTTTAATCATGGAACAATGTGGATTTGGGGTTACTTTTTTTAATCCGAAAATTGCGGATTTTTTTATCAGAGAAAACCCTGTCATATCTGCAGTGAAGTAGCAGAGACACAGACAGAAGTTGAGGGTTTGAAGGAAAGGCTTCAAAACCATTGTATTAATTATAATTTGACAAAAGAAAGCAGTTTCCTAATGTCTAGACCAGCGTTCCCTCTAAGCTGTGTGGCATGTATGGCCGCACAATCACGCTCATGCTGCGCTGCCAGGCGTGTCTTCGCGGCCACGCATGCCACATAGCTTAGAGGGAACACTTCTCCAGACTGCCTTAGAGTTCCTCTTATAACAACACAGAAGATGAGGATTGTTTCTGCAGTTTGACATAAGACCTTCTTTGTAAGTAGTCATAACTATGACCAAGGAATATACTAGACTCCAGAAAGAACCTTACCAGGCAGATAAGGTTATGTTTGAAGAAAGGACAGGAAAGAGAAAACAGCCTGAGCTAAGTTTGACATGAAGATTACTTACATTTTATTTGCTATCATTTTTTCACAGTAACCTCAGATCACAAATACCATTTACAGTGTTATTACAAACTTATTTGGGTCCTATAATTTACTTAAAGACCCATGGCCTTGCTTGTCTGTATTTTCCTCCTTGATCTTTTAGTATAGTTCCCTAAAAAGGCACAACACAAGTATTTTTTTTTCCAAATCATTTTTCAGTGCAGCAAACCCCTCTTCAGCCCTAGAGAATTTTGGTAAAATCAGAGAGGAATGGCAGATTTCATGAAGAGGGCCTTTCATAAGAGTGGGAGGTTAAAATGTCATATGTAAACATAAATCTGCTTACACTCCCATGTCTTCCATAATACCTCTTACTATGTTTGCTAATTACCAACGCTATTTCTATTCTGACATAGGCTTCCTCCCTCAGCTCAGCTTCTCTTCCGACTTGATTCTTTTTAGTGAAGTTGTACCGCTAAATGTATGACCTCACTATTCCCATGGCAACACTTATGTTAAATGTCTCTGCACAATCAAGAAGAAGCTGGGCTGTAAGGGAGCAAATTCCTAAACCACATTGGCAGCACAGCAAAAGGCAGCTGACACGATTTCTTTATAACACTGTGTTGAACAGAAGAGTATACTTCTTACAAATTCTCCTTCTTAAATTACTGACATCAATTTCAGTAGACCGTGTGGGTATATGTTTTATACACATGCATGTGTGTGTGTATGCGTGGTTGTGGAGAGAGAGTATATGGAATAAACTTGCATGTAGGGACTACTGTTGCAGCCATTACTCTGCGAATGGGAAATTTAGGTTGGATATTAGGAAAAATGTTTTCACTAGGAGGGTGGTGAAGCACTGGAATGGGTTACCTAGAGAGGTGGTGGAATCTCCATCCTTGGAGGTTTTTAAGGCTGGCTTCAACAAAGCTCTGGCCAGAAATAATCTAGTTGGGAATGGTCCTGCTTTGAGCAGGGGGTTGGACTAGATGACCTGAGCAGGGGTTGGCTAGATGACCTCCAACCCTAACTTTCTATGATTCTATGAATGACCTGCAAGGTCAGGCTGGTATGAGCCTACAAGTATTTTCATTGTGCTATAAATTGCAGTGGGCCAAATCTGGTTCTTAGCAAAAGTACCGTTGCTATATACTTCATTTCTTAATTGTCCAACACTGAGATGCCTTAATTTTAAAAGATACTGGGTGCATCTACATGTTCATTAATGCTCATTAACTCTAGTACCTCTATTGTGAAGTACTAGAAAAATGCACATTAGCTTGTTTTAATGCTTATTATTGAAAGAGCACTTTTCTGTGATACTTTAATATGCATTAAAATAGGCTAATGTGCATTAAAGTGCACATGCAGACGTGCCCACTGAACACCTGTAGTGATGACACGTGGTACGTGAGAACTGCGAGTGGTTGGCATTTTTTCAAATCAGCCTGCAGGTGTCAAGAGTGGGCATCAAAACTGTGCTTTCTGAAAATGTACCACTTTTGAAAATGTAGTGTTTGCAGAATCAGGCTTAACATTAGAAAGATACATGTAGGGACATCAAGTGACGCAAGAGTGCCACCCTATAACATTCCATGTAGTACAGCAAATAGCCTTCTCTGAATGGTAGTTTTGTAGGAAGGCTTATGAAACCAGTAGCCAATTGGCCGTCAAGAATGATGGGCGGGGGGCGGGGGATGGGCGGGGACAGAGCACCATCACCCACCATGCTGCACTGCCTCCCAGGAGCAGGGGGGGAAGCTTGCCTCACCATCCCCCTCCACCAGCACCCTGCATCAGCACCACTGCTGACCTCACCCCCCCTCTCTGTCCCCTCCGTCCCCACCATCGTGGCAGCACTCTGCCACCTCCGAGGAGCGGGGCGGGGGGTGAGGGGAGCACTGCTCCGTCCCTGCCATCATGGCAGTGCTTCGCACTTTGATTGGTTGTTTCACTAACAAATTTGCCTATCTTGCTGGGATCATTTGACCCCTGCTGACTGCCTGCCCTTTGGGCAGGGGGCTGGACCCAATGATCTTGCGAGGTCCCTTCCAGCCCTAATGTCTATGAAATCTATTAAACCAATCAGAGTGCTCCAGGAGCGTTACAGACAGACAGACGGCCTAAGCCCTTTATTATATAAGAATTCCTCTTTCTGAGGCTTCTGCAAGGATGGTAAGCCACTTCCTTTTGTAAATACTAGCTCTTCCCATTTTTCCCAGAATATCTTGCTAACGATTAAATCACAACCCCTTAATTATTTTTTCTGTCTCAAGAGTTCTTTAAGGATAAGACACCCAAAAATGTTAATTCAAAATCTTACAGTGTATACATCAGGCTTCACAGAACCTTTTCAAAAGGAATCTAAGTCTTATTTCCTTGTCTGGTAAATGTTGATAATGATTCTCTATAATTCTCCCATTTTTTGTCCTTTGTCCTGTTTATTAATACTGAAAGGTCAAGGTATTTCTTTAGCTGTGATTATATACAGTGCCTAGAAAAATGGCCTCTAGTCTTATTGTAATACAAATAATGACAGCTTGCATAGATGTTAATCAAGATGTTTGGCCTGAAACACAGCTAGCTAATAGCTATTTTACAATTCAGCTGAGTCAGTACTAGCACAATTGGTAGTTTATTGCAGTATCAAAGATCAGTTCTTTACTCCATATAGCAGTAAAGGTGGCAAACGCCATCCAGTCACTGAGCAATCAGGACAAATAGTACTTGTTTCATCTTCAAGTTTTCTGCACAAAGTATAATAGCACAGAGCTTTAGATAGCTGTTGATGTGAAGTTCATGCTTTCATGTAAAATTCTAAGATCAGCTTTACATTACAGACTTTTGATGGTAGAGCTGTGTGGTCAAGAGTCTGATAAACTGAACTGAACTGACAAAACTGTGGTGGCCAAAGCCCCCGCAGTGTAGTTGCAGCTAGACTGAGAAAACTGTACTTTTGATTATATCTCTTATTCTGCTTGGGAGAGGTACATGTAGTGGATAAGCTATGCAGGCACAAGTGTTAGGATGCTTTGGCAATATAGTGCACCATTAAAGCTATACCAGTAAAGGCTTCCAAGTGTGGACCTGCCCTACCTCTCTATTCATTTTCCTATTTTAAATTCTTATCTGTAAGTAGGGGTTTGAGAATGGAAATGCCTCTACCTTAATTATAGCATTTCCTGCACCAAAAGCTATAACAACTACCTATAGAATAAACCAGTGGGCAGACATGACACAAATTAGGCCTGCTCCCTCCCTGCATGCCACTCTAATCGGCTTTCCCTGCCTGGTCTGCTTTCTGGTCTGCTTTCTGCTTCCTGCCTTACCTGTTGGTCTGCTTTCTGCTCCCTGCCCTGTACACTCTGCCTGATCTGCTGCTATGCTGCCTGTCCCTCTCTGGTGTACCGTGTGCCACACACACAAGCTGCCCATGCCGCCTCTGGTACATGTGCCTCAGGTTAGCCACCCCTGGAGTAAACCATAATCTGTTCTCACACACAGAAATGTTTCATACTCATCGCCATCAGTGCATGGCAGTTCAACTGGTGACCTTACTAGGTCATAAAAACCTTGTATATTAAAAACAATGATTTAGTCCCTTTCCTGATACTGGCTTCACTGTTATAATCTGGTCACCATTTTTGGGTTAGTAACTAAACTTTCTTTGCTTATCAGCTGCTAGCTTTCAAAATGCTACCATGGAGCTGAGGATGGCAACCCAAGTAAAAGACAACAAGAAATTGTTTTTTAGATATATAGGGAGTAAAAGGAAGGCCCAGGGAGGAATAGGACCCCTGCTAAATGGGCAGAAACAATTGGTGACGGACAGGGGGGACAAGGCTGAACTCCTCAACGAGTTCTTTGCCTCAGTGTTCCTAAGCGAGGGACACAACAAGTGTCTCACTGGGGTTGTAGAGAGGCAGCAGCAAGGCGCCAGACTTCCATGCGTAGATCCTGAGATGGTGCAGAGTCACTTGGAAGAACTGGATGCCTTTAAGTCGGCAGGCCTTGATGAGCTCCATCCGAGGGTGCTGAAGGCACTGGCCGACATCATTGCAGAGCCGCTGGCGGGAATATTCGAACGCTCGTGACGCACGGGCCAAGTCCCGGAGGACTGGAAAAGGGCCAACATGGTCCCCATTTTCAAAAAGGGGAGGAAGGAGGACCCAGGCAACTATAGGCCAGTCAGTCTCACCTCCATCCTTGGCAAAGTCTTTGAAAAAATTATCAAGGCACACATTTGTGAGAGCCCGGCAGGACAAATTATGCTGAGGGGAAACCAGCACGGGTTTGTGGCAGGCAGATTGTGCCTGACCAATCTAGTCTCTCTCTATGACCAGGTTACGAAACGCCTGGACACAGGAGGAGGGGTGGATGTCATATACTTAGACTTCAGGAAGGCCTTTGATATGGTATCCTACCCCATACTGGTGAGCAAGTTAAGAGGCTGTGACGTGGATGACTACACAGTCCGGTGGGTGGCGAATTGGCTAGAGGGTCGCACCCAGAGAGTCGTGGTGGATGGGTTGGTCTCAACCTGGAAGGGTGTGGGCAGTGGGGTCCCGCAGGGCTCGGTCCTTGGACCGATACTCTTTAATGTCTTCATCAGTGACTTGGACGAGGGAGTAAAATGTACTCTGTCCAAGTTTGCAGATGACACAAAGCTATGGGGAGATGTGGACACGCCGGAGGGCAGGGAACAGCTGCAGGCAGACCTGGATAGGTTGGACAAGTGGGCAGAAAACAACAGGATGCAGTTCAACAAGGAGAAATGCAAAGTGCTGCACCTAGGGAGGAAAAATGTCCAGCACAGCTACAGCCTAGGGACTGACCTGCTGGGTGGCACAGAGGTGGAAAGGGATCTTGGAGTCCTAGTGGACTCCAAGATGAACATGAGTCGGCAGTGTGACGAAGCCATCAAAAAAGCCAATGGCACTTTATCGTGCATCAGCAGATGCATGACGAATAGGTCCAAGGAGGTGATACTTCCCCTCTATCAGGCGCTGGTCAGACCACAGTTGGAGTACTGCGTGCAATTCTGGGCGCCACACTTCAAGAAGGATGTGGATAACCTGGAGAGGGTCCAAAGAAGGGCCACTCGTATGGTTAAGGGCCTGCAGACCAAGCCCTATGAGGAGAGACTAGAGAACCTGGACCTTTTCAGCCTCCGCAAGAGAAGGTTGAGAGGCGACCTTGTGGCTGCCTATAAGTTCATCACAGGGGCACAGAAGGGAATTGGTGAATATTTATTCACCAAGGCGCCCCCGGGGGTTACAAGAAACAATGGCCACAAGCTAGCAGAGAGCAGATTTAGATTGGACATTAGGAAGAACTTCTTCACAGTTCGAGTGGCCAAGGTCTGGAACAAGCTCCCAAGGGAGGTGGTGCTCTCCCCTACCCTGGGGGTTTTCAAGAGGAGGTTAGATGGGCATCTAGCTGGGGTCATCTAGACCCAGCACTCTTTCCTGCTTATGCAGGGGGTCGGACTCGATGATCTATTGAGGTCCCTTCCGACCCTAACATCTATGAATCTGTGAAAATCAACAACTAGTGCTGTTGTAGCTTTATTTTATATTTTCAAAACAAATTAATATATGCTATAAATAAAATGCTAAATTAATAATGCAGTTTTCATTCTGAAAAGCCTGCATTCATTATCAATCCTTTAATAACAAACCAGTGGGCATGTCTACATGTGTTGCAATGGCAATGTTACTGTGCCATGATTTAGTACTCCCTTTTGGAAGATGGGATACTGGGCTGGATGGGCCATTGGTGTGACTGAGTGTGGCACTTCTTATGTTTTTATGTATGGCTGATCATTTTGGAAGTACTAAATCACGGTGCAGTAACAGCCTGTACTGTGCCATATGCACGGCACACGGTTATTTTTAGCAGCTTCTTCACCATAGTGGTTCACTATACCAGGGGAATGCATTGCTACAGCAAAGTAGCTGCTGGTCACATGTAGATGCCTGTGGATGCTATGTTGCCCTCGCACATTGCTATGGCTACAGTGTAATGTGTAGATGCACCCAGTATGCTTCAAATATCCAGTGAGTTACTACAACGTTAGGAAACAATAAAGCAACTATCATGAAAAATCCCATATTGTTGCTACTTTTGCTGGTTGCCCTACCCTTACTTCTACATATCAGTCTTTTCCCGTTTTTTATTGTTTTAATGCTGAAAAAAGGAAACACTATTAAAGGGAAAGATTTAAGTAGAAGCACTGCCTCACAAATAACAAGGGTAATGGAGACTGGATGGGAAACTTTGCATGTTATAAGAAGACATGCATGTCAACTGGAAATTATAGCTCTTCAGATCCCTTCCTGGCAACTTCCAGCTAGAGAGCAAAGGGAGATTTTTGGAGCTTGTCAGATCTGCAAGCCCAGGCTGTGCAAGCTGCGTGGCTTTTTGCCTTTTTTTTCTTGGAGTGTCAGCATGGATAGCAGACTGTCGATAACTGAGAAAAGGAGAGAAGACAGTGCATCAAGGCGTGAGCATTGTTCTGTAAAAAGTAAACCATATCCTCTGTGACTGTGATAGCTATATACATTTCATGATGAACTTGTTATGCATTAAATATTTTTAACTGACATTAGAAACATTAAGTTGATGGTTCTCTACCTTGTTAGACTCAAGGCATTCTTGGAAAATGCCAGCTTTCAGTTTTCACTAGCTTGTGACACCCTTGAAAGGATCTCAAAGCACCCCAGTTTGCCGAGATACCCTGGCTGAGAATCGCTGCATTAAGTACTTCAATTCTTCTTTTAAATCAAACATCAAGAGCAATATATTTTGACTAGGGGGTTAATTATGCAATCTATGAGTTATGTTGCTGAATCCTTTTTTAATGTAATAATAAATATATTTATAGCAAATTTAATTCTTACTTAAAAGTTGTCTCTGACAATGTTGGGGTTGAGGATTTTCAAAAAATGATTGGGGTTGGTCTTACCGTTTTCACTGAAATCTGTGGTAAGAAACCCCATTGACTTCAATGGAAGTAAAGCTAGACATCCCTGCTTTTGAAAATCTTATTGTAGGTGGCCGTCTTGAAGATAGTAGAGCGCGCATAAAAAGAACACTGGATAGCTGACTTTTTCTGTTGCTGTTTTTGAAGGAGAAAGTCTGAGGCTTTCCTCTTTCAGTTAATTGCTATCCCTAAAGTCTCTATTGCTTATCTTGTGGGAATGTTCTATATTTACATGGCCTTGCAGTGGGTTATATGCTTTGTGGTTTAACTATATTCTGGCATGGTAAAAACCTGTGGTTAGTGCTAACTACTAATTATTTTGCTGAAGGAAAATCCACCCATGTATACTCCAAGCCCTTCATTTTGCAGCCTATTCCACGTAAACCAGCTCAGGAGATTTAACTTGACAGCTAAATGTGGGTTTTTAGAAGTCCAAAGCTTTTTACAGGCAGGTTTCTTCAAAATAGCTGTAATTGATAAATACTGGGTTGCCAGTGAATTAAACTGGAAAACCATAGTATAATATTAATTAGCAAGTAGGGTATCACAGCTGGCAGTGTGTAGGAATGGGAAAAAGCAGTAATGGTTTTTGTCATCAGTTTCTAGCTAGTGGGTGGCTGAGCATTTCTGTTTTGCTTGTGGGGTGGTAGGAAGTAGTCTAAAATGATCAGGGGTGATTTTGCTCTGAGCAGGGGCTGGACTAGATCAGCTTGTGCACTCCCTTCCAGCCCGATTTTCCTATGAGTCCTAAGGCTTTTGCCTGTACTGGAGTGTGTCTTAAGAGGGATGTGAAAAAACACAGCCCTGGACAGGGTGGTTGGGGAAAAGCAAAGATTGAAGCTGTGTTTTCCTAGCAGTTATTTTTTCGCTCACACACAAACTAAGCCAAATGATAGTTTGTAACAGAGGCCATCAGAAGTATTCTCCTCATCTTCCTCCTCCTCTTTTTCCTCTACTACTTCTTCCTCCTCCTTTTTTTCTTCTGACGATGCTTTTGCTTACATTTGCCAAAGTAATTTCATGGAAGGAGAAGTGTCTTCACCTGGCCAAGAATATTTTTTTTACTTTCTGAGAATAATAAAAAACAAAATCTTATTGGTGAAACCCCTTATATATTAGTATTAGAGCTGATGAGAAAGTGACAGTTCTGATTTGTGGCAGTTGACAAGACTTTGACATTTGGTTATGTTCTGTTTTGGAATGAAAAGATTGTCTAAGTGTTTTAGGAAAAGCTGTCTCTCTCTTTCACTGACCTGAATGATATTCCAGTAAAAGTTTTATAGAAACCAATACATTTCCATGAAGTTGTATATTTAGTTGTATTTGACCTGCCGTATTAGGTACAAATTGCCAAATGGATGTTTAGTATTGTGATCTGCTTGGAGGATGGGAACAGAGAAAACCAAAGAGTTATATTTATATTTTTCAGTTAAAGAGGGTTGTTGAGAATTCAGTCCTGTGTGTATTTGAGTTTTATTTGGTTAGGCAGGAATCTGGCAGAAAAACATCTTGGAGAGGGAGGAGGATTACTTTATAATGGATCACAATTTAAGTATGGGTCAACAGCAAAAAAGGCAAATCTCATTGTAGAGATTTTAGTAGTGTCTCTTACAAGACATGGGAGATAATTATTACGCTCTACCCAGCCCTGGGAGATAATTACTGATATTCCACAGTGGAATACAGCATTCAGTTCTGATCACCCAACTTTTCAAAGATTTGGACAACCTGGGGAGAGCAGCAAGAATGTCTGGTGAGGACAAGTTGGAGGAATTGTGCGTGTGTTCCCTAGAAGAAAGAAGTCTCAAAGGAGGAAGGGTCATTGGACAGAAGTCTTCCAGTTAGTAAAAGACTCTTATAGAGGGGACAGTGAGCAATTGTTTTTCCAATGGCCAGTAAGGGAAGGACAAAAAGAAGTCAGTTTAATTTGCAGCAAAGATTTAGATTGATTCAGGTTCTAGTAATGTGGAGGCATTTGGGAGGCTGTAGAATCTCCTTCACTGAAGGTTTTTAAAAAAAGGTTAAAGATATCTGCCAGGGATTCTCACAGTGTACTAGATCTGGGTCAGAGCAAGGGCTAGACTGTGGATGATCTCTGGAGGTCCTTTCCAGCAATACATTCCTGTGATTCTATATTTATAAATAAAAATTACTCTGTGAATAGCTCTAGATCTTCTTACCAACTGACTACATCTTGCTTAATTTACTCAAGTTGCCTCTGGAAGTATTCAGCAAAAGGGGCACACTACTCCAGTTACCTATAAACAGAATTACAGCTTGTGACTTCATATGCTTTGGTTTAAATATAACTTCCCTGTAGTGGGCTAGAGATGAATGAGGAAGCTCAGAGGATGGTTTTCATTAAATCAAAAGCACTCCCACTTACTAGATGCCATTCAAGGCCTGTGGAGTTGATAGGAGACCCTGTCTGCTCTGAAGTAGGAACCGAGTTGGCTGTTTGCCATGCAATGGCAGCTGTGAGACGCCTGGTGCTGCAGCTGGCCATGTGTAGCTAGGGCATGAAGAGCAAACAAATATGCCAGGGTGAAGCACACTGCATTTTCCCTATGTATAACAGTACAGGAGGGACTGAAAGCTACCATAAGAGGTGCAGAGAGCATGCCTTGACATTAATCTACCTGTAGGCATCCCCATTAAGCAGAATTACCATCCTTACTATGCAGTAACTATTGCCCTTAAGTTGGAGGAAGTTTAAATATGCCTCTTTGGAGATGTCCCAAATAAATGGAGTTCACTACTGCATTCAGATGAAAATGTTAGTTTTGTGGAACCACATTTTCCAGGTTGTTGGCTCATAATGTGGGAACTAGTAGCTCTTAGTATCTTTTACACAATAACCACTCTCTTGCTCAGTGGAGCTGTGACTAATACTTTGCATGCACCGGACATCATGGCACTGTGCTTAAGAAAAGAGGCACATTTCCATGGACCTCAGAGAAGTGTTAGTGTTGTTGAAACATAAAAGCTTTGCGTGCCATCCCAGCCCAAAAATATTTATTCAAGACTTGGACCTTTTGATTTCGCGTAATACATTCAGCTTTCCCATAAGGATCATCTAAAATTTGTGGTGTAGGGACACTTCTTATGGACTGGCACTTCAGAGCTCTGTGGAATAAAATGATATTGAATTGAAAACAATTTTAATTCCAGGATACAAGATTTAGAAAGGCACAGAGAGAGATTATAAGGAGATGTAGACAGGTGGAGGAGATGTTTCAGATGGGCTTTGAAGAGAGGTAGAGTAGATTAGGGAGAGAGAGAGGAAGTTTGAGTCAGCAGCCAGAATAACAAAAAATCTTACACCCCTATTCTGACTGGATCATGTAAAGCAGGGGCGGGCAAAATACAGCCCGTGGGTGGGATCCGGCCCGCCAGGCCATTTTATCTGGCCCGTGGGGCCCCTAAAAGTTTAGAAGATGAATTATTATCTGAAAGCTGGTGAGGTGCCAGCGGCAGGACCCTAGGGCAGCTGTAGCAAGGCCTGCCCAGCCCTGCCCCACCCCCAATCAGAAGCCTCTGCCTAGCATGGGGCTGTTCCCCATGGGGCTGTTCCCAATCAGGCGACCATGGAGCTGTTCCCTGCCTCCCTTCGCCCAAGAGTGCAAAGTCAGATAAGAACAGGGGGGAAGGGAGAGTCACTGGTGAACATCCCAGTCCATAGTTTCCAGCTGGCTTCTGCTGTGTTCTGCAGTCCCAGCCATGCAGGCAGGAGCTGCATGCTGCCAGAGCAGCAGATGGATGGGGGGGTGGGGGGTGAGGAGAAGCAGTGGCGGCGGGAGGGAAGGTGGGAAAATGGTGGTGGCAGCAGCAGCAGGCAGGTGGGAGTGCAGTGACAATTGGGTGGGAGTGCGGGGCCTGCGCTGGTGCCCCAGGGCCAGGGCTGGTGGGGGCCCAGGGCAAGGTGGTAGGAGCTTGGAGCCTGGGCTGGCAGGGGCTGTATGGACCCAAGCCAGCTCCCCCCTCTCCCTGACAGCACAGCCCAGCCCTCACAATTTCTGACTGGCTCCATGCAGTGATGGCCATACCGGGCTGGTTCCAGCACCATGCAGTTCCCGGTGCATGGCCAGGACTGGACAGCACAGCAGGAGCCAGCTGGGAACCATGGGGGTTGGGCTGGGCTGGCACCTGCTGCATCCTGCAGTCTGGCCATGCAACTGTGAACTGCGTGGTGCCAGAGCGGTGGGTGGGAGGAGAGGTAGGGAAAGTGGGGGGCAGGCAGGGGTGGGGAAAGTGGCAGGTGGGCAGGAAGCTGAGGGGGAGAGCAGTGGGTGGGGCCTGGGGGAAAGTGGTGGTGAGCGGGTGGGCAGGAGCATGGGGCTTGCACTGGTGCCCTGGGGCTAGGGCTGACGGGGCCCAGGGCAGGGCGGCAGGAGCGTGGAGCCTGGGTTGGCAGGGGCTCTATGGACCTGGGCCAGCTCCACGGTCTCCCTGCTGGCGGCCCAGCCACGTGCAGTCCTGGGGCTCTCCAGGACTGTGCACCACCAGGCTTTTCACCTGCTGCGGGCTGTGAGCACCCCAAGGCCTTACTGTCTGCTGCTGCTGCTGGTGGCAGGGGCTGTGTGCAATGAGGGGTGGGGATGCTGTTTGAGGGGGGCTCCCATGGGCCCTACCCATGCAGCCCTCGACAGTTCACCAAAACTTGTTAAGTGACCCTCCAACTGAAAAAATTGCCCACCCCTGATGTGAAGTGTCACAAGTGGCTGACGCAAAGAATGGCTAGTGGCAGTAGGGTAGGTTTTTTGTTCTCAACAACATTATGAACCTGCCTTTCTTCCATGCTGTGCTTATTCAGGTTGGTACTGTAATATCATTAGTATACTGTGATGATGACCCTACTTGGATGGGGCTGTCTGTTCTACAGCTTCTGTGTAAGGTGTTCTGATGGGCGACAAGTAAGTGCTGCCAGTGGGGGGGCACAACTCTGCACTGCCGCCCCTGCTGCTGCTGGATGTCAGGTTCAGCTGGGCTACAGACCCACACCCTGCTGTTGGTGCAGAAATCGCACTACCGCTGCCATCCCTGTCGCTACCAGGCCCTGGCTCTGGCCAGACAGCAGCCCCATACCCCACTCCCCACTGTTGGCATAGAAATATGGGGAGGTATGAGCCCCACCCCCAATGGCTCCCTGATGCATCACCTATGGATGTTTTTTTCATGCTATTTTGAAAACAGTTCCAGTTTATACAATTTGCTTTCCATGGTAATGAGTTTGTATCTGCTTCTACAATCTCCTATGGTAATGTCTGAATTTGTTACTACAGGAGGTTGTAGACACAGATAGTATAGCCAGGTTCAAAAACAGACTAGACAAATTCATAGATCTGTTAGCTGTTAAACAAAGCAGTCAGAGGTATCCTCTGAGATCTCTAAATCAATTATGGTGGATGACAGGGAGAGCAAAGGATAGATCACACCTGGTTCAAGGCTCTTCCTCTAACACGTTCACTTTTGCCACTGTTGGAGACAGGATACTGAGCTAGATGGGCCATTGGTGTGACTGAGTATGGCACTTCTTATGTTTTTATGGCTGACCATTGTGAATCAGAAAAGGCACAGCAGGCTAAATTTAGCTGTTGTAGAGTAACTACTGCTTCAATGGGGATATGTAAGTGATGAGTTACTGCTTCTGAGAACAGTTGCTTTCTCTCAGTAGACACTGAAACAACACTTGCTGAATACCAGTTGACCTGATATTACCTTTGGCTTCAAAGTCTCTGCTTTCTGCTTGATCAAGAAACTTTTTGCCTGAGATTAGAAATATTTCCTTTTTCTTTTTTTTTCTTCTCATAAACTTGCCTTGGATTTTTCATTTTAGTTTCTAATGCCTACAAATGTTTCTTATAGGTGCAGATTCACTTTACAGGAACAGTTTCAGCTTTAGTGATGAAAAGCTTAATTCTCCAACAATATCTACTCCGACTCTACCATCTCCAGCAGTAACCCCTTGCAAAGGTAAGTCTTCATAACAGTTTTATTTCGAGTGTTCAGATTTTTTCTTAAGTCTAAGTGGTGTAAGATAAGCAAAGATCATATGTAAGATTAGAACAAATCCTTAAGGGTATATTTACATGACATGGTGCAGTATAACCTCATTAGCATGGTGCTCTACTTGGACTTGTTATCCTTGCTGATATGCTTAGCTCAGACATTTTTGCACTGAGTACATCAGAATATGAGTCTTCCTGGTATTGATATGAAAAGCAGCAACCATATAAGTACAACATATATGGTACTATGATCAGTTATTCATAGTATGGCCTTCAAACTCAGCAGCGATTCAACAGAACTAAAGGAAAAACTTGTTCTTGGCTCAGTTAAGCTGTGGTCTAATTCACTAAATGCCTTCCTGCAGAGTTAACTAGGAGGTGCAGACAGAAGTGCAGCTCCCCACTATAACTGAGAATGCTTTGGAGGTGTTCTGAGTTACAAGGATCCTACAGACCAAAATGGCAATGGGGGCACTTTAACTAAAGCTTGACTTTAACTAAAGCTAACCCTGCCATCATTTTTAAGCGCGGGGATGCTGATACACAAGATGCTTCAGGAGCTTTACTTAATGTGCCTCTCCACCTCTCCCCCCCCTCAGAGCACGTGTATAAACACCCAGAGGTACTAGATTTAACATTAACTAAAGCACATTAAAACACATGTAGATATGTCCCCTTTGTTTAAATGACATACAGGACTAGAAAACCAAGGAAGCAACATACATCATGCAATATCATGCTTTACTGTCCCTGTCAACCTGAAGAAACATGCATATGTGGAAATCAAAATCATAGAATCATTGAGAAGTAGTGGTTGAAAGTGATCTTAAAGTCATCTAGTCCATCCCCCACATTTCCTGTGGTTCTAGATATGCCCAGTTCAAGGCTTTCCTCTTAAAGCATCCACTCTTGCCACTGTTAGAGACAGCAATGTCAGAGGATCTTGCTGGCAACATATTGTCTATGAGCTATGAGTTTGGAAATAACTGGAGTAGATGATCTAATAGGTTTTTCCATCTCTAACTTTTAAACTTTAAAGATACAGAAGAGAAGGGCTGCATCAGTATCATTATATGAATAACTCCCTAAAATAAAGGAAGTGCAATTTTAGGCCAGGATCATAAATATTCTCCCTCCCCTTCTCCTGCAAAATTAAAGTGCCTGCTAATGGCCTTTACTTGTGTTGGCACAAAGACTCGCATAAAAGCTCATTCTCTTATTTTTCAGCAAAGTTAGGAGATACAAAAGAACTGGAAGACTTTATTGCTGATCTTGACAGGACATTAGCAAGTAAGTAGATTCTTCTTGTGTGCTACTTTAAAGAATGGGGACAATCTGACAGGACTAAGTGTTCTCTGTGCAGAGGAACAGCATTTTTATGTATCCTCACTTTACTTTTTTCCATTAACTTTCTTGCTTGTTTTCTTTGAACGCAAAACTCAGAAACCAGAGTCAACTACGGTCTTCTAGTTTTTGCTGCTAGGTCTTTCGCAGCTGTGTTGCAGGTGTCCTTGTGAGGCAGCCTGTTGCACATTGAGCCCATTGTCCATTTCCTTATGCAAGCCAAATCTAAGGTGGAGAAGGAGACTAACACCTGGCAGTGTTGCAGTGTAGTGTATTGGCACATGAGTCATGGTTATTTCAACACAGTCTTATTTATTCACCATGTCACCACCTCTGCTTTGATATGCTAACTTTATCTTAGACTTTGTAATGCTGGGAAAAAGTCCAGCTTCAATCTACCATTTCTGAAACATTTTTTTCAGCAGTTATTACATACTTGGGAGTTATACAACAGGTTAGACTTGACTGCACAGGTGTCTTTTGATGATTGTGACTTGTATTAGTGCAGTGATGTAAGCCTTTGGTTTGCTTCTTTATTTTTTGGCCCTCTCCTCTTATGTTGATTAAAGATCAGACAGTTTAAGAAACCAAGCGTCAAATAAAATATTTTGATGTCAAGGAAATGCAAACTTTCTTTTTTCATATTCACAGGTATGTGAAGCAAAGGGATTTTTGGCATCATGCCTGCCTACAAATATTTCCTTGCAGAAAGATGCAATGAAGACCCGGTGATACTGATTACTGAAAAGTTGCTGCCAGATCTGATAACTGTCTACTTTGCTATCTAAGATTTTCATATTCTGAACATAACTAGTCATCTTTCATAAGCATTAACTGATTACATCAGTTGTATTTGCAGCAATCAGGACCTGATAAATTAAATGTGCTGGTGCTATATTTTTTCTCAAAAATATAGCTGAAATGTTAATTTAAAATTGCTGTTTTGAAAATATATTTGTAAGTTTATATAGTTGGAAACTTTAATGCTTTTTTCCATTATAATATATTTTTGTACACAAATAAAACCTGAACTGAAATCTAGCTGTCTAAAAACTTTGTGTGGTTCTAAAAAAATGAAACTTGGTAGCATGTTTAAATTAATCTCAGTTAGTGAGACCATGTATCAGGTCTTACTGCCTATTGAAAATTTATATCATGGTAAGTAAAGTAGCCATGTGCATGTCTTTGGTAAACTTTACATTTTTATTGATGAAAGGCTTCAAATAAATTCATTGTGAGAGTTACAGAGCATGGTAAATGATTGCAAAAGGAAATCACTTTTATACAAAAGTGAATATGGAATAACACTGTTGACCTTGGAACAACTTTGAGTTGAAAATAGTATCAAGCCTTCTAGGAGACATCTTTAAAAGTTGTAGTGGCATTGTTTTAATGTGAACAATACTAAACATAGCATTCCAAATCAAGGCATTTAGGTCTATATTTTTAAAGGAACCTATGTAGCCTTTCAACACTAAGCAAACTAGTGTCGAAGGCCCAGATCCAAAAAAAGACCTAGGTGTCTTAAGTGGGACTTTGACTGGGCTACCATGGAAGCTCATCAGGGGTTCCACGATACTATGTAAAACTGCCCCACATGCTCCCCCTGCTTTAGAGCTCTATAATCAGCCTAAAGTAAGCAGCAAAATTGCTTCATGTGGTATAGCTCTTTCTGGTCGTCGTCCGTCCCCCCCCCCAACCTCTACTACATTCCAACAGATGTGGGTGGAACTGTCCTGTCTGCTTCTGTTTCTGTTTCTGCCAGGAGCTTTGGGGTTGCTGGACCAGAAAGAGCTGCACTATGAAGGGGACTCCTGCCTGCTTTAGGCTGATCTGAGCCCTAATGCAGGAGGAGTGTAGGCACATGACACATGCAGCCCTTCCCAAGCTGGCTGTGCAGTAGAAGCTATTTCACCACAGTTTCACAGCCTTTCTTGGCAGCAAAACCCAGCTGAGAAGAGCTTGGTTAAGCTGAAGAGTGCTGCTGCATTCACAAACGTGGTGGTGCGGTGCCTTGACGCCAGAAGGTTGAGAGCCACTGCTTTATAGGCTTGATCCAGAAGGTGTTTTCAGATACCAAGGGCATTGGGACCTGGGGAGAAAAAAAGCGAGGAGGGCAAGTGTCCCTACACACTACTTTAAATGAATAAATCAATGGGTAAGAGTCCCACTAAAGGCAAAGTCACTTCTAAAAATGAGACTGGGCCATCTACATGGCACAATGCTAGGCAGAGGTAGCGGTGTTGCTTCTGGTATCTGCGTTATTCTCCGTTTCTTTTGCATTCTCCAGGGACTAATTAGTCCTGTGGAGAGGCAGGGCATACTACTTTGGGCAAATTGCCTATGCCCCTTTGTATGGGATTGACTCAGTTGCCTGTGGTTAGAGCACTTCCCGGGGTGATTGGTGACGGGGATTTGATTTCCCCCCAGGCAGAGGAGGGATTTGAATGTAGGCTCCAGTCAACCGATTTTTTTCAGTTATTTTGGTTAAGCAACAGATGAGACAAACCAGCTATTCACCCAGCCTTACCTAGTGATGCTTTTTAAAAATTGAATGTGGGAGGCTTTAAGTTTGAAAGAAAAAGACTGCCTTTTACATATTCCCCTGCAGACTGGAGAGGAAATTATCCCACAGCTCCCTGCAATACAGCATGTAGTCTGTAGTGAAGTGATTTCTTGCTGCCTTGTAGCTGAGACGGCAAAGCCACAAAAGATAAAAGTTGTTCTGTCTATTGCTCTTAAGGAATCTGAAAGTCCCTCCCTGAGTTGGTACCTGAAGGAGAAGAGACTCTCTCTGGGGAGAGCAATGAACTTGTAATCATGCGTGAAGCCTTCTAATGCCTGCTCTGATGTCTTCCATGTAGTAGAAAACCCATCCTAAGTACTGAGGTAGGCTTGCTTTGGTAAAGTTGGGGCAGTATGGACATTTGGTACTACCCTAGCAGAAGCACTCAGGAGTGAGTTCTTTTGCCTGCACTGATGTGAGCGAGGCTCTGGCCTTTGTTCACATTCTTGACTCTTCGGGCGATTCTGCATTCCCAGTTCAGAGGCATGCTTTATTAGGTGAGATGAGTAAGGGGAGGGTGAATAAGGTTGTGGGGGAGGGAGGTGTTCCAGCTGGAGCTGGAGAAGGGGAGAAGTTCTGTGCTTGCTTGCAAAGTTTGAGAAATCGCTGAGAGGGGAAGACGCTGTAAACTGTTTGGAAAAATACTGGGAAAATGACATTCTGTACAACTCAGAGAATGTCCTTGCAAGGCTTGACCATCTTTGCTCTATTTTGTGACTGATAGTTTTGGTTATGGCAAGAGTTACAGGGAATTGGTGCAATGACCCAAAAGCACACGGTGCTAGAACCAAATGTCAAAACAATTAGCACGCTTGGCAACTATTCTAGTCATTCTGGTAGCTGGGGAGGTACATAGCTGCTGCTTCACTGTTAAAGCAGTAGTATGTAGAGTTGGAGAGAAGGCTTACACCTTCCCCCAGCACTCTCAGATCATACTACTTGGAATACCCAGCCTTCTGTAGGCCTACAGTCAAAATCCAAAGCTGGGTCTCCCAGTCTGTTGCCTGGTTCCCTGAGGTAATACCTTGAATAACTTAGTTGTCCCTATTGAGGCATTTTGATAGAGAAATCTTTAAGCCTTCGTTCACACCCACAATTGCAATTTCTACCTGTGAGAGGTATACCTTGCATGATGATGACAATCTGCAGGTTAGTGGTTCAAAGCAAAGAATGACTTGCTATCATCTTTGTGTAGGCCAGAGTGGAGATTTCTGCTTATCCCTACAGAGGTACTGAAATTGAGTTACCTGTGAGGCTCTGCTACTAATCTTTGTTCCTGTTTCAAATGGCCTTTAATGTGTTGTCCTGTGTTGTGACTCCAGAGAAGTGCATCACAAAATCAGAAGTATGATGCTGAGGCTGGTTCAGAACTCGGTATTTAATAGGCCTGTGCGAAGCGGCTAGTATTCGCTTCAGATTCGGATTCGGCCAGTTTGGGGAATGGTGATTTGATTCTGTGATTTGAATCACTGTCCCAAATTGATTCGGCCAAATCTGATTCAGAGATTCAGCTGCTGCTGAATCTCTGAATCACCCAGGCCAGGCCCATCCCACACCTGCTCTCCCAGCCTGGCAATGGCTGCCCTGCCCGCCCCAGCTCCCGGCACTTTGAACCGCCCCCCCCGACTTACTGGATGCTGCCGGGCAGGGGGACAATCCCCACTGCCCCCCACTACCCCACGCTGTGTGAGGGGCTCTACATGAGCCCCCTGACCCCCACCTCTGTTGTCCCAGCCCCCCTGCATGCTGTCCCTCCCACCCCAGCTCCAGCCCTTTAAGAAAAGAAAACCCCTGGACTCACCAGTTCCTGCTGGTGGGGGGCAATCCCTGCTGCCCCCTGCTGAACCTGCTACCCCGCACCATGTGGGG
This sequence comes from Alligator mississippiensis, assembly GCF_030867095.1. Taxonomy (NCBI): domain Eukaryota; kingdom Metazoa; phylum Chordata; order Crocodylia; family Alligatoridae; genus Alligator; species Alligator mississippiensis. Next base: position 408,046,143 of record NC_081824.1, read on the forward strand.
GGCTCTGCATGAGCCCCCCGAAGCCCCGAGGCTGTTGCACCAGCTGGTGAGTGCTGGGGTTTTTCTAATTTTTTTTTTCTTAAAGGGCCAGAGCTGGGGCGGGTGGGGCAGCCATGGGGGGGCTGAAAGAGCTGGGGGGGCCAGGGGGCTCATGGTAGAGGCCCCCATGCAGCATGGGGCAGCAGGGATTGCCCCCTGCCCGGCAGCAACTGGTGAGTCAGGGCTTTTTTTTAAAGCACTGGGAGATGTGGCGAGCGGGGCAGCCATGCGGGGGCTGGGGGAGCGGGTGCGGGTCAGGGGTGCTGGGGCAGCAGGCAGGGGATGGGGCCTAACAGGGATCCTCCCATGGTCTCCTGCCCCCTCCTCCAGCCCCCCTCGCCTGCCCCCTGCTTACCAGCTCCGAGTCTGGCTCCAGCTCCCTGCTGCAGCGACTGGGGACTGCCTGAATCATCGAAGATTGAAAATCTTTTCCAAAGGTTTGGAAAGCTTCGAATCAATCCGGACCTTTTTATTGGTCCCCTGATTCAATTCGAATTTGGAGATTCAGCCACCAAATCGGGCCGAATTTCCTCCAAATCGAATCAGTACCCGATGCTTCGCACAGCCCTAGTATTTAGCTAACAGGAGCCTAGTTCATGTTAAATGAAATTTGACCATGAGGAAGATGGCAGCTGGAGAATGAATAGGGAAGAGGAGCTTCTATGCTGCCTCACAAAACTAACCAAATCCTTCCTTCTCTACTGCCTTCACCTCGGGACATTCCTGGTGATGCCTATGTGTGTGTGTGTCATGCTCGGTCTGTCTAAAAGCTTGGGAGGTATTAGAAGTGTTTATCTGTAGTACCTAACTGCCCTTTCACCCTCCATCCCTCCTCCATTGTCTTTTGTATTCTAATTTCTCTCTCCTTCTTATACACGGCTTTGTGCCTGTCCTTTCACAACATCTCATGAAGTGAGCTCACAAAAGTCTGTGTGTACATTGTCATTATCTCTTCATATAGTCTACCTACTTCGGTTAGGCTATAAAGTGTGAATCTAACATGCCAAGATGCTGAACAATGAGTAATTATCTTAGGAAAAAGGCTATTACCTTGAGAGAGAGAAAAGCAGACTGTTGCTTACTAAACTCAGTGTTCAAACTTAAAAATGGACTTGGAGAAGCACCCACCTGAACATGACTTGGCCAAGAAGTGAAGCAGGAGAAGGTAGCTAATGTTTTTTCAGTTCAGCAGCTACAAGAGGATATTTTGTCCATTCAAGACTGTATCAGTTCAAAGGGAAGGACTGGTACATACATAATTGTTGTTCTCAGAGGTGGATGTTTGCAGAAGTAAAATACACACAGAACATCCTCTAGTAGACAGAAGCAGTCATGTCTGCAAATAAGGTATTTTGTATTCTGTCTCATTGTTTGCCATTTCAAATCCTTATCCCACCACTTCAGAGTTTCAGTGCAAAGGACAAGGAATTTAACAGTAAGACGGGGAATTTTCCACCATAGTAGAAGTCTAAGGAAGTATGAATGGCTTGCTAGATGTAAACAGTGGTTTTCTAGAAGTGACCAGCTGTGAAGCTGGAGAAAAATGACTGTCTTATTTAAGGTTAATTAATTCAAAAGGACCTGGGTGTTTAAGATGTTTCACATTGGAGTGAAGCCTGCAGTTTACTGTGCTTGGAAACAGAGTGAATATTACAAAGCCAATATGACTGCAGCAGCTATTGAATTAAATCCAAAAGTAGATTACCGGATTACAACCTGCATATTCTTACTGGGAAAACTCCTGTTTTCTGTTACTTTAACAGACTTCCTACATTACAGGTTTCATTTCAGCTCGGCCAGAAATTCTGCCTTCCTAAATAACCGGGTAATATTGAAACATAATATTGTCTACTCTAGCCTGTTAGATTTAGAGGGGCTTATTATTATTATATCCTAGGATAGGACACTTTTTGCTTGTTTCTTCTTACAGCCACTCAGCCAACAGTGAAAACGTGTGAAACTGGCTTATCAGAATCAGACAGGGCCTGGCTATGCCTAGTCACTACAAAATATTTTGCTGTGTTATTTATTATTATTTTGCTGTGTTATTTATTGTTATTATTATTTGCTGTGTTTTTTGCTTGGGGATAGCTCTATCGGGCCTTCAGTCAGCGCAGATGTAGTTAGGGATCTTCTGGAAAGGCTAGACATTTTTAAATCTGCAGGTCCAGATGCCCTCCACCCAAGGGTGTTAAGGGAACTGGCAGGGGTCATCGCAGAGCCCTTGGCCCGGCTGTATGAGCATTCGTGGTCATCTGGCCAGGTGCCAGAGAATTGGAAACTGGCTAATGTGGTCCCAATTTTCAAGAAGGGGAGGAAGGAGGACCCAAGTAACTATAGGTCTGTAAGCCTCACCTTGGTGCTCGGGAAGCTCTTGGAGAGAATCATCAAGGAGCACATCCGTGGGGGGCCTGCAGGGGAGATCATGCTCAGGGGCAATCAGCATGGGTTCATCAAAGGCAGGTCCTGCCAGATCAACCTGATTGCCTTTTATGACCAAGTAACTAAATCCTTGGATGATGGTGTCACTGTGGATGTAGTCTTTCTAGACTTTAAGAAGGCCTTTGACACTGTCTCTCACCCCATACTCATCAGTAAATTAAGCAACTGTGGCATTGATGCCTGCACAGTTGGATGGGTAAAAAAT